>NC_048579.1:80066116-80391116 GCF_013265735.2 Oncorhynchus mykiss | reverse complement strand
AGCAGAGCGGAACTGAGCAGGGTTTTTTTTTTGTGGTAAAGTGGACTTGGTGGAATGGTTGATTAGCTGAGATAGAGACATGCTGGGTCTGGTTCTAGTTTGAGTTCAGTAGAGCTGCTGAGGTCTGTAGAACTGGCAGGAACGTTCTCCTGCAGGAACTATGTGGAGACCAGTTGGTGGAGACAGGACTCTCCCCTTATTAATATACTGTGGTTTAAATCAATACCAGCGTTGTCTGTTTACAGTTATTCAACAGGAATAACATTACAGATTGTGTGTTTTTTGTTGTTGTTGTTCTAGAAGACATAGAAATATATAAACACAGGGACATTTCATAGCTTTGAAAAATCTGTCTTGAAAATAAGTCCCCCTGCCCGCCTGCCCAAAAAAAAAAAAAAAAGGCTAATGAATATTCCACATTTCAATAATTAAAATAAATCTATTTTATCTGTAAAGTTTGGTTGTGTTTTGAACGATACTTTGTAATAATCTCATAATGTGAGACGTTATTCCGCATTTTAAACGCAGCATTTGGTACGTTGTTGTTTGCAGCAGACTTCGTCCAAGATGTTGTGGTCGAGGAGAGTCGTCCAGCTGTGGTGCTTCGCTGTGTTCTTACTGTGTTCCCCTGTTCCTCACTACGGACGGCCAATCGATGGGCTCGCCAACAGGATGTAAGTTCCTATTTCATATCACTTTGACGAGTATATCCGTCAAGTTCGTCACGGTCCTCTATCAATATTAAAAGAGGCAGAGAACGGGAATATGAGGCAAATAAATTAGTTTCCCCATATTGTAATTACTAATAATCAAACTATATTTAAAAAAAATCAGTTTCTTGTTGTTGTTACTGATCAAACTTTATTTAAAAAATGTATTTTTTATTAATTTGTAATATTATTTTAATGATTATTAATATTATTTAATGTATTTTTTATTAATATTTGTTTTATTAATTTGTAATATTATTTGAATTATTATTCATATTATGTAATGTATTTTTTATTGGTATTCGTTTTATTCCGTATTAAAGTCGTGTCTCATGGTGGGGGGGCGAGGCAGTGGTGCCTCTAACAGGCTGGAACATGTGCTCATTTGTGGACCGTGCCGCCAGCTGTTTAGATAGAGTTCACCCACCTGTGTGTGTACTTAGGGAGAGAGAGGGGTAGAGGGAGAGGGGTAGAGAGAGAGGGGGAGAGAGAGAGGGGGGGAGAGGGGTAGAGAGAGGGGTAGAGAGAGAGGGAGGGAGAGAGCGGTAGAGAGAGAGGTGGAGAGAGAGAGCGGTAGAGAGAGGGGGGGAGAGAGAGAGGAAAGAGAGTGAGAGAGAGGGGGGGAAGAGGGAGAGAGGGGGGAGGGAGAGAGAGAGAGAGAGAGAGAGAGCGAGAGAGGGGGGAGGGAGAGAGAGAGCGAGAGAGGGGGGGAAGAGGGAGAGAGGGAGGGTAGAGGGAGAGAGGGGGGAAAGAGAGAGAGGGAGAGAGAGGGGGGAAGAGAGAGAGGGAGAGAGAGAGAGAGGGAGAGAGAGGGGGGAAGAGAGAGAGGGAGAGAGAGGGGGGAAGAGAGAGAGAGAGAGGTAAAAAGCCCTCTGTGATAAAGCGAGTCAAATCCCCACAACCACCCTCCTTTCCCTCCTTCCCTCCCGCCAGTTCCCAAGCACTCGTTTAGGGCCGCTTTGGGCCGTCTTAGGCGGTCTCCCCCCCGGGGGTCCCCCCTCCTCGCCTCTTCCCTCCTCCCCTCCTCTCCTAGCCATGCAGGGGGTTTTGGACCACCGGCTAAAAACAGAAATGTCCTTGTTTGCTTGTTAGTTAGTTTGGTGTCTCTTCACACCTATCCCTCCCTACCTCACGGTCTGTTGTAGTTGCCCCCGCTAGCTGCTCTCTCCCTACCTCACGGTCTGTTGTAGTTGCCCCCGCTAGCTGCTCTCTCCTTACCTCACGGTCTGTTGTAGTTGTTCAGGTATCTCTGGGCTGGGACCCCTGCTAGCTGCTCCCTCCCTACCTCACGGTCTGTTGTAGTTGTTCAGGTATCTCTGGGCTGGGCCCCCTGCTAGCTGCTCCCTCCCTACCTCACGGTCTGTTGTAGTTGTTCAGGTATCTCTGGGCTGGGCCCCCTGCTAGCTGCTCCCTCCCTACCTCACGGTCTGTTGTAGTTGTTCAGGTATCTCTGGGCCCCCCCTCCCCACCTCACGGTCTGTTGTAGTTGTTCAGGTATCTCTGGGCTGGGCCCCCTGCTAGCTGCTCCCTCCCTACCTCACGGTCTGTTGTAGTTGTTCAGGTATCTCTGGGCTGGGCCCCCTGCTAGCTGCTCCCTCCCTACCTCACGGTCTGTTGTAGTTGTCCAGGTATCTCTGGGCTGGGCCCCCTGCTAGCTGCTCCCTCCCTACCTCACGGTCTGTTGTAGTTGTTCAGGTATCTCTGGGCTGGGCCCCCTGCTAGCTGCTCCCTCCCTACCTCACGGTCTGTTGTAGTTGTCCAGGTATCTCTGGGCTGGGCCCCCTGCTAGCTGCTCCCTCCCTACCTCACGGTCTGTTGTAGTTGTTCAGGTATCTCTGGGCTGGGCCCCCTGCTAGCTGCTCCCTCCCTACCTCACGGTTTGTTGTAGTTGTCCAGGTATCTCTGGGCTGGGCCCCCTGCTAGCTGCTCCCTCCCTACCTCACGGTCTGTTGTAGTTGTTCAGGTATCTCTGGGCCCCCCCTCCCCACCTCACGGTCTGTTGTAGTTGTTCAGGTATCTCTGGGCCCCCCCTCCCCACCTCACGGTCTGTTGTAGTTGTCCAGGTATCTCTGGGCTGGGCCCCCTGCTAGCTGCTCCCTCCCTACCTCACGGTCTGTTGTAGTTGTTCAGGTATCTCTGGGCTGGGCCCCCTGCTAGCTGCTCCCTCCCTACCTCACGGTCTGTTGTAGTTGTCCAGGTATCTCTGGGCTGGGCCCCCTGCTAGCTGCTCCCTCCCTACCTCACGGTCTGTTGTAGTTGTTCAGGTATCTCTGGGCTGGGCCCCCTGCTAGCTGCTCCCTCCCTACCTCACGGTCTGTTGTAGTTGTTCAGGTATCTCTGGGCCCCCTGCTAGCTGCTCCCTCCGTACCTCACGGTCTGTTGTAGTTGTTCAGGTATCTCTGGGCCCCCCCTCCCCACCTCACGGTCTGTTGTAGTTGTTCAGGTATCTCTGGGCCCCCCCTCCCCACCTCACGGTCTGTTGTAGTTGTCCAGGTATCTCTGGGCTGGGCCCCCTGCTAGCTGCTCCCTCCCTACCTCACGGTCTGTTGTAGTTGTTCAGGTATCTCTGGGCTGCCCCCCCCCCCCCACCTCACGGTCTGTTGTAGTTGTTCAGGTATCTCTGGGCCCCCGCTGGCTGCCTGGTGTCTGTCAGGATAAAGAGGGTTGAATAGTGCTGATGCACGGCCAGGCGGCCGACCAAACTAAACCCAGCGCTCTTGGTGGGACTGTATTATGCCTAACAGAGTAAACCCTCTTTCAAGTCCCGACAGCCCTGTGTAGTGAGGCTCAAACAGCAACCTATCCCCTATGCAGTGTACTACTTCTGACCAGGGCCCATAGGGCAGCTAGAAAGGGAATAGGGGGCCATTTTGGACATGCTCCTTGAAACCCATGAGAGCCAGAATGAAAAACATGCTCTGAGAGCTTTTCCCCTTGGAAAGATAATATCTCTGAGAGATAATATCTCTGACACAGATACCATCTCTGAGACAGATAATATCTCTGACACAGATACCATCTTGCGAGAGATAATATCTCTGACACAGATACCATCTCTGAGACAGATAATATCTCTGACACAGATACTTTCTCTGACACAGATAATTTCTCTGAGACAGATACTATCTCTGAGACAGATACTATCTCTGACACAGATACTATCTCTGACACAGATACTATCTCTGAGACAGATACTATCTCTGAGACAGATACTATCTCTGAGACAGATACTATCTCTGAGACAGATACTATCTCTGACACAGATACTATCTCTGAGACAGATAATATCTCTGACACAGATAATATCTCTGAGACAGATCATTTCTGACACAGGCTGCAGTGGTTCTCTGCGTGTCCTGTCCTCCCTCTCTCTGGTCTCTGACTGAGGAAGGTTTAATGAAGCCATAGACAGCCAGAGAGCGAGGAGAGGAGAGGAGAGGAGAGGAGAGGAGAGGAGAGGAGAGGAGAGGAGAGGAGAGGATGTGGGTAAGAGCTGGTAAAGGTGAAGCCTCATAACATTGACACATCTGTGAGACTTGATATTATGGCGCTGTAGGTTCTCTATGTAGGATCTCTATGTAGGATCTCTATGTAGGATCTCTATGTAGGTTCTCTATGTAGGTTCTCTATGTGGAGAGAGTCTATGGCTGGTCTGGAATGACACCCGAATACCCCCTATATAGTACACTACTTTTGACCAGGGCCCACTGCACTTTTTAGGGACTAGGGTGCCAGGATGGAACCAGTGTCTATCTAAGTGGATCAGGGTAGCATCCCTGCTCAGAGGGAGGGGTGTGAGCAGTAACATCTGACAATGATTTGGCTGCAGTGTTGACAGGTTTGTTCCTGGTTCCTGGGAAAAAAGGGCGTCTGAAAGGAGATTAGAACCAGGTGCTGCTGGGCCGTCCCAGGAGGAGCTTTGAACCTGGCGACTAACAGACGGTGAGAGAGAGAGTAGCGGGTTCATGGGGCCCCTCGTCTGTAGAGTAGGACCCAGGAGGGGGTTAGTCCTGATGAGTCTGTAGAGTAGGACCCAGGAGGGGGTTAGTCCTGATGAGTCTGTAGAGTAGGACCCAGGAGGGGGTTAGTCCTGATGAGTCTGTAGAGTAGGACCCAGGAGGGTTCATGGGGCCCCTCGTCTGTAGAGTAGGACCCAGGAGGGGGTTAGTCCTGAAGAGTCTGTAGAGTAGGACCCAGGAGGGTTCATGGGGCCCCTCGTCTGTAGAGTAGGACTCAGGAGGGGGTTAGTCCTGATGAGTCTGTAGAGTAGGACCCAGGAGGGGGTTAGTCCTGATGAGTCTGTAGAGTAGGACCCAGGAGGGTTCATGGGGCCCCTCGTCTGTAGAGTAGGACTCAGGAGGGGGTTAGTCCTGATGAGTCTGTAGAGTAGGACCCAGGAGGGGGTTAGTCCTGAAGAGTCTGTAGAGTAGGACCCAGGAGGGTTCATGGGGCCCCTCGTCTGTAGAGTAGGACTCAGGAGGGGGTTAGTCCTGATGAGTCTGTAGAGTAGGACCCAGGAGGGGGTTAGTCCTGATGAGTCTGTAGAGTAGGACCCAGGAGGGGGTTAGTCCTGATGAGTCTGTAGAGTAGGACCCAGGAGGGGGTTAGTCCTGATGAGTCTGTAGAGTAGGACCCAGGAGGGGGTTAGTCCTGATGAGTCTGTAGAGTAGGACCCAGGAGGGGGTTAGTCCTGATGAGTCTGTAGAGTAGGACCCAGGAGGGGGATAGTCCTGATGAGTCTGTAGAGTAGGACTCAGGAGGGGGTTAGTCCTGATGAGTCTGTAGAGTAGGACTCAGGAAGGGGTTAGTCCTGAAGAGTCTGTAGAGTAGGACCCAGGAGGGGGTTAGTCCTGATGAGTCTGTAGAGTAGGACCCAGGAGGGGGTTAGTCCTGAAGAGTCTGTAGAGTAGGACCCAGGAGGGGGTTAGTCCTGATGAGTCTGTAGAGTAGGACTCAGGAGGGTTCATGGGGCCCCTCGTCTGTAGAGTAGGACCCAGGAGGGGGTTAGTCCTGATGAGTCTGTAGAGTAGGACCCAGGAGGGGGTTAGTCCTGATGAGTCTGTAGAGTAGGACCCAGGAGGGTTCATGGGGCCCCGCGTCTGTAGAGTAGGACTCAGGAGGGGGTTAGTCCTGATGAGTCTGTAGAGTAGGACTCAGGAGGGGGTTAGTCCTGATGAGTCTGTAGAGTAGGACTCAGGAGGGTTCATGGGGCCCCTCGTCTGTAGAGTAAGACCCAGGAGGGTTCATGGGGCCCCTCGTCTGTAGAGTAGGACCCAGGAGGGGGTTAGTCCTGATGAGTCTGTAGAGTAGGACCCAGGAGGGTTCATGGGGCCCCTCGTCTGTAGAGTAGGACTCAGGAGGGGGTTAGTCCTGATGAGTCTGTAGAGTAGGACCCAGGAGGGGGTTAGTCCTGTTGAGTCTGTAGAGTAGGACTCAGGAGGGGGTTAGTCCTGAAGAGTCTGTAGAGTAGGACCCAGGAGGGGGTTAGTCCTGATGAGTCTGTAGAGTAGGACCCAGGAGGGGGTTAGTCCTGATGAGTCTGTAGAGTAGGACCCAGGAGGGGGTTAGTCCTGAAGAGTCTGTAGAGTAGGACCCAGGAGGGGGTTAGTCCTGAAGAGTCTGTAGAGTAGGACCCAGGAGGGGGTTAGTCCTGATGAGTCTGTAGAGTAGGACCCAGGAGGGGGTTAGTCCTGATGAGTCTGTAGAGTAGGACCCAGGAGGGGGTTAATCCTGAAGAGTCTGTAGAGTAGGACTCAGGAGGGTTCATGGGGCCCCTCGTCTGTAGAGTCTGGTAGGTCCTTACTGTTAGGAGACAGAGCTGTGGGGTCTGGTAGGTCCTTACTGTTAGGAGACAGAGCTGTGGGGTCTGGTAGGTCCTTACTGTTAGGAGACAGAGCTGTGGGGTCTGGTAGGTCCTTACTGTTAGGAGACAGAGCTGTGGGGTCTGGTAGGTCCTTACTGTTAGGAGACAGAGCTGTGGGGTCTGGTAGGTCCTTACTGTTAGGAGATAGAGCTGTGGGGTCTGGTAGGTCCTTACTGTTAGGAGACAGAGCTGTGGGGTCTGGTAGGTCCTTACTGTTAGGAGATAGAGCTGTGGGGTCTGGTAGGTCCTTACTGTTAGGAGACAGAGCTGTGGGGTCTGGTAGGTCCTTACTGTTAGGAGACAGAGCTGTGGGGTCTGGTAGGTCCTTACTGTTAGGAGACAGAGCTGTGGGGTCTGGTAGGTCCTTACTGTTAGCAGACAGAGCTGTGGGGTCTGGTAGGTCCTTACTGTTAGGAGACAGAGCTGTGGGGTCTGGTAGGTCCTTACTGTTAGGAGATAGAGCTGTGGGGTCTGGTAGGTCCTTACTGTTAGGAGACAGAGCTGTGGGGTCTGGTAGGTCCTTACTGTTAGGAGACAGAGCTGTGGGGTCTGGTAGGTCCTTACTGTTAGGAGACAGAGCTGTGGGGTCTGGTAGGTCCTTACTGTTAGGAGACAGAGCTGTGGGGTCTGGTAGGTCCTTACTGTTAGGAGATAGAGCTGTGGGGTCTGGTAGGTCCTTACTGTTAGGAGACAGAGCTGTGGGGTCTGGTAGGTCCTTACTGTTAGGAGACAGAGCTGTGGGGTCTGGTAGGTCCTTACTGTTAGGAGACAGAGCTGTGGGGTCTGGTAGGTCCTTACTGTTAGAAGACAGAGCTGTGGGGTCTGGTAGGTCCTTACTGTTAGGAGACAGAGCTGTGGGGTCTGGTAGGTCCTTACTGTTAGGAGACAGAGCTGTGGGGTCTGGTAGGTCCTTACTGTTAGGAGACAGAGCTGTGGGGTCTGGTAGGTCCTTACTGTTAGGAGACAGAGCTGTGGGGTCTGGTAGGTCCTTACTGTTAGGAGACAGAGCTGTGGGGTCTGGTAGGTCCTTACTGTTAGGAGACAGAGCTGTGGGGTCTGGTAGGTCCTTACTGTTAGGAGACAGAGCTGTGGGGTCTGGTAGGTCCTTACTGTTAGGAGACAGAGCTGTGGGGTCTGGTAGGTCCTTACTGTTAGGAGACAGAGCTGTGGGGTCTGGTAGGTCCTTACTGTTAGGAGACAGAGCTGTGGGGTCTGGTAGGTCCTTACTGTTAGGAGACAGAGCTGTGGGGTCTGGTAGGTCCTTACTGTTAGAAGACAGAGCTGTGGGGTCTGGTAGGTCCTTACTGTTAGGAGACAGAGCTGTGGGGTCTGGTAGGTCCTTACTGTTAGGAGACAGAGCTGTGGGGTCTGGTAGGTCCTTACTGTTAGGAGACAGAGCTGTGGGGTCTGGTAGGTCCTTACTGTTAGGAGATAGAGCTGTGGGGTCTGGTAGGTCCTTACTGTTAGGAGACAGAGCTGTGGGGTCTGGTAGGTCCTTACTGTTAGGAGACAGAGCTGTGGGGTCTGGTAGGTCCTTACTGTTAGCAGACAGAGCTGTGGGGTCTGGTAGGTCCTTACTGTTAGGAGACAGAGCTGTGGGGTCTGGTAGGTCCTTACTGTTAGGAGACAGAGCTGTGGGGTCTGGTAGGTCCTTACTGTTAGGAGACAGAGCTGTGGGGTCTGGTAGGTCCTTACTGTTAGGAGACAGAGCTGTGGGGTCTGGTAGGTCCTTACTGTTAGGAGATAGAGCTGTGGGGTCTGGTAGGTCCTTACTGTTAGGAGACAGAGCTGTGGGGTCTGGTAGGTCCTTACTGTTAGCAGACAGAGCTGTGGGGTCTGGTAGGTCCTTACTGTTAGGAGACAGAGCTGTGGGGTCTGGTAGGTCCTTACTGTTAGGAGACAGAGCTGTGGGGTCTGGTAGGTCCTTACTGTTAGGAGATAGAGCTGTGGGGTCTGGTAGGTCCTTACTGTTAGGAGACAGAGCTGTGGGGTCTGGTAGGTCCTTACTGTTAGGAGACAGAGCTGTGGGGTCTGGTAGGTCCTTACTGTTAGGAGACATAGCTGTGGGGTCTGGTAGGTCCTTACTGTTAGGAGACAGAGCTGTGGGGTCTGGTAGGTCCTTACTGTTAGGAGACATAGCTGTAGGGTCTGGTAGGTCCTTACTGTTAGGAGACAGAGCTGTGGGGTCTGGTAGGTCCTTACTGTTAGGAGACAGAGCTGTGGGGTCTGGTAGGTCCTTACTGTTAGGAGACAGAGCTGTGGGGTCTGGTAGGTCCTTACTGTTAGGAGACAGAGCTGTGGGGTCTGGTAGGTCCTTACTGTTAGGAGACAGAGCTGTGGGGTCTGGTAGGTCCTTACTGTTAGGAGACAGAGCTGTGGGGTCTGGTAGGTCCTTACTGTTAGGAGACAGAGCTGTGGGGTCTGGTAGGTCCTTACTGTTAGGAGATAGAGCTGTGGGGTCTGGTAGGTCCTTACTGTTAGGAGACAGAGCTGTGGGGTCTGGTAGGTCCTTACTGTTAGGAGACAGAGCTGTGGGGTCTGGTAGGTCCTTACTGTTAGGAGACAGAGCTGTGGGGTCTGGTAGGTCCTTACTGTTAGGAGACAGAGCTGTGGGGTCTGGTAGGTCCTTACTGTTAGGAGACAGAGCTGTGGGGTCTGGTAGGTCCTTACTGTTAGGAGACAGAGCTGTGGGGTCTGGTAGGTCCTTACTGTTAGGAGACAGAGCTGTGGGGTCTGGTAGGTCCTTACTGTTAGGAGACAGAGCTGTGGGGTTTGGTAGTTACAGTCTGGACGAAAGAGTCAGCAGTGATCTGAACTGAGTTGGATTGTGAGGGAGCATCCAATTAAATGAAAGATTGCGATTTTTTTTTAAACATGATAAAATCACATTTGTTTGTAACAATACAAAAGGTGAAAGCCTTTTGTTTGGTCTGTTTCTCAAGCATAACCCTGTGCTGTCCCAGAAAATTATCATTTTATTAAGTTATCATTGTGTGATGTACTTTACCAGAAGGAGAGTTGAGTCCTCAACAATGGAGTTACTGTATCCCACCACACTATCTAACCCCTCCAGACCACGTATGATCTCAGCTAACATCAAACACAGTGTTGACAGCTTCAAAATAGGACAAACACTGAGTCAATCAAATGTATTGGAACCCAGCCACCAAGTCTCAGGAGTCAGGACTCAGCCTAACGATAGTTTTGGGCCTGGGCCACCAAGCTTTAGGAGTCAGGACTCACCCTAACGATAGTGTTGGACCTGGGCCACCAAGCTTTAGGAGTCAGAACTCACCCTAACGATAGTGTTGGGCCTGGGCCACCAAGTCTCAGGAGTCAGGACTCAGCCTAACGATAGTGTTGGACCTGGGCCACCAAGCTTTAGGAGTCAGGACTCACCCTAACGATAGTGTTGGACCTGGGCCACCAAGCTTTAGGAGTCAGGACTCACGCTAACGATAGTGTTGGACCTGGGTCACCAAGCTTTAGGAGTCAGAACTCACCCTAACGATAGTGTTGGGCCTGGGCCACCAAGCATCAGGAGTCAGGACTCACCCTAACGATAGTGTTGGGCCTGGGCCACCAAGCTTTAGGAGTCAGGACTCACCCTAACGATAGTGTTGGACCTGGGCCA
Organism: Oncorhynchus mykiss; assembly: GCF_013265735.2. Classification (NCBI taxonomy): domain Eukaryota; kingdom Metazoa; phylum Chordata; class Actinopteri; order Salmoniformes; family Salmonidae; genus Oncorhynchus; species Oncorhynchus mykiss. Next base: position 80,380,909 of record NC_048579.1, on the reverse strand, counting down.
CCAAGCATCAGGAGTCAGGACTCACCCTAACGATAGTGTTGGACCTGGGCCACCAAGCATCAGGAGCCAAATTAAAGCTTTAGCAAACGGTCTGCCAAGGTTTGGATAGAGCTTCAATCAGACAGAGCAGAGAAATGACATGCCTAGTGGGTAGGAGTAAACACAGTGTACTATTTCGTTCTCTCGTTCCCTCTGCCTCCCCTTTTTCCCCCCTTTACCCCGCACAGAGAAACAATTATCATCAGGTAGGCCAAGAAAAGGTCTGTTCTGTTGGAATCGTGCCACATCAGGATGTATCCAACCCCTTTTTTTTCTTAATGCTTTCCTCTCTTCCCCTCCTTCCTCTCTTCCCCTCCTTCCTCTCTTCTAGTTGTGCCTTGGGCAGTGTTTGATGTTGGGCTTTATTAAAGGTTAAAAAAAAAAAAATCAACAGGGAGATCGTTTTTCAAAGACCAAGCCTGTTCAGTTCCCTGCCTCACTCTCCCTGAGAATCACAGGAAATGGTCTGTATGTATATAAACACAGCTCCTTTCAAACATCTCTCTGTACGGGAGGTAGTCTCTTACCAGGATATTATTGCACTGGGACAAGTAAATATCTGCTCCGTGGCTTTGGAAGAACTTGGAGAAATTAATAAATGATGTGACCAGTTCTTTCCTTGATCTAATGTTAATCTTTTCTAAGGAAAATAATTGAGAATATTACTTTTCATGATGTTTTCAGTTTTAGTGTGATGATGGATACTATTCAATGGTTTTACTGTTATGTAAAAGGAACTGGCCCTAGTGGTCAGGGTATAGCTTGGACATACCTGACACTAACTGGCCCTAGTGGTCAGCTTGGACATACCTGACACTAACTGGCTCTAGTGGTCAGGGTATAGCTTGGACATACCTGACACTAACTGGCCCTAGTGGTCAGCTTGGACATACCTGACACTAACTGGTCCTAGTGGTCAGGGTATAGCTTGGACATACCTGACACTAACTGGCCCTAGTGGTCAGGGTATAGCTTGGACATACCTGACACTAACTGGCCCTAGTGGTCAGCTTGGACATACCTGACACTAACTGGCCCTAGTGGTCAGCTTGGACATACCTGACACTAACTGGCCCTAGTGGTCAGCTTGGACATACCTGACACTAACTGGTCCTAGTGGTCAGGGTATAGCTTGGACATACCTGACACTAACTGGCCCTAGTGGTCAGGGTATAGCTTGGACATACCTGACACTAACTGGCCCTAGTGGTCAGCTTGGACATACCTGACACTAACTTGCCCTAGTGGTCAGCTTGGACATACCTGACACTAACTGGCCCTAGTGGTCAGCTTGGACATACCTGACACTAACTGGTCCTAGTGGTCAGGGTATAGCTTGGACATACCTGACACTAACTGGCCCTAGTGGTCAGCTTGGACATACCTGACACTAACTGGCCCTAGTGGTCAGCTTGGACATACCTGACACTAACTGGTCCTAGTGGTCAGGGTATAGCTTGGACATACCTGACACTAACTGGCCCTAGTGGTCAGGGTATAGCTTGGACATACCTGACACTAACTGGCCCTAGTGGTCAGCTTGGACATACCTGACACTAACTGGCCCTAGTGGTCAGCTTGGACATACCTGACACTAACTGGCCCTAGTGGTCAGCTTGGACATACCTGACACTAACTGGCCCTAGTGGTCAGCTTGGACATACCTGACACTAACTGGCCCTAGTGGTCAGCTTGGACATACCTGACACTAACTGGCCCTAGTGGTCAGCTTGGACATACCTGACACTAACTGGCCCTAGTGGTCAGCTTGGACATACCTGACACTAACTGGTCCTAGTGGTCAGGGTATAGCTTGGACATACCTGACACTAACTGGCCCTAGTGGTCAGCTTGGACATACCTGACACTAACTGGCCCTAGTGGTCAGCTTGGACATACCTGACACTAACTGGCCCTAGTGGTCAGCTTGGACATACCTGACACTAACTGGCCCTAGTGGTCAGCTTGGACATACCTGACACTAACTGGCCCTAGTGGTCAGCTTGGACATACCTGACACTAACTGGTCCTAGTGGTCAGGGTATAGCTTAGACATACCTGACACTAACTGGCCCTAGTGGTCAGGGTATAGCTTGGACATACCTGACACTAACTGGCCCTAGTGGTTAGCTTGGACATACCTGACACTAACTGACCCTAGAGGTCAGGGTATAGCTTGGACATACCTGACCTGGCTGAGGTGGGTTAGGGTTAGATCAGGGCTGAGGTGGGTTAGATCAGGGCTGAGGTGGGTTAAGGTTAGATCAGGGCTGAGGTGGGTTAGATCAGGGCTGAGGTGGGTTAGATCAGGGCTGAGGTGGGTTAAGGTTAGATCAGGGCTGAGGTGGGTTAGATCAGGGCTGAGGTGGGTTAGGGTTAGATCAGGGCTGAGGTGGGTATGTAATGGCACCCTATTAACTCTATAGTGCACTACCCCTAATGGAACTGGTTTAAAGGAGAGCACTACCCCTATGGACCCTGGTCTAAAGTAGTGCACTACCATATGGACCCTGGTCTAAAGTAGTGCACTACCCCTATGGACCCTGGTCTAAAGTAGTGCACTACACTATGGGCCCTGGTCTAAAGTAGTGCCCTACCCTATGGGTCCTGGTCTAAAGTAGTGCACTACCCCTATGGACCCTGGTCTAAAGTAGTGCACTACCCCTCTGGACCCTGGTCTAAAGTAGTGCACTACCCCTTTGGACCCTGGTCTAAAGTAGTGCACTACCCCTTTGGACCCTGGTCTAAAGTAGTGCACTACCCCTATGGGTCCTGGTCTAAAGTAGTGCACTACCCCTATGGGTCCTGGTCTAAAGTAGTGCACTACCCCTATGGACCCTGGTCTAAAGTAGTGCACTACCATATGGGAACTGGTCTAAAGTAGTGCACTACCCCTATGGTCACTCTCTTGGTAAACCAAAGTTACTCCAGCTGTCTTGGTAACCAAAGATACGCCAGCTGTCTTGGTAACCAAAGTTACTCCAGCTGTCTTGGTAACCAAAGTTACTCCAGCTGTGTTGGTAAACCAAAGATACTCTAGCTGTGTTGGTAACCAAGTTACTCCAGCTGTGTTGGTAACCAAGTTACTCCAGCTGTCTTGGTAACCAAAGTTACTCCAGCTGTGTTGGTAAACCATAGATACTCCAGCTGTCTTGGTAACCAAATATACTCCAGCTGTGTTGGTAAACCAAAGATACTCCAGCTGTCTTGGTAACCAAGTTACTCCAGCTGTCTTGGTAACCAAAGTTACTCCAGCTGTCTTGGTAACCAAAGTTACTCTAGCTGTGTTGGTAACCAAGTTACTCCAGCTGTCTTGGTAACCAAGTTACTCCAGCTGTGTTGGTAACCAAAGTTACTCCAGCTGTCTTGGTAACCAAAGTTACTCCAGCTGTCTTGGTAACCAAGTTACTCCAGCTGTCTTGGTAACCAAAGATATTCCTGATGTGTTGGTAACCATAGATACTCTAATGGTTTGTTTCCAGTGTGTCTCTGGTGTACTGCTAAAAACCTGTCAAACACTGATTTTAACTGGAGGTGGCAGTCAGGATGCATTTCTCTCTGTCACACCCTCACCCACTCTCACCCACTCTCACACATCCTCACCCACACACCCTCACCCACCCTCACACACCCTCACACATCCTCACCCACACACCCTCACCCACACACCCTCACCCACCCTCACACACCCTCACACACCCTCACCCACCCACCCTCACCCACACTCACACACCCTCACACACACCCACCCACCCACCCACCCACACCCACCCTCATCTCCCTCACCCACCCACCCACCCACCCACCCACCCACCCTCACCCACCCACTCCCACCCTCACCCACCCACACCCACCCAGTATGATGCAGACTGGGTAACATGGGCTCTCACCCAGTATGATGCAGACTGGGTAACATGGGCTCTCACCCAGTATGATGCAGACCGGGTAACATGGGCTCTCACCCAGTATGATACAGACCGGGTAACATGGGCTCTCACCCAGTATGATACAGACCGGGTAACAGCTGCTCTCTCTCTCTTTAATAACAGCGTCCTCTGCCATATATGACAATGACTTCAAATCAAATCCCAAGTTCAAGAACTTTGGGAAACAGCGGACAAAAAATACATTTTGTTGTTGTTGGCGTGCTGCCGTTTCCCAATGCTCTTGAACACAGCATGGTGCCTCTGTGACAGTAGGGATTAGTTCCTGGATGCTGCTCTCTCCGAGGGAGGGGGGGGGGGGGGGGGGGGGATTTTCCTAAAGAAAGGAAAAGTAATCTCTTTGTGTTTGGCAGCAAGCAGGCTAATCTGACGTCCCAGTGGAAACACTCTCTCCCTCTCTCTGCTATGAATCATCTCATCCTGAAGGCCAAGGAGATCAGCATCATGGATACACAGATAATAGTTCACTGATATTGGACAATAACTGTTGTGTTTGTCAACAAACAAACAAACAAACACATATTACCTGCCACGAGGTCTGGAACAAAATATATTGTCTTGATTAGCTTCATGGATGTTGTTGCCAGTTGTTGACAGATATTGTACAGTGAGTGTTGTGTTGGCAGATACCAGCACACAAACAAACTAAGAGTCCTTACCTGGTAGTAGTCTGGATCTAGGCTGTGTTGTTCTGTAGTCTGGATCAAGGCTGTGTTGTTCTGTAGTCTGGATCAAGGCTGTGTTGTTCTGTAGTCTGGATCAAGGCTGTGTTGTTCTGTAGTCTGGACATAGGCTGTGTTGTTCTGTAGTCTGGATCTAGGCTGTGTTGTTCTGTAGTCTGGATCAAGGCTGTGTTGTTCTGTAGTCTTGGTCAAGGCTGTGTTGTTCTGTAGTCTTGGTCAAGGCTGTGTTGTTCTGTAGTCTTGGTCAAGGCTGTGTTGTTCTGTAGTCTTGGTCAAGGCTGTGTTGTTCTGTAGTCTTGGTCAAGGCTGTGTTGTTCTGTAGTCTTTGTCAAGGCTGTGTTGTTCTGTAGTCTGGATCAAGGCTGTGTTGTTCTGTAGTCTTGGTCAAGGCTGTGTTGTTCTGTAGTCTTGGTCAAGGCTGTGTTGTTCTGTAGTCTTGGTCAAGGCTGTGTTGTTCTGTAGTCTTGGTCAAGGCTGTGTTGTTCTGTAGTCTTGGTCAAGGCTGTGTTGTTCTGTAGTCTTGGTCAAGGCTGTGTTGTTCTGTAGTCTTGGTCAAGGCTGTGTTGTTCTGTAGTCTGGATCTAGGCTGTGTTGTTCTGTAGTCTTGGTCAAGGCTGTGTTGTTCTGTAGTCTGGATCTAGGCTGTGCTGTTCTGTAGTCTTGGTCAAGGCTGTGTTGTTCTGTAGTCTTGGTCAATGCTGTGTTGTTCTGTAGTCTTGGTCAAGGCTGTGTTGTTCTGTAGTCTTGGTCAATGCTGTGTTGTTCTGTAGTCTTGGTCAAGGCTGTGTTGTTGATACACAGTAAAGCCTGAAACGTGTATAAATACATATAGCCTTTGTGAGAGATGTGATGTGGTGGAGATGTGTAGTAAACAAATGGATATTAGTTGGTAGAATTGTGTACAGGACTTTAGCCAATAGACACACTACTATTGTGTCTCATGTAGACTGACCCCCTAGTGGGGACATGTTCATTTAGACTGACCCCCTAGTGAGGACATGTTGTTCATTTAGACTGACCCCCTAGTGGGGACATGTTCATTTAGACTGACCCCCTAGTGGGGACATGTTGTTCATTTAGACTGACCCCCTAGTGGGGACATGTTCATTTAGACTGACCCCCTAGTGGGGACATGTTGTTCATTTAGACTGACCCCCTAGTGGGGACATGTTCATTTAGACTTACCCCACAAGGTTGCGTTCTGAGCCCTCTCCTGTACTCCCTGTTCACCCACGACTGCGTGGCCACGCACGCCTCCAACTCAATCATCAAGTTTGCGGACGACACAACAGTGGTAGGCTTGATTACCAACAACGATGAGACGGCCTACAGGGAGGAGGTGAGGGCCCTCGGAGTGTGGTGTCAGGAAAACAACCTCACACTCAACGTCAACAAAACTAAGGAGATGATTGTGGACTTCAGGAAACAGCAGAGGGAACACCCCCCTATCCACATCGATGGAACAGTAGTGGAGAGGGTAGCAAGTTTTAAGTTCCTCGGCATACACATCACAGACAAACTGAATTGGTCCACTCACACAGACAGCATCGTGAAGAAGGCGCAGCAGCGCCTCTTCAACCTCAGGAGGCTGAAGAAATTCGGCTTGTCACCAAAAGCACTCACAAACTTCTACAGATGCACAATCGAGAGCATCCTGGCGGGCTGTATCACCGCCTGGTATGGCAACTGCACCGCCCTCAACCGTAAGGCTCTCCAGAGGGTAGTGAGGTCTGCACAACGCATCACCGGGGGCAAACTACCTGCCCTCCAGGACACCTACACCACCCGATGTCACAGGAAGGCCATAAAGATCATCAAGGACATCAACCACCCGAGCCACTGCCTGTTCACCCCGCTATCATCCAGAAGGCGAGGTCAGTACAGGTGCATCAAAGCTGGGACCGAGAGACTGAAAAACAGCTTCTATCTCAAGGCCATCAGACTGTTAAACAGCCACCACTAACACTGAGTGGCTGCTGCCAACACACTGACACTGACTCAACTCCAGCCACTTTAATAATGGGAATTGATGGGAAATTATGTAAATATATCACTAGCCACTTTAAACAATGCTACCTTATATAAATGTTACTTACCCTACATTATTCATCTCATATGCATACGTATATACTGTACTCTATATCATCGACGGTATCCTTATGTAATACATGTATCACTAGCCACTTTATACTATACTATGCCACTTTGTTTACATACTCATCTCATTTGTACATACTGTACCCGATACCATCTACTGTATCTTGCCTATGCTGCTCGGTACCATCACTCATTCATATATCCTTATGTACATATTCTTTATCCCCTTACACTGTGTACAAGACAGTAGTTTTGGAATTGTTAGTTAGATTACTTGTTATTACTGCATTGTCGGAACTAGAAGCACAAGCATTTCGCTACACTCGCATTAACATCTGCTAACCATGTGTATGTGACAAATAAAATTTGATTTGATTTGATTTGATTTGATTTACCCCCTAGTGGGGACATATTCATTTAGACTGACCCCCTAGTGGGGACATGTTGTTCATTTAGACTGACCCCCTAGAGGGGACATGTTGTTCATTTAGACTGACCCCCTAGTGGGGACATGTTGTTCATTTAGACTGACCCCCTAGTGGGGACATGTTCATTTAGACTGACCCCCTAGTGGGGACATGTTCATTTAGACTGACCCCCTAGTGGGGACATGTTGTTCATTTAGACTGACCCCCTAGTGAGGACATGTTGTTCATTTAGACTGACCCCCTAGTGGGGACATGTTCATTTAGACTGACCCCCTAGTGGGGACATGTTCATTTAGACTGACCCCCTAGTGGGGACATGTTGTTCATTTAGACTGACCCCCTAGAGGGGACATGTTGTTCATTTAGACGGACCCCCTAGTGGGGACATGTTCATTTAGACTGACCCCCTAGTGGGGACATGTTCATTTAGATTGACCCCCTAGTGGGGACATGTTCATTTAGACTGACCCCCTAGTGGGGACATGTTCATTTAGACTGACCCCCTAGTGGGGACATGTTCATTTAGACTGACCCCCTAGTGGGGACATGTTGTTCATTTAGACTGACCCCCTAGTGGGGACATGTTCATTTAGACTGACCCCCTAGTGGGGACATGTTCATTTAGACTGACCCCCTAGTGGGAACATGTTAATTTAGACTGACCCCCTAGTGGGGACATGTTAATTTAGACTGACCCCCTAGTGGGGACATGTTCATTTAGACTGACCCCCTAGTGGGGACATGTTCATTTAGACTGACCCCCTAGTGGGGACATGTTCATTTAGACTGACCCCCTAGTGGGGACATGTTCATTTAGACTGACCCCCTAGTGGGGACATGTTCATTTAGGCTGACCCCCTAGTGGGGACATGTTCATTTAGACTGACCCCCTAGTGGGGACATGTTCATTTAGACTGACCCCCTAGTGGGGACATGTTCATTTAGACTGACCCCCTAGTGGGGACATGTTAATTTAGACTGACCCTCTAGTGGGGACATGTTCATGTAGACTGACCCCCTAGTAGGGAGATGTTAATTTAGACTGACCCCCTAGTGGGGACATGTTCATTTAGACTGACCCCCTAGTGGGGACATGTTCATTTAGACTGACCCCCTAGTGGGGACATGTTCATTTAGACTGACCCCCTAGTGTGGACATGTTCATTTAGACTGACCCCCTAGTGGGGACATGTTCATTTAGACTGACCCCCTAGTGGGGACATGTTCATTTAGACTGACCCCCTAGTGGGGACATGTTCATTTAGACTGACCCCCTAGTGGGGACATGTTAATTTAGACTGACCCCCTAGTGGGGACATGTTCATTTAGACTGACCCCCTAGTGGGGACATGTTCATTTAGACTGACCCCCTAGTGGGGACATGTTGTTCATTTAGACTGACCCCCTAGTGGGGACATGTTCATTTAGACTGACCCCCTAGTGGGGACATGTTGTTCATTTAGACTGACCCCCTAGTGGGGACATGTTCATTTAGACTGACCCCCTAGTGGGGACATGTTAATTTAGACTGACCCCCTAGTGGGGACATGTTCATGTAGACTGACCCCCTAATGGGGACATGTTAATTTAGACTGACCCCCTAGTGGGGACATGTTCATTTAGACGGACCCCCTAGTGGGGACATGTTAATTTAGACTGACCCCCTAGTGGGGACATGTTAATTTAGACGGACCCCCTAGTGGGGACATGTTAATTTAGACGGACCCCCTAGTGGGGACATGGTAATTTAGACTGACCCCCTCCTCCCGTACTCCATATCTGGGACGTGGATCTCGGTCTGACTCAAAGAGTAAACGTTTTTGAAATAACAGCGAAGTTATACTTTACTTTGGCCTGTGAAAGATCAGAGTGTTGAAATGTGTAATTGTTTCAAGACGTTTGGAGAGTGTCCCTGTTGCTATCCAACTGTACACCGGAGTAGAGCCGAGAGGTTTCACTCCTGTCAGTTGTTTGAGGTAATGAGAGGACTGGACAACTTTTAAGATTTATAAAAAAAAAAAAAAAAAATGTTTTAGAGATGAAGGCAACGACACCATCATGTCAAACTACAGTTGATATTTCTAGTTGTGGTGGGGGTCTTTAGTACAGCCAGGCTGTGACATTCAGCATGACAAGAACACTGTGGACTGAATGAGAGGCAATGCCAACGTCGAAGATATTTCTCTGGCTAGTGTATCAGTCACAGTGATTACACATTTCACAGAAGGTTTTAGTTGTAATTCCAGGCTACTAACATGCTGTTTACAGGGAACAAATTACAGTTGATATTTCTAGTTGTGGTGGGGGTCTTTAGTACAGCCAGGCTGTGACATTCAGCATGACAAGAACACTGTTGACTGAATGAGAGCCAATGCCAACGTCGAAGATATTTCTCTGGCTAGTGTATCAGTCACAGTGATTACACATTTCACAGAAGGTTTTAGTTGTAATTCCAGGCTACTAACATGCTGTTTACAGGGAACAGTTTATCTGTAGCCTCTTTACAGTGTCGTTCTCATGGTCAGAGACATCTATTGGAAACCTGAGAGCACACGTGTGGGAAAACAAAACGGAAAAACTAAAGTCTAATGTCTGTGTTTCTCAATCTTCGGTGATCTAAGTTCAATGTCCCAATTCTAACCGTTCTCCTCCTCCTCTCTCTCTCTCTCTCTCTCTCTCCTCTCCTCTCCTCTCCTCTCCTCTCCTCTCCTCTCCTCTCTCCTCTCCTCTCTCTCTCCTCTCCTAGGAAGCGCTCGGTGACCCACGCCCAGCTGATGCACGATAAGGGCCGGACGCTGCAGGATTTCAAGCGTCGCATGTGGCTCCAAGAGCTGCTGGAGGAGGTCCATACGGCTGAGATCAGGGAGCTGCCCGCCCGCCCGGTGTTCAGCAGCGGACTGGGGCTGGGACTACCGGGTGCCGGGGTAGGGGTCAGCCTGGGATTGGGCACCACTGGGGGTACCCTGCACCCCCACCCAAAACCTCCAGGGGGCACCAAAAACCTTCCCATTAACTTCCATATGGAGGAGGAGGGAACCAACCTGCCGCAGGAGACCAACAAGTCCCAAACATACAAAGACAAAGACGGGGCGCGGAGGGCCAAGGAAGGGAAGAAAAAGAAAGGGAGGAATGGGAAGAGGAGGGAGGGGGAGAGGAGGGAGGGGGAGAGGAGGGACGGGGGGGAGAAGAGGAAGAGGCGGGCGCGCTCACTGGGCTGGGCGAGGGACGGGGAGGAGCCTGGGAATGGGTACCACCTGGAGTGGCGAGGGCCCTTCTTCGGCCTGAGGGGGACGCTGCACTAGAACACTGTCACACTCTGACTAAGGTAAACAAACACCTGATGGTGTTGTTGTTGTTGTTGGTTCTGGGTGATAGATTGCTGAGTGAATGTCTACTTTACAGTGAACTGACGTCTTTCTCTCTTGTGTTTCAGAAACCCTGAGGACATTCAGATGAACACCCAGACACTCCTGTTGCAGGGTTCTGTGATAGTGATTGTTCGGAAAGTAAAATAAGGAAATATTTATTTTCTGTAAATATTGTAAACGCACCAGACTAGTGATAATGACGAAGACAATAAAAATTACAGACGCTCGGCTCTGCGGAGCAACATAATTTAATAATTGTGAAATCCTTCCTGTTCTGGGTTTGTTTTGTTAGGACTATGCCGATTATTATTCATGTCACATTTTGCTGTAATTTATTTTTGTTTGAATCGTGTATTTATTTTGTAAATGTATCGAGGTGCTGCTGACCTTCTATATTTTTGTACCATAATGCACTTTTAGATTTATAAATATATATATATATATATATATATATATACATATATATATATATATATAGACAAGTAATTTTGTTAATTGACTTTTTGTGGTTGATTGAAATGAAGAAAACATTGTTGGTCATTCCTCCGTGTTATCTAGGCTCCTTCTCTGCACGGTTCTATAGTGATCACATGACTCGTCTGTCCGCTCTGACTGGCCCACAGACGTCTAATCTAGTTGGCTGTTGACCAGGGGCGTGTTCAATAGGCAAACTATGGAAAATGTTTAAAAATGTTTTACAAAATAGGAAATCCAAGAAATTAGCATTTCTAATTGGACTAAAGTCCAGCTAGTCCCCTCCCCGTTCCAGATGGTTCTCTTCAGTTCGATACCTAACGAACACGACCCAGGACGACCCACGCAGCTGTCCTCAACCCCTGACCCCTAACCTCTGTACATTGTGCTTCAACTCCCCCCTCCGTCAGTTGGTCCACTGGGAACCACCTTGTCTTTCTCCTGTTAAGTTCAAAGTTCACTCGGCCTGTACATAACCTGAACACAAAGCAACAACTTCATATCGTTGTTTGGCCCTTGCACTGAGAGACTACCCTATATTGAATGGATTAAACAGTATCTCCCCTGAGTGTGATGTGTCCTTGCTATGTGTCTGACTGATATCCTGTCTGGTTGTATGAACTGACTGTCGTCCTGTCTGGTTGTATGAACTGACTGTCGTCCTGTCTGGTTGTTTGAACTGACTGTCGTCCTGTCTGGTTGTATGAACTGACTGTCATCCTGTCTGGTTGTATGAACTGACTGTCGTCCTGTCTGGTTGTATGAACTGACTGTCGTCCTGTCTGGTTGTATGAACTGACTGTCATCCTGTCTGGTTGTATAAACGGTGTGTTTTGTCTTGTCCTGCTGATATCCCTCACCATCTCACACTGGCTGTGGAGTTCCATAATAATCATCAATCAATCGATCGATCCATAACTATCTTATTATTAGTGAAGCTATAATTCCCTGAAATCAATCACAACAACATCACTGATTAGGGTCCACCCTCACTCCGTGGCCCTGTGCTTCACAGCGCGGTATGGGGGAATTGATTGACAGCTGTTCTGAACTTCAAGTTGCCCTCATCCCTACTGCTGATTGGTTCACTTTTGCACGTTTTGTTGTCTGAGTGGGGAAATGCTGTAAATGTAGAGAACTCGATGGATTTTGAAAGATGAGACATTGAGGATTAGAATAAATATGTCATATGAGCAAGCCAAACACAAGAGAGTCCAAATGTGTATTTCACATTTCCATAAAACTCATGTAATATAGTGTCAACGTTGATCACCATGTTAGATGTACAGTTACATCCTATGTGAACCAAAATGATGGGACAAACTGATTACTGTCCAGCACCTCCTCCAGGGACAGACTGATTAATGTCCAGCTCCTCCTCTAGGGACAGACTGATTACTGTCCAGCACCTCCTCTAGGGACAGACTGATTACTGTCCAGCTCCTCCTCTAGGGACAGACTGATTACTGTCCAGCTCCTCTCCTCTGTTACTGTCCAGCACCTCCCTCCAGGGACAGACTGATTACTGTCCAGCTCCTCCTCTAGGGACAGACTGATTACTGTCCAGCTCCTCCTCTAGGGACAGACTGATTACTGTCCAGCTCCTCCTCTAGGGACAGACTGATTACTGTCCAGCTCCTCTTCTAGGGACAGACTGATTACTGTCCAGCTCCTCCTCTAGGGACAGACTGATTACTGTCCAGCTCCTCCTCTAGGGACAGACTGATTACTGTCTAGCTCCTCTCCTTTGTTACTGTCCAGCACCTCCTCTAGGGACAGACTGATTACTGTCCTGCACCTCCTCTAGGGACAGACTGATTACTGTCCTGCACCTCCTTTAGGGACAGACTGATTACTGTCCAGCTCCTCCTCTAGGGACAGACTGATTACTGTCCAGCTCCTCATCTAGGGACAGACTGATTACTGTCCAGCTCCTCTCCTCTGTTACTGTCCAGCACCTCCCTCCAGGGACAGACTGATTACTGTCCAGCTCCTCCTCTAGGGACAGACTGATTACTGTCCAGCTCCTCCTCTAGGGACAGACTGATTACTGTCCAGCTCCTCCTCTAGGGACAGACTGATTACTGTCCAGCTCCTCTTCTAGGGACAGACTGATTACTGTCCAGCTCCTCCTCTAGGGACAGACTGATTACTGTCCAGCTCCTCCTCTAGGGACAGACTGATTACTGTCTAGCTCCTCTCCTTTGTTACTGTCCAGCACCTCCTCTAGGGACAGACTGATTACTGTCCTGCACCTCCTCTAGGGACAGACTGATTACTGTCCTGCACCTCCTTTAGGGACAGACTGATTACTGTCCAGCTCCTCCTCTAGGGACAGACTGATTACTGTCCAGCTCCTCATCTAGGGACAGACTGATTACTGTCCAGCTCCTCCTCTAGGGACAGACTGATTACTGTCCAGCTCCTCCTCTAGGGACAGACTGATTACTGTCCAGCTCCTCCTCTAGGGACAGACTGATTACTGTCCAGCACCTCCTCTAGGGACAGACTGATTACTGTCCAGCTCCTCTCCTTTGTTACTGTCCAGCACCTCCTCTCCTCTGTTACTGTCCAGCACCTCCTCTAGGGACAGACTGATTACTGTCCTGCACCTCCTCTAGGGACAGACTGATTACTGTCCAGCACCTCCTCTAGGGACAGACTGATTACTGTCCAGCACCTCCTCTAGGGACAGACTGATTACTGTCCTGCACCTCCTCTAGGGACAGACTAATTACTGTCCAGCACCTCCTCTAGGGACAGACTGATTACTGTCCAGCACCTCCTCTAGGGACAGACTGATTACTGTCCAGCTCCTCCTCTAGGGACAGACTGATTACTGTCCAGCACCTCCTCTAGGGACAGACTGATTACTGTCCAGCTCCTCCTCTCCTCTGTTACTGTCCAGCACCTCCTCTCCTCTGTTACTGTCCAGCACCTCCTCTAGGGACAGACTGATTACTGTCCTGCACCTCCTCTCCTCTGTTACTGTCCAGCACCTCCTCTAGGGACAGACTGATTACTGTCCTGCACCTCCTCTCCTCTGTTACTGTCCACCATACACCACTTCACCATTATTCACTGGTCAAAAGCAGAGCACTATACAGGGAATAGGATTCTTCTTCCACAGAGTGGTCAATGTTGCAGGGATTTCTGGGTACCAGACAGCAGACAGACAGCAGTGTCTTGACTTGATTCCTGTAAAAACTATTAAAGTACAGCAGCAATGATCACGATGGCCTCATACAGAGAGCACGACCCCATTGACCCAGCCAGAACCCATCGGGCCTCCCTCCTCTCATGGCATGCCTGAGTAAATGGCCTCCTTTGGCTTTGACTATTGACAGAGATGTCATCCCTGGAGTCCATATGCTGGCAAGCTGTCTATGAGTGAAGACAACCCCTGTTTCTGTCTATGAGTGAAGACAACCCCTGTCTCTATCTCTGAGTTAAGACAACCCCTGTCTCTATCTATGAGTTAAGACAACCCCTGTCTCTGTATATGAGCTAAGACAACCCCTGTCTCTGTCTATGAGCTAAGACAACCCCTGTCTCTATCTATGAGTTAAGACAACCCCTGTCTCTGTCTATGAGCTAAGACAACCCTGTCTCTATCTATGAGTTAAGACAACCCCTGTCTCTGTCTATGAGCTAAGACAACCCTGTCTCTATCCATGAGTTAAGACAACCCCTGTCTCTGTCTATGAGCTAAGACAACCCCTGTCTCTGTCTCTGAGTTAAGACAACCCCTGTCTCTGTCTATAAGTTAAAACAACACCTGTCTCTGTCTATGAGTTAAGACAATCCCTGTCTCTGTCTATGAGTTAAGACAACCCCTGTCTCTGTCTATGAGCTAAGACAACCCCTGTCTCTGTCTCTGAGTTAAGACAACCCCTGTCTATGAGTTAAGACAACCCCTGTCTCTGTCTATGAGTTAAGACAACCCCTGTCTCTGTCTATGAGTTAAGACAACCCCTGTCTCTGTCTATGAGTTAAGACAACCCCTGTCTCTCTGTCTATGAGTTAAGACAACCCCTGCCTCTGTGTTAAGACAACCCCTGTCTCTGTCTCTGAGTTAAGACAACCCCTGTCTCTGTCTCTGAGTTAAGACAACTCCTGTCTCTGTCTCTGAGTAAAGACAACCCCTGGCTCTGTCTATGAGTTAAGACAACCCCTGGCTCTGTCTATGAGTTAAGACAACCCCTGGCTCTGTCTATGAGTTAAGACAACCCCTGTCTCTCTGTCTATGAGTTAAGACAACCCCTGTCTCTGTCTATGAGTTAAGACAACCCCTGTCTCTGTCTATGAGTTAAGACAACCCCTGTCTCTGTCTATGAGTTAAGACAACCCCTGGCTCTCTGTCTATGAGTTAAGACAACCCCTGTCCCTGTCTCTGAGTTAAGACAACCACTGTCTCTATATCTATGAGTTAAGACAACCCCTGTCTCTATCTATGAGTTAAGACAACCCCTGTCTCTCTATTTTTAAGATACAAGAGACAGGCCTGAGGCTGAAGCCCATGTCGATAAATTAGACCTCCTCATTTCTTTGGTACCAATGTTATATTTTTAAAGGAGGGCCGAGGCACACAGCAGACCCAAATACAGCAGCTATATATTCTCCCCTCTCTAGTTCTCTATTCTTCTGTAACTCCCTCTAGGGGCGGGACAGCACTACGTGGCGCTCCTCTCCTCACAGCGAAGCTAAAGTGTCAACAAATTGCCACTTCTCCTCATAAATTCGATTTGAAATTCAATTACAAATGATTAACGTTTCCAAAAGAAGAGGAATGTGGCGAGGAGGAGAGCTTGGCTTCCAGCAGAACCATTAAAATAATTCACACCGCTGGGTTCTGCAACATGACAAGTTTGGTTTGGCCATAAGCTGAGGGGCTGAGAGACCTTAAGCAGGAGTAGAGACACACATACACTACACAGTCTCTCTCTCTCTCACACACTCTCTCTCTCCCTCTCTCTCTCTCTCTCTCTCTCTCTCTCTCTCTCTTTCACACACACGTAGGGCCGTGTTGATGTTATGATTCAAACACTGTGGGGACGGCTGGGCAGAGACGGGAGGACGACTGCAAGACAGCTCTCTAAGCTGGAACATCCAACCAACCAAAACATCCCTGGTATAAACTCCATAACCAACCAAAACAACCCTAGTATAAACTCCATAACCAACCAAAACAACCCTGGTATAAACTCCATAACCAACCAAAACATCCCTGGTATAAACTCCATAACCAACCAAAACAACCCTAGTATAAACTCCCTAACCAACCAAAACAACCCTAGTATAAACTCCATAACCAACCAAAACAACCCTGGTATAAACTCCATAACCAACCAAAACAACCCTGGTATAAACTCCATAACCAACCAAAACAACCCTAGTATAAACTCCATAACCAACCAAAACAACCCTGGTATAAACTCCATAACCAACCAAAACAACCCTAGTATAAACTCCATAACCAACCAAAACAACCCTAGTATAAACTCCATAACCAACCCTGGTATAAATTCCATAACCAACCCTGGTATAAACTCCATAACCAACCAAAACATCCCTGGTATAAATTCCATAACCAACCCTGGTATAAATTCCATAACCAACCCTGGTATAAACTCCATAACCAACCAAAACAACCCTAGTATAAACTCCATAACCAACCCTGGTATAAATTCCATAACCAACCCTGGTATAAACTCCATAACCAACCAAAACATCCCTGGTATAAATTCCATAACCAACCCTGGTATAAATTCCATAACCAACCCTGGTATAAACTCCATAACCAACCAAAACAACCCTGGTATAAATTCCATAACCAACCAAAACAACCCTGGTATAAATTCCATAACCAACCCTGGTATAAACTCCATAACCAACCCTGGTATAAATTCCATAACCAACCCTGGTATAAACTCCATAACCAACCCTGGTATAAATTCCATAACCAACCCTGGTATAAATTCCATAACCAACCAAAACAACCCTGGTATAAACTCCATAACCAACCAAAACATCCCTGGTATAAACTCCATAACCGACCAAAACAACCCTGGTATAAACTCCATAACCAACCCTGGTATAAACTCCATAACCAACCCTGGTATAAACTCCATAACCAACCCTGGTATAAACTCCATAACCAACCCTGGTATAAATTCCATAACCAACCCTGGTATAAACTCCATAACCAACCCTGGTATAAATTACATAACCAACCCTGGTATAAATTACATAACCAACCCTGGTATAAATTACATAACCAACCCTGGTATAAATTCCATAACCAACCCTGGTATAAACTCCATAACCAACCAGAACAACCCTGGTATAAACTCCATAACCAACCCTGGTATAAATTGGTATAACATAGTTCCCAGAGACAAAGTACCACCTCTCTCTCATTACCGTGTGCCTAGTACAGGGTTCCCTAGCTGGCAAGTCATTTTATTTGGCCACCCCAAGTTTTCTGAGAAAAAATAATATATATTTTTTTATATTGTTGGACATAGACTGTAAAAACAACAAATCAGCTCCAATTGATCTAACTTTTTAAAAATGTGTTCTACAGTATACCCACACATAACAGAGAGATACTGTACATGTGATAGTATATAAGCAAGGTTTGAAATGATTATGTTCTAGTCTGTTTGGTCAATTTGAAGCCAACAGATATTTATAATTATGTTCCTGCCCCCTGACCATCCACTCAAGACAAAATTGGTCCTCTTAAAGATCCGCCCCGTTTTTTTTTCTTCCCATTTTCGACCCTAAAATGACATCTCCAAATCTAACTGCCAGGACCTGATGGCAAGGATATGCATATTCTTGGTACCATTTGAAAGGAAACACTTTGTAGTTTGTGGAAATGCGAAAGGAATGTAGGAGAATAAAACACAATAGATCTGGTAAAAGATAATACAAAGAAAAAAACAACTGTTTTTTAATATTGTTTTGTTCCATCATCTTTGACATGCAAGAGAAAGGCCATAATGAATTATTCCAGCCCAGGTGCAATTTAGATTTTGGCCACTAGATGGCAGCAGCGTATTTGTATTTCTTAAAAAAAAATTGCATCAAGACTGCCCAAATGTGCCTAATTTGTTTATTAATAACTTTAAGTTCGTAACTGTTCACTCTCCTCAAAAAATAGCATGGTATTATTTCACTGTAATAGCTTCTGTACATTGGACAGTGCAGTGCAGTGCAGATTAACAAGAATGTAAGCTTTCTGCCAATATCAGATATGTCTATGTCCTGGGAAATGTTCTTGTTGCTAATCTCATTAGCCTACGTTAGCTCAACCTCATGCTAATCTCATTAGTCTACGTTAGCTCAACCTCATGCTAATCTCATTAGCCTACGTTAGCTCAACCATCCCTCAGGGGACCCACCGATCCTGTTGAAGTTTTAATCTAGTTGATGATCCCTGGTCTAGCACACGGTTTTCAAAATACATTGCAATTTGAGTATATGTTCACCAAGCAGGAATACACCTAACATTTAAACATTTTGTGCAAGACAATCTTAGGATACAAATGAGGGTTAGACAGGTTGACCAACATACTGTATCTGGGCTGACAGGCAGACAGCAGTGAAGAGTTAGACAGGTTAACCAACATACATACTGTATCAGGACTGACAGGCAGACAGCAGTGAAGAGTTAGACAGGTTAACCAACATACATACTGTATCAGGACTGACAGGCAGACAGCAGTGAAGAGTTAGACAGGTTAACCAACATACTGTATCAGGGCTGACAGGCAGACAGCAGTGAAGAGTTAGACAGGTTAACCAACATACTGTATCTGGGCTGACAGGCAGGTTAACCAACATACTGTATCTGGGCTGACAGTCAGACAGCAGTGAAGAGTTAGACAGGTTAACCAACATACTGTATCTGGGCTGACAGGCAGACAGCAGTGAAGAGTTAGACAGGTTAACCAACATACTGTATCTGGGCTGACAGGCAGGTTAACCAACATACTGTATCTGGGCTGACAGGCAGACAGCAGTGAAGAGTTAGACAGGTTAACCAACATACTGTATCTGGGCTGACAGGCAGACAGCAGTGAAGAGTTAGACAGGTTAACCAACATACTGTATCTGGGCTGACAGGCAGACAGCAGTGAAGAGTTAGACAGGTTAACCAACATACTGTATCTGGGCTGACAGGAAGGCCAACATTCTCTAATGTAGCTATAAAAGGTTTCTGTAAAGCACCTCTACGGACAAATAAACTACTCTTATTTTGACAGGCAGGAAGCTGAACACACAAAGGCCTCTGGCGGACGCTTGATCCAATTTCCAAACTGGCTGGAATTCTGAGGGAGCCGGTCATTCCCGCTGGTTGGGAAAACAGGACCGGATAAATAATTAGTGGAGAACTGGGAACAGACTACTGAGAAAAGGAGAGGACAGGAGAGGAGAAACAGAGGAGGTACTACGGTGTTGCTAGGGGTTGACAGGACAGGAGCTTCTACATTGCTTGCTGTTTGGGTTTTTTTTAGGCTGGGTTCCTGTATAAGCGCTTTCTGACATCTGCTGATGTAAGAAAAGAAAAGGTCTCTATAAATATAAATACATTTGATTTGATTTGCGTGACCCATTTAAGTAAGACCCCACCACAGACGTGTCAGACCGAACCACTCCACTGTTCTGCTCGGTTACCAGTACTTAGGGGCACTTCACCTCAGTCCGTGTCTCTGTATTCATACGCCTCAACTCAAGCCAACTGACATCAATCTGGAATAGACTATAACGAGCCAATGACTGTGTAAGTTCCTTGTGCTGTAGTGTAATGCACAAATCGTAATTTCTGTCGTCTATGATTCAGAGGAAAATGCTGGGCAATGGGTTCTACACTGCCTGCTGCTGTTACAGTCTATTGCTGATTAGACAAAGTCTACAGACCAGCCAGACCCCTAAATCTATGGCCAGACTGCTGATTAGACTAAGTCTACAGACCAACCAGACCCCTAAGTCTATGGCCTGACTGCTGATTAGACAAAGTCTACAGACCAGCCAGACCCCTAAGTCTATGGCCAGACTGCTGATTAGACTAAGTCTACAGACCCCTAAGTCTATGGCCAGACTGCTGATTAGACTAAGTCTACAGACCCCTAAGTCTATGGCCAGACTGCTGATTAGACTAAGTCTACAGAACAGCCAGACCCCTAAGTATATGACCAGACTGCTGATTAGACAAAGTCTACAGAACAGCCAGACCCCTAAGTCTATGGCCAGACTGCTGATTAGACTAAGTCTACAGACCAGCCAGACCCCTAAGTCTATGGCCAGACTGCTGGGCCAAGTACAGGACATCATCTCAATAACAGTCCAGGAGGACAGAGATCCATGAGTCTAGTCATCAATATACCAGGTGAGGGTTTGGAAACACTGTCTGACGTATTTCAAACACAGACAGACCGAGACAGCGAGAGAAACAGAGAGAGAGAGAGAGAGAGACAGAGAGAGAAAGAGAGAGAAAGAGACAGCGAGAGAGGGAGAGAGAGACAGCGAGAGAGAGAGACAGCGAGAGAGGGAGACAGCGAGAGAGGGAGAGAGAGAGAGAGAGACAGCGAGAGAGACAGCGAGAGAGACAGTGAGAGAGACAGCGAGAGAGAGAGAGAGAGAGAGAGAGAGAGAGGTTCAGCCGCCCGGAGTCGGACTGCTACCCAGCAGGGAAATCACTGTGCCCTCATCTCAAAGTAGCGTGGGAAACATCTGGTAGATTAGATGAACGGAGGGCCGCTCCCTACCAGAGAAATTACCCGGGATTATTGTTTCAAAGGATATCCTGCCAAGGCAGACGTAGTCTCACTCTCTGGCCTCGTCCTACCTGCCCCCCCCCCACCCCCTTCCCCCCCCACCAGGCTGTGGGAAACGTAGCCGATCAAAATGAGTTGGTGTGAGTGGATTGGTTTTCAACAAGGTCTCGTGGATCTGGTTTAAAAAGCCTTTAAATAAACAGGCTCCAATCGACAAAAAGAGAAAAATAGAGAATCAGTTTCAGCTTCAAAAATGTTTTAAACAAACTGAGTGTGATTTTTAGAGCAGTCGAAAGAAGTCTACACCGAGGCCAATACGCTGTCCCATATGGCATCCTATCCCCTATATAGTGCCCTGCTGTTGACCAGGGCCCATGAATCCTATCCCCTATATAGTGCCCTACTGTTGACCAGGGCCCATGCATCCTATCCCCTAAATAGTGCCCTACTGTCGACGAGGGCCATTGCACCCTATTACCTATATAGTGCCCTACTGTTGACCAGGGCCAATGCACCCAATTCCCTATATAGTGAACTACTTTTGACCAGGGCCCATGCATCCTATCCCCTAAATAGTGCCCTACTGTCGACAAGGGCCCTTGCACCCTATTCCCTATTTAGTGCACTACTTTTGACCAGGGCCCATGGGATTAGGAGTCCATTTGGGAGGCAGTTTGGCTCCACCTCCTGATGGTTGCTCTGATACGGGATAAACAGCACACCTCCTCCCACACTGACAGGGTGAAGGAGTAACAGACCTCCTCCCACACTGACAGGGTGAAGGAGTAATAGCAGAACTCCTCCCACACTGACAGGGTGAAGGAGTAATAGCAGAACTCCTCCCACACTGACAGGGTGAAGGAGTAACAGACCTCCTCCCACACTGACAGGGTGAAGGAGTAACAGACCTCCTCCCACACTGACAGGGTGAAGGAGTAACAGACCTCCTCCCACACTGACAGGGTGAAGGAGTAACAGACCTCCTCCCACACTGACAGGGTGAAGGAGTAACAGACCTCCTCCCACACTGACAGGGTGAAGGAGTAACAGACCTCCTCCCACACTGACAGAGTGAAGGAGTAACAGACCTCCTCCCACACTGACAGGGTGAAGGAGTAACAGACCTCCTCCCACACTGACAGGGTGAAGGAGTAACAGACCTCCTCCCACACTGACAGGGTGAAGCTTTATCTGAAAAAGGAACGTCAACACGGCCTGGTTTGGTGACACACTAAACTAAAATAGAAATTGAACAGGTAAAAGTGTCCCATGTTTCATGAGATGAAATAAAACATCCCAGAAATATTCCATATGCACAAAAAGTGTGTTTTTCACATTTTTCGGCACAATTTTTTTTACATCCCTGTTAGTGAGCATTTCTCCTTTGCCAAGATAATCCATTCACCTGACAGGTGAGACAGGTTATCAAGAAGCTGATTAAACAGCATGAGCATTACACAGGTGAACCTTGTGCTGGGGACAATAAAAAGCCACTCTAAAATGTGCAGTTTTGTCACACAACACAATGCCACAGATGTCTCAAGTTAAGGGAGCGTGCAATTGGTATGCTGACTGCAGCAATGTCCACCAGAGCTGTTGCCTGATAATCAAATGTTTATTTCTCTACCATAAGCCGCCTCTAAAGTTTTAGAGAATTTGGCAGAACATCCAACTTGCTTCACAACCACAGACCACATGTAACCACGCCAGCCCAGGACCCCCACATCGGGCTTCTTTACCTGCGGGATCGACCTGCCACCCAGATAGCTGATGAAATTGTGGGTTTGCACAACAAAATAATTTCTGGTACAGTCAGCCAGCAACCGTCAGTTCATCTGCGTGCTCGTCGTCCTCACCAGGGTCTTGACCTGACTGCAGTTCGGCATCGTAACCGACTTCAGTGGGGTAATGCTCACCTTCGATGGCCACTGGCCTCGCTGGAGAAGTGTGCTCTTCACAGATGAATCCCGGTTTCAACTGTACCGGGCAGATGGCAGACAGTGTGGATGGCATTGTTTGGGTAAGCGGTTTGCTGATGTCAACGTTGTGAACAGAGTGCCCCATGGTGGCGGTGGGGTTATGGGTAGGCATAAGTTACGGACAATGAACACAATTGCATTTTATCAATGGCAATTTGAACGCCCTAAGATTCCGTGACGAGATCCTGAGGCCCATTGTGGTGCCATTCATCCTCCATCACCTCATGTTTCAGCATGATAATGCACGGCCCCAATTTGCAAGGATCTGTACACAATTACTGGAAGCTGAAAATTTCCCAGTTCTTCCATGGCCTGCATAGTCACCAGACACGTCACCCCATTGAGCATGTTTGGGATGGACGTGTACGACAGCGTGTTCCAGTTCCTGCCCAATACCCAGCAACTTCACACAGCCATTGAAGAGGAGTAGGACAACATCCCACAATCAACAGCCTGATCAACTCTATGCGAAGGAGACATGTCACGCTGCATGAGACAAATGGTGGTCACACCAGAATACTGACTGGGTTTCTGATCACACCAGATACTGACTGGTTTCTGATCACACCAGATACTGACTGGTTTTCTGATCCACACCAGATACTGACTGGGTTTCTGATCCACACCAGATACTGACTGGGTTTCTGATCAACACCAGATACTGACTGGGTTTCTGATCCACACCAGATACGGACTGGGTTTCTGATCCACACCAGATACTGACTGGGTTTCTGATCCACACCAGATACTGACTGGGTTTCTGATCAACACCAGATACTGACTGGTTTTCTGATCCACACCAGATACTGACTGGGTTTCTGGTCACACCAGATACTGACTGGGTTTCTGATCCACACCAGATACTGACTGGGTTTCTGATCGCACCAGATACTGACTGGGTTTCTGATCACACCAGATACTGACTGGGTTTCTGATCACACCAGATACTGACTGGTTTTCTGATCCACACCAGATACTGACTGGGTTTCTGATCCACACCAGATACTGACTGGGTTTCTGATCCACACCAGATACTGACTGGGTTTCTGATCCACACCAGATACTGACTGGTTTTCTGATCCACACCAGATACTGACTGGTTTTCTGATCCACACCAGATACTGACTGGGTTTCTGATCACACAAGATACTGACTGGGTTTCTGATCCACACCAGATACTGGCTGGGTTTCTGATCCACACCAGATACTGACTGGGTTTCTGATCCACACCAGATACTGACTGGGTTTCTGATCACACCAGATACTGACAGGTTTTCTGATCCACACCAGATACTGACTGGGTTTCTGGTCACACCAGATACTGACTGGGTTTCTGATCCACACCAGATACTGACTGGGTTTCTGGTCACACCAGATACTGACTGGGTTTCTGATCCACACCAGATACTGACTGGGTTTCTGATCCACACCAGATACTGACTGGGTTTCTGATCACACCAGATACTGACTGGGTTTCTGATCACACCAGATACTGACTGGGTTTCTGGTCACACCAGATACTGACTGGGTTTCTGATCCACACCAGATACTGACTGGGTTTCTGATCACACCAGATACTGACAGGTTTTCTGATCCACACCAGATACTGACTGGGTTTCTGATCCAAACCAGATACTGACTGGGTTTCTGATCCACACCAGATACTGACTGGGTTTCTGATCCACACCAGATACTGACTGGGTTTCTGATCCACACCAGATACTGACTGGTTTTCTGATCCACTCCAGATACTGACTGGGTTTCTGATCACACCAGATACTGACTGGGTTTCTGGTCACACCAGATACTGACTGGTTTTCTGATCCACACCAGATACTGACTGGGTTTCTGATCACACCAGATACTGACTGGGTTTCTGATCCACACCAGATACTGACTGGTTTTCTGATCCACACCATATACTAACTGGTTTTCTGATCACACCAGATACTGACTGGTTTTCTGATCCACACCAGATACTGACTGGTTTTCTGATCACACCAGATACTGACTGGTTTTCTGATCCACACCAGATACTGACTGGTTTTCTGATCCACACCAGATACTGACTGGGTTTCTGATCCACACCAGATACTGACTGGGTTTCTGATCCACACCAGATACTGACTGGTTTTCTGATCACACCAGATACTGACTGGGTTTCTGATCACACTAGATACTGACTGGGTTTCTGATCCACACCAGATACTGACTGGTTTTCTGATCCACACCAGATACTGACTGGTTTTCTGATCCACACCAGATACTGACTGGTTTTCTGATCACACCAGATACTGACTGGGTTTCTGATCCACACCAGATACTGACTGGGTTTCTGATCACACCAGATACTGACTGGTTTTCTGATCACACCAGATACTGACTGGGTTTCTGATCCACACCAGATACTGACTGGGTTTCTGATCCACACCAGATACTGACTGGGTTTCTGATCCACACCAGATACTGACTGGGTTTCTGATCCACACCAGATACTGACTGGGTTCCTGATCACACCAGATACTGACTGGGTTTCTGATCCATGACCTTTTGTTTCAGAAGGGCTTTCCAAGGGGATCTGTCAGGACCATGCCATCTGAAACCACTTGGAAACCTGTATTAAACTGCTATTAATACTGGTGCTACATTTCATCTGTCACTGAGCAACAATGTGTGTGTTCTCCTCTCTTCTCTGACAACACCGTATCCCATGTCTGGGCATTGACCGGTCACCGATATCCGTAGGTCTCCGTTACCCACATGAGATTGTTGAAAATGTATCCATTCATATTGCAAGTCAGCCTACATGTCTTGACACGTTAGCCAACAACCTAAAAGCACGTTAGAATGGAACAAAACTGACACCGGACTGGTACAGCTGTGATGTGACATTGGATTTAAGGTCTATTGAGTTGAGCAAAACAAATATTTACCTCAGATTTAGTCTCATCCGCGAATGGAAGACATGAAAGCGTCCCACGTGAAGTTTAACACAATTTCAATGGAGAATAACTTTCCTCGCTCATTTTACCGAATTGAGACTACATTCTCCTGCTCACTTTACCAAATTTACGGTTACCAAACTTACTTACCTGAAGCTTTGCCAGGTATTTAACCTTTAACGAAATCCCCGTCATGACAGTAAAACATCTATGACCGCGGTACCTCAGACAACCACGCGCTCGAGCCACGAGATGGCGCCAACTTACAGGAAATGGACATGCGGACAGTGTGTGTGCCACAAAACAACAAAATACATTAAAATATAAAGCATTTAAATACACAGTAAACATAACTAATGTTATGGGTATGGTTTCTTCACAAATATCAGTGGTGTGAAACTATGTCATCTTAGAACAAAACGCAAGAACTCTTAAAATGTGAGCTTCTACTGGATAAAGGGGGGTTAAAATGGCCTCTTCCAGGCCACTGCATATTACAACCTACAGATGATCCAGATGAGTTCAACCATGTTATTATGTGGTAACTTTTATCTTTCATATATTGATCAGCACTCATATGCAACGCATCATCTTTCTAAATGGTCATTATAAAGCCATAATTAGGGGCTGTTTTGTAGCAAATCTGTGACGATGGTCCAAACGTTCTCTCTTCACATTTCTGAATGTTATTAGTTAACTTTTCACATAATATCCACTGACAACCATTTCCCCCCTCCTGCAAAGCATGATGCAATCCAACTCATGACTCAGAGAAACTAGGCTTCACTTCAAACTTGCCGGAAGTATCACAAAACCAATTCTTAGCCAAACATGTACAAAAATTAAACTCAAAAACAAAATGGCTTCTTTTCTACAATTAGAATTTTTATTGTGCCGCACAAAGTGAAAACAGAGGTTTTTTCCTTTAGAAGAAGGTGTTTGGTCTCTTGGTGGTGAAGCGGGGCTTGTGTTGGCGACGCAGGACCCTGTGGGGCAGGGGGAACTTGATCTTGGAGTCCTGAGGAGAGGACAAGAGGAGATGTTTTAGGCAAAGACATCTGACGGGCAGAAGAAATGAGGCGAGGTGCTGGTTAGTCGGAGAAGAACACTTAAACGAAAAGGAGCGCCACACACTCAAAAGGAGGAGGTAAGATACAATAACCGAAAATCAAATCAAATTTTATTTGTCACATACACATGGTTAGCAGATGTTAATGCGATTGTAGCGAAATGCTTGCGCTTCTAGTTCCGACAATGCAGTAATAACCAACAAGTAATCTAACTAACAATTCCAAAACTACTGTCTTATACACAGTCTAAGGGGATAAAGAATATGTACATAAGGATAACAACGTTCAACGATTGCATCTGAGCTCCTAGCGTTTCCATTAAGAAAACAAGGCACACAGCCGCCATGCTAACACTTAGCTGGGTTTATTTGAACGGCAGAAACCTACAGTCATCATAACTACAATCATTTAAAAATCAAGTAGAAATATATAGAATTTGCCTTAAAGTGGCAGTGGGGGGGGGAGAGATAACTAGGGGATAAAAAACAGTTTTGCCGATCATCCATTGAAATTACAACACCATACTAATTTTACAGGCGGTAGCATCAGCATGGAGCCAGATTTAAAAACCCGCCAGGTTTTAAGACCAGGAACATTACACCTGGAAGAGGAATCTGGTGTTTTGTCTGGCAGGTTTTATATCCGGAGCGGACCAATACAGCGCCAGAGACCCGCGGCACATCAGACTCAGTTAAAACAGCTAAACGCAATACACCCTGGCATTACGATACGCTCACAATAACATTCACATTGGAGTCATTTAGCAGACGCTCTTTTTTCCAGAGCAACTATATAGACAGGGTACCAGTAGAGTCAATGTGCTGGGGTACAGGTTAGTAATGAGGCTATATAGACAGGGTACCAGTAGAGTCAATGTGCTGGGGTACAGGTTAGTAATGAGGCTATATAGACGGGGTACCAGTAGAGTCAATGTGCTGGGGTACAGGTTAGTAATGAGGCTATATACAGGGTACCAGTACCTAGTCAATGTGTGGGGGTACAGGTTAGTAATGAGGCTATATACAGGGGGTACCAGTAGAGTCAATGTGTGGGGGTACAGGTTAGTAATGAGGCTATATAGACAGGGTACCAGTAGAGTCAATGTGCTGGGGTACAGGTTAGTAATGAGGCTATATAGACGGGGTACCAGTAGAGTCAATGTGCTGGGGTACAGGTTAGTAATGAGGCTATATACAGGGGGTACCAGTAGAGTCAATGTGCTGGGGTACAGGTTAGTAATGAGGCTATATAGACAGGGTACCAGTAGAGTCAATGTGCTGGGGTACAGGTTAGTAATGAGGCTATATAGACGGGGTACCAGTAGAGTCAATGTGTGGGGGTACAGTTTAGTAATGAGGCTATATACAGGTGGTACCTGTACCGGGTCAATGTGTGGGGGTACAGGTTAGTTGAGGTACTATGTACATGTAGGTAGGGGTAAAGTGACTATGCATAGATAATAAACAGTGAGTAGCAGCAGTGTGCTCAGCAGTCTTGGGGGTAAGAAGCTATTAAGGACCCTCTTGGACCCAGACTTGGCGCAGAGAACAGTCTGACCTAGACCCGGTACCGTAGCACAGAGAACAGTCTGACCTAGACCCGGTACCGTGCCGTAGCACAGAGAACAGTCTGACCCAGACCCGGTACCGTAGCACAGAGAACAGTCTGACCTAGACCCGGTACCGTAGCACAGAGAACAGTCTGACCTCGGGCGGATGATATACGATGTGAGTTGACCTAGACCCGGTACCGGTACCTCGGGTGGATGATATACGATGTGAGTTGACCTAGACCCGGTCCCTCGGGTGGATGATATACGATGTGAGTTGACCTAGTTGACCTAGACCCGGTACCTCGGGTGGATGATATACGATGTGAGTTGACCTAGACCCGGTCCCGGTACCGTGCGGTAGCACCTCGGGTGGATGATATACGATGTGAGTTGACCTAGACCCGGTCCCTCGGGTGGATGTGAGAAGACTTACGTGGAACTGCTTGATGGCAGGTCTGCGGCATTTATTGGCAGCGATCTCCTGGACCTTCATGATGTGGATGGAGTGGGCACGGGCACGATGGCGAGCGCCCATATCACGATCTGGAGAACACAGACACAACATCAGAACAAAAACACCCAACTGTCCTCCTGGAAAACATATCACGATCTGGAGAACACAGACACAACATCAGAACAAAAACACCCAACTGTCCTCCTGGAAAACATATCACGATCTGGAGAACACAGACACAACATCAGAATAACAAAAACACAGCTAGTGGCAACGACACCCAACTGCCCTCCTGGAAGACTGGCCAAGTTAGTATTTACCCCCCCCAAGAAAGATTTATCAAGACCTTTAGGAGGGAAAATTAAGCAACGTCTCACTGATTTAATTTCAGGCCTGCTGCTGGGGGGGGGGGGGGGGGGGGGGGCAGATTAGGTTCATGTCTCAAAGCTTTAGGTGTGGATTGTAGAACGTTGGTTTCACTTCCAGGAGCACGTGTAGCTGCTGGAAGACAACAGCGTTCTGAAGGTTTGATTTCTGACACGACAAGATCAGACACAGTAGGCCTGTAAATGATCTCCGGCCTGGGCTCCAGCTAAGCACCTGGCTTGCCAACTAAGATGTACTGAGTTAAATAAATTTGGTTTGCTAACTTCCTAGCTAAGTATTAGATGGCAACATCAAGCTTCTAGGTTACAGCAGAGATAATTAATCTCCTCCTGGATCAAGATCCCGGTTGACTACAGACTACATTGTTTGTGTCGCAGATGTATTTATTTGGGGGGGTGCAACTTAGGTACACTTCCGATAGTACCGGTATGATACAGAAACGGTATGTACATCTGCATAGCACCCAAACCCAACACACAGAGACAACGCACAGAGACACGTTGGGTTTATGTGCCAACTCAACATTCACACCGTTAACTCTAAATTCACTCCCCGTTCTCCTGGGACGGATCTACAGCAGCTACAAGCTGTTTCCCTAAACATCTATCATGAGGAACCGTCTAATAATGATCACAGATCTTATAAATGTCTGTCCAACGCATCAATGGGTTAAACCCAGTGTTCTCCAGACTGTCAGACAGACTGGGGCCAAACAGGGACATACTTACAGCACTGGGTGACAGTCCAGTGTTCTCCAGACTGTCAGACAGACTGCAGGACATGGAGCCACACTAGGACATACTTACAGCACTGGGTGACAGTCCAGTGTTCTCCAGACTGTCAGACAGACTGCAAGACATGGGGCCACACTGGGACATACTCTCCAGACTGTCAGACAGACATACTCACAGCACTGGGTGACTGCTGCAGAGGTGGTCAGGTCTCTGTATTCTCGGTACATGTTGTGGGTTCCGCTACGGGAGTCGTAACGCAACCAGATGCCAAAGTTCTTCACCTTCAGGGGAGTCTTCTCGTGCACCTGAGACAGAGGTGGGGGAAATAACAGTTCATTAGACAAGGTTCAACTTCCTGACTGACACCTAATTGGCAGACAGGAAGGTGTATCATTATATCAGTTCAATGTTAGTCCTAAACAGATTGTTGGTTTTCTGTAGCCCCGTGAAATCAGCTAAAAACAAGCTGAATAACTCATGTTATTCACCCAATGCAGCCGAAACTCGTCGGTTTAAAAAAACCCGTTGTTTCTATTGAACAAACTAATAAAGGCATTTTAATGAATTATATGACGAGTGCCTTGGTCCTCCTTTCTTATTGCATGTCACATCTATTGAATAACATCCCCTGTACCGTGAATAAGACCTAGTCTACATCTCCATTTAATTAAGTTTATCTAGAAATGTTCCTTTCAAGTAAATTATTAAAACTGAGTTTTTACTAATCTACAAAAGAACAATCCAATCAAATGTATGATTGATTCATTGTGCGTCACCCATAACACAACGGATTTGGCCGTCACTGTAAATAAGAATTTGTTCTTAAGTGAGTTGCCTAGTTAAATAAAGGCTAAAGTAAAAAGAAACCAAATGAAATAAAAACTCCAAGATACAGAACAGTAGCTGAGTTCCTCCATCTGGATCAGGTGCCATTTTTTTGGTTTGTTTGCTGTGGCATCGTTTTGAATATCGAGTATTGTGATGATACTGAGTATCCTGACACTGAAGCAGGTAGCCAAGTCTAAATTCAGGTATCGTGACAACACTGGTGTACATGCATAGCCTTTACTCATGTTTACCCTGAAAACGTCTCATTTCTCCAGGAGAGGATCACCAGACAAACAATGCATCGATTGATTTTTTACATATAAATCTAATACCGGTCAAACGCATCAACAGTTTCTTTTCTCCTGTAATCTCTCTTTAAAGGGCAGTGTCTTTAAACTACTTCATGTGTGCAACAGTAATACTGACTTCCAGCCAGACCACTGACACCATCCATTTCCATAATAGTTTATTGGCACATAATAAAATCTCAGTAAATAGAAAACACATGCATTCAATACTGGTGAATCTTGGCAGTTCATTTGTTTCCCCAATCCCACCCATGAGCCCACCCCGTCCCCTGTGCTACCTACCAGACCACAGTAGACTGTCTCTCCGTTGGCCTTCTTCATCTTCCTCAGCTGGGAGACAAAGTACCAGAAGCGAGACTTGGCCACCACGTGGTTAGGAGCGAAGATCCTCATGCGGTAGAGAGGAGGGGTGGGGTTCTTAACCGAGGGCAGGAGGCGCCCAACGACTTTGTACTCCCTAAGCTGTGTGGATGGAGCAGGAGAGGAAGAAATGTGAGTAACGTGCAATACAATGTCCATAGTTGTCCATAGATACCAGTTGCTAACTTGAAGACTATGATGGATACTGGATAAGACGCATAAGTATTAAAATGTTGAACCTTGGATTCACTTTCAACGGCACATCAGCATCAGAGAAAGGCGACAAGGTACATCATGTTGATTTTAGCACACCTGACAAGATCATACCATTTATTTGATATGGCCTTTGGGTTAGGGTGCATTGCAATTCGTAAATCTAAATTAAATGAATACAATGCATGACATTACCTACAGTCAACTGCAAGGATGTCAACATTGCGTTTGCTTCATGTACCAGGCGCAATGTATTTAGCTTGGTAGCCAGCCAATCTTAGCCTGCTAACTTTGATATTTTACAGTTCTGAATGACACTAGCTAGCTATAGCTAACAACTACTTCCAGTTAACAACCCAACTAATGACTTGTTTCGGGATTGAGAAACAGGATGGGCAGCTAACATGTGTCTGGAGAGGATAATTAGCTACGAGAAGTAAATTCCCTAACTGGCCAAGTTACCCGACTAGCAACGCGGCCTACGCCTGGCCAGGTATGTGGCAACTAGCTTACTAAAGTTAGCAATCTAGGCTACTAGATACATGTTAGTTAGCACTTCGCGGACATTTTAACACACTTTGAGAAGAAGTGTACAAGTTGTTTGGAGGTGGCTAAATACATAAGACGGGCATATTTGTTTGGTTCACTGTTGCCACATATTTTCCTAACTAGCTGCATTGTTTCTCTATGGGCTCCACATGGTTCAAAATCTTAAACGTGGACGCCATGTTACAGCCGCGGAGGCTTCCGTTTTTTAAAGCCGAAAAAATGGAACTATTTATATCGATTTAGCATCATGTGACTACATAATTCAAACGATTGAAGCAATGTGTGCTCAAATCTGTCTATATAACTGGCTTTCTGTGATTTAAAAAGGTTGAATAAACAATTTTACATACTGTGCCAGACGCCTTCATGGTGTCTCGCTGACTGCGAACTGGGAAAGAGGAAGTAGTAGGGCGGAGACTCCGGATGTGAAGTACAAAAAGGGGCGGGATCCAACGCTTTAATTCCTCTGATTGGTTCGCCGTCCAGAGCGTTTATGAGCTTTTTTTAATGAACGTTTATTTATATTTTAAGCTATAATTTTATCAGTATCTTTGACATTGTCAACGACAGTCAATCTTTGACTGTATCAGAGAGTAGAAGTAGTAGAACCACCTCATATCTAATAAATAAGATTTATCTAATCAATCTGTCAGAATAGTCAAATATTCCCTTTCAAAACATTTATGGAATTGTTATCAGAAGAGGGATCCTCCAAAAAAACATATATCTAGCCACAGACTTGTCGTGAAGGAAATTACGTTTATTTAAAACACGTTTTATTGGAAATAAAATAATTTGTGGGGGAGAACTTCTTCCTGTGGTCATGACCCCAACGAAAATGTGACGTTTCCCGTTCCGTTGAATCGACACGCCGCAAGAAATCGACTCCTGAAATTCCTGCTCTGAACCCTTAGCCGAGCTAAACAGACAAACTCGAAGTGCTTTTTTGGGTAATTCCTGACGATTTAGGGATGTACTGACGGACGGAGACGATGGAGATAAAAGTATAACAATAAGGTGAGATATTATAAAATATCGGTTTACTTCTGAATTGACTTTGTTCAACGGGCCTCGGGAGTCTTTCACCGGGAGCGTTATGGTGGCTCAATGTGCGGTAAACGTGTGCTGATGATACCGGAGGAAAAACAGTCTGCCGTAGCTCTAACGTTAATTTGATGTTGTGACGTTTTGATAGTACAAGTATAAAAACCTGTATTTAACGTTGTTACCTTGTTTCATTTAAACGAAACTAGTTAGATATCCAGCTAACGTTATGCGACCAAGCCAGAACAACACACACAAGGGCAACTTTTTATGAGGAGTGGCTGACCAGACGGCCAGTCGGTATTTCGGTGCCAACTGTCCAGCCGCTAGCTAGTTAACGTTAGTCAATACTAGGTAACCGGCATCTAAGTCAAAATAGTTTATTAGCCCTCGCAAGGCTGCCGGCCCAGACAGCATCCCGCGTCCTCAGAGCATATGTAGACCAGCTGGCTGGAGTGTTTACGGACGGATTCAGTCTCTCCCTACCCCAATTACTTCAAGATGTCCACCATTGTTCCTTTACCCAAGAAGGCAAAAGTACCTGAACTAAATGACCATCGCCCCACTGCACTCACTTCTGTCACTTCTGTCATCTTACCCGAAGCCCTAAACCCACTAGTTAAGGATCATATCTCCTGCACCTTACCCGAAGCCCTAAACCCACTAGTTAAGGATCATATCATCTTACCCGAAGCCCTAAACACACTAGTTAAGGATCACATCACCTTACCTGAAGCCCTAGACCCACTAGTTAGAGATCACATCATCTTACCTGAATCCCTAGACCGTCTACAATTTGTGTGCCGCCCCAACAGATTACTCAATTGCCGTCGCATGCACACTGCCCTATCCCATCTGGACAAGATGAATACCTATGTAAGAATGCTGTTCATCGACTACAGCGCAGCTTTCAACACCATAGTGCCCTCCAAGCTCATCACTGAGCTCGGGGTCCTGGTTCTGAGCCCAGCCCTATGTAACTGGGTGCTAGATCCCCTCCTGTACTGCTTGGCTGTGCACGTCTCCAACGCAATCATCAAGTTTGCTGATGACACAACAGTGGTAGTGCTGATTTGCCAACAATGACAAGACAGCCTACAGGGAGGAGGGGAGGGCCCTGGCGGAGTGGTGCCAGGACAATAACCTCTTACCTCAACATAACGGAAGGAGCTGATTGTGGACTTCAGGAGACAACAGAGAGATCACACCCCCATCCACATCGATGGGCCACAGTGGAGAGGGTGAACATGTTTCAGGTTCCTCAGCGTGCACTGACAACCTGAAATGATCCATCCACACAGACAATGTGGTGAAGAAGACACAGCGACTGCCTCTTCAACCTCCAGGAGGCTGAAGAAATTAGGCGTGGCCCATAAGATCCTCACATTCTTTTACAGATGCGCCATTGAGAGCATCCTGTCTGTCGGGCTGTATCACCACCTGGTACGGCACCTGAACAGAGCGAACTGTCTATGACTTGGGTGATTGGAGTCTTTGACAATTTTTGGGCCTTCCTCTGACACCGCCTGGTATAGAGGTCCTGGATGGCAGGAAGCTTGGCCCCAGTGATTTACTGGGCCGTACACACTACCCTCTCTAGTGCTTTATGGTCAGATGCCGAGCAGTTGCCATTAGGGAGGCACGATCGTAACATATCGTAAAAGGGCGATATTAGCTAAACATGCCAACGTTAATATCGGCCCAATGTCTTGTTTAACGCCGATGCCAAAGCTGACGTGCATACCTATATAACGAAGATACATGACATAATGACGCCAAGTAGATTTTTTGCGCTACATTGTGCAAAATAGCATTCCTAACCTAGCCCACAATGTCTGCTGTGTGGATCGACCAGTCAACAAGTCCAGCAGTCATTTGAAAGAATAAGAATTTCAGCGAGACGACTCAAAGGTGAAATCCATTAACACCAAGATAATGGAGTTCATTCCCCTTGACAATCAACCGTTCCCTGTCGTGGGTGTTGTCTTTCGCCGATTGGTCGAGCACCGGTACACAGTGGGTGTTGTCTTTCGCCGATTGGTCGAGCACCGGTACACACTACCAAGTGTGATATTTTTCAGATGTTACCGGAGTTACACAGTAATAGTGTCACTGCTATTAGCTTCACAACATACTACGGAACGCCGTTTGGGTCTTTGCGTGTCAAAAAGATACAGTAGCTCTGTCAAAGCTGTACAAAGAAGTCTGCAACAGCGGCCACGAACGATGTGTTTACAATACCGCGTTGGTAATAAAGCATCATCTGTTCAACCGCAACTTCTGGGGTAGCTAGCTTTAGCTTGGTACCTAGCTAGCTTTAGCTTAGTACCTAGCTAGCTTTAGCTTAGTACCTAGCTAGCTTTAGCTTAGTACCTAGCTAGCTTTAGCTTAGTACCTAGCTAGCTTTAGCTTGGTACCTAGCTAGCTTTAGCTTGGTACCTAGCTAGCTTTAGCTTGGTACCTAGCTAGCTTTAGCTTGGTACCTAGCTAGCTTTAGCTTGGTACCTAGCTAGCTTTAGCTTGGTACCTAGCTAGCTTTAGCTTGGTACCTAGCTAGCTTTAGCTTGGTACCTAGCTAGCTTTAGCTTGGTACCTAGCTAGCTTTAGCTTGGTACCTAGCTAGCTTTAGCTTGGTACCTAGCTAGCTTTAGCTTGGTACCTAGCTAGCTTTAGCTTGGTACCTAGCTAGGTACCAAGCTAAAGCTAGCTATCTTCAGCTTGGTACCTAGCTAGCCCCAATACAACCAGCCTGAAAACTATGACCAGTAGAAACTGCAGTCACTTTCATTATTCTAAGCAATGATTTAGGGATCCTTGTGAGTAAGTAATAGCTAGGTTGCCACTTGCTGTTCACCTATTGAAATTGAACTTCAGTTGATGAAAATAAATAGGTAGCCAGCTACCCTGTTGCCCAAAGCTAACGTTATAAGCAGCCAGCTAGCTTCATCTGGCTAGTGAGGCTCGACCGGACCGGGTTATGTGTTGAAGCTAGCCACAATAAGGATTAGGCACAATAGTGGAATTTGCAGTTTGCCTTCAAAATAAAAGTATGTCATTGACAGGGATGCAAATTTATACAAACAGTAGAATTATGCCATGCTTTTATTTTGAAGGCAAACCGCAAAGTACACTATTGTGGCTAATCCTTATTGTAGCTAGCTTCACATAGATGGGTCCGACCACCATTAACCAAATAAGAACTGTCTGTTGGTTATTTTAGATGATGACACCTAGCTAGATAGTTGGCCAGATATCTATAGCTACTGAAACAGATGGTTGTTTTTCTATGTTTTTGGGGAAGAACATTGTTTGCCTCCATGAGCTAGCTAGCTTTCTTAAACGACCAGCACTGTAGGTGCGCGAGACAACTTGACCAGCATCATAGCAACGATGATGAATCGTTGTGATATGTGAAATACGAGGGATCGTCTAATCAATGTGTAACAACTACGTAAACAATGTATTAATGCGTAACATTATCATGTGACGTCAAATTCAGGTCCTGATTGGTCAACAAGCTTCATTGACGTGTTTTAATACAAACAGCGTTCCGTAGCAACGTCCCCAACGGCGTTCCGTAGCAACGTCCCCAACGGCGTTCCGTAGCAACGGCCCCAGCGGCGTTCCGTAGCAACGGCCCCAGCGGCGTTCCGTAGCAACAGCCCCAGCGGCGTTCCGTAGCAATCCTGGTTGAGAATGAAATGACTGAACAACCAAACAGCACAGCAAGTAAGTGAAATAAAAAGATATTGATTATGTTTTCACTGGTAATGGGGACATACGTAAATGCCAACAAATTAGCTTTTGGGTCAGTGTGGTGTGTGTGTGTGTGTGTAACCTTTATTTAACTAGCAAGTCAGTTAAGAACGCATTCTTATTTACAATGACTGCCTACCTCAGCCAAACCCAGACGAAGCTGGGCTAATTGTGAGCCGCACTATGGGACTCCCAATCACGGCCGGATGTGGTACAGCCTGGATTCGAACCAGGGACTGTAGTGATGCCTCTTGCTCTGAGATGCAGTGCCTTAGACCTCTGCATCCGCGTTAACTATTTAACTATAAGGCTTAAAAGGCCGCCAACATTTTTAGTATCGTTCTAATTGTTTTTGGCAAGGGAAATATTGTATATCGGTATCAGCCAAGAAGATGAGAACATCCTGACCGGTTGCATCACTGCCTGGTGTGGCAACCGCTCGTTGGCTAAGGGCTTGTCTGTAAACATTTCACAGTACGGTCTACACCTGTTTGTATTCGGCGCATGGGACAAATAACATTATGATTTGATCATCAAGGACCTCAGCCACCCGAGCCACTGCCTGTTCTCCCCTCTACCATCTAGAAGATCATCAAGGACCCCAGCCATCCGAGCCACTGCCTGTTCTCCCCTCTACCATCTAGAAGATCATCAAGGACCCCAGCCACCCGAGCCACTGCCTGTTCTCCCCTCTACCATCTAGAAGATCATCAAGGACCCGAGCCACTGCCTGTTCTCCCTTCTACCATCTAGAAGATCATCAAGGACCCCAGCCACCCGAGCCACTGCCTGTTCTCCCCTCTACCATCTAGAAGATCATCAAGGACCCCAGCCACCCGAGCCACTGCCTGTTCTCCCCTCTACCATCTAGAAGATCATCAAGGACCCCAGCCACCCGAGCCACTGCCTGTTCTCCCCTCTACCATCTAGAAGATCATCAAGGACCCGAGCCACTGCCTGTTCTCCCCTCTACCATCTAGAAGATCATCAAGGACCCCAGCCACCCGAGCCACTGCCTGTTCTCCCTTCTACCATCTAGAAGATCATCAAGGACCCCAGCCACTGCCTGTTCTCCCCTCTACCATCTAGAAGATCATCAAGGACCCCAGCCACCCGAGCCACTGCCTGTTCTCCCCTCTACCATCTAGAAGATCATCAAGGACCCCAGCCACTGCCTGTTCTCCCCTCTACCATCTAGAAGATCATCAAGGACCCCAGCCACTGCCTGTTCTCCCCTCTACCATCTAGAAGATCATCAAGGACCCCAGCCACCCGAGCCACTGCCTGTTCTCCCCTCTACCATCTAGAAGATCATCAAGGACCCCAGCCACTGCCTGTTCTCCCCTCTACCATCTAGAAGATCATCAAGGACCCCAGCCACTGCCTGTTCTCCCCTCTACCATCTAGAAGATCATCAAGGACCCCAGCCACCCGAGCTACTGCCTGTTCTCCCCTCTACCATCTAGAAGATCATCAAGGACCCCAGCCACTGCCTGTTCTCCCTTCTACCATCTAGAAGATCATCAAGGACCCCAGCCACTGCCTGTTCTCCCCTCTACCATCTAGAAGATCATCAAGGACCCCAGCCACTGCCTGTTCTCCCCTCTACCATCTAGAAGATCATCAAGGACCCCAGCCACCCGAGCCACTGCCTGTTCTCCCCTCTACCATCTAGAAGATCATCAAGGACCCCAGCCACCCGAGCCACTGCCTGTTCTCCCTTCTACCATCTAGAAGATCATCAAGGACCCGAGCCACTGCCTGTTCTCCCCTCTACCATCTAGAAGATCATCAAGGACCCCAGCCACCCGAGCCACTGCCTGTTCTCCCCTCTACCATCTAGAAGATCATCAAGGACCCCAGCCACCCGAGCCACTGCCTGTTCTCCCCTCTACCATCTAGAAGATCATCAAGGACCCGAGCCACTGCCTGTTCTCCCTTGTACCATCTAGAAGATCATCAAGGACCCCAGCCACCCAATCCACTGCCTGTTCTCCCCTCTACCATCTAGAAGATCATCAAGGACCCGAGCCACTGCCTGTTCTCCCCTCTACCATCTAGAAGATCATCAAGGACCCCAGCCACCCAATCCACTGCCTGTTCTCCCCTCTACCATCTAGAAGATCATCAAGGACCCCAGCCACTGCCTGTTCTCCCTTCTACCATCTAGAAGATCATCAAGGACCCCAGCCACTGCCTGTTCTCCCTTCTACCATCTAGAAGATCATCAAGGACCCCAGCCACCCGAGCCACTGCCTGTTCTCCCCTCTACCATCTAGAAGATCATCAAGGACCCGAGCCACTGCCTGTTCTCCCCTCTACCATCTAGAAGATCATCAAGGACCCCAGCCACCCGAGCCACTGCCTGTTCTCCCCTCTACCATCTAGAAGATCATCAAGGACCCCAGCCACTGCCTGTTCTCCCCTCTACCATCTAGAAGATCATCAAGGACCCCAGCCACCCGAGCCACTGCCTGTTCTCCCCTCTACCATCTAGAAGATCATCAAGGACCCGATCCACTGCCTGTTCTCCCCTCTACCATCTAGAAGATCATCAAGGACCCCAGCCACCCGAGCCACTGCCTGTTCTCCCTTCTACCATCTAGAAGGTGGAGACAGTACATGTGCATCGAAGCTGGGACAGAGAAACTGAACAACAGCTTCTATCTCCAGGCCATCAGACTGTTAGTCTCCGCCCAGTACCCTGCCCTGAACTTTAGTCACTGTTACTAGCCTGCTACCACCCGGTGCTCTAGCCCGCTACCACCCGGTGCTCTAGCCCGCTACCACCCGGTACTCTAGCCCGCTACCACCCGGTGCTCTAGCCCGCTACCACCCGGTGCTCTAGCCCGCTACCACCCGGTGCTCTAGCCCGCTACCACCCGGTGCTCTAGCCCGCTACCACCCGGTGCTCTAGCCCGCTACCACCCGGTGCTCTAGTAACATTATATATTACTGCACTGTTAACTAGAAACACAAACATTATATATTACTGTACTGTTGGAGCTAGAAACATTATATATTACTGTACTGTTGGAGCTAGAAACACAAACATTATATATTACTGTACTGTTGGAGTTAGAAACAAACATTTATATATTACTGTACTGTTGGAGTTAGAAACACAAACATTATATATTACTGTACTGTTGGAACTAGAAAGACAAGCATTCGCTGCACCTGTTATGATATCTGTGTACTTAACTGATTAGAAATATTGAGTCCATGTTGCATCATGCTAGCTATGTGTTGTGTAACTGTTAGTTACTGGGTACAGCAGGGGAACTGGGGTTAGCCCCCGGGTACAGCAGGGGAACTGGGGTTAGCCGCCGGGTACAGCAGGGGAACTGGGGTTAGCCGCAGGGGAACTGGGGT
The DNA here is from genome assembly GCF_013265735.2 of Oncorhynchus mykiss. NCBI lineage: Eukaryota > Metazoa > Chordata > Actinopteri > Salmoniformes > Salmonidae > Oncorhynchus > Oncorhynchus mykiss. The sequence goes on along the minus strand of NC_048579.1, from coordinate 80,340,540 downwards.
TAGCCCCCGGGTACAGCAGGGGAACTGGGGTTAGCCCCCGGGTACAGCAGGGGAACTGGGGTTAGCCCCCGGGTACAGCAGGGGAACTGGGGTTAGCCGCCGGGTACAGCAGGGGAACTGGGGTTAGCCGCAGGGGAACTGGGGTTAGCCGCCGGGTACAGCAGGGGAACTGGGGTTAGCCGCCGGGTACAGCAGGGGAACTGGAGTTAGCCGCCGGGTACAGCAGGGGAACTGGGGTTAGCCCCCGGGTACAGCAGGGGAACTGGGGTTAGCCCCCGGGTACAGCAGGGGAACTGGGGTTAGCCCCCGGGTACAGCAGGGGAACTGGGGTTAGCCCCCGGGTACAGCAGGGGAACTGGGGTTAGCCGCCGGGTACAGCAGGGGAACTGGGGTTAGCCCCCGGGTACAGCAGGGGAACTGGGGTTAGCCCCCGGGTACAGCAGGGGAACTGGGGTTAGCCCCCGGGTACAGCAGGGGAACTGGGGTTAGACCCCGGGTACAGCAGGGGAACTGGGGTTAGCCCCCGGGTACAGCAGGGGAACTGGGGTTAGCCCCCGGGTACAGCAGGGGAACTGGGGTTAGCCCCCGGGTACAGCAGGGGAACTGGGGTTAGCCGCCGGGTATTGTTCATTATGTAGAGTGGAGAGGCCAGTTCCAGGGTCTGTCCCAGTTCCAGGGTCTGTCTGGCCCTCCCATCAACACCTACGTGTTTCTGTTGACTCAGCGTTACTCTCTTTGTCTGTGTGTGTGTGTGTGTCAAACAATATTAGCCACACACACACGCTGACACTCGCAGTGCCATGCAGGTCACTACACTGCTGTGCTCGTTAGCTACTGTTGTGCAGCTGTCCTGGGCATGCTGGTCAGCTGCCACTGAGTCAATGACTCAATCACAAAATTGAACTCAACAGCACCACTAGCTAATGAGTGGAGACTAGCTCTATGCTAAGGATCTATGCTAAGGAGTGGAGACTAGCTCTATGCTAAGGAGTGGAGACTAGCTCTATGTTAAGGATCTATGCTAAGGAGTGGAGACTAGCTCTATGCTAAGGAGTGGAGACTAGCTCTATGCTAAGGAGTGGAGACTAGCTCTATGCTAAGGAGTGGAGACTAGCTCTATGCTAAGGAGTGGAGACTAGCTCTGTGCTAAGGAGTGGAGACTAGCTCTGTGCTAAGGAGTGGAGACTAGCTCTGTGCTAAGGAGTGGAGACTGGCTCTGTGCTAAGGAGTGGAGACTGGCTCTGTGCTAAGGAGTGGAGACTGGCTCTGTGCTAAGGAGTGGAGACTGGCTCTGTGCTAAGGAGTGGAGACTGGCTCTGTGCTAAGGAGTGGAGACTGGCTCTGTGCTAAGGAGTGGAGACTGGCTCTGTGCTAAGGAGTGGAGACTGGCTCTGTGCTAAGGAGTGGAGACTGGCTCTGTGCTAAGGAGTGGAGACTGGCTCTGTGCTAAGGAGTGGAGACTGGCTCTGTGCTAAGGAGTGGAGACTGGCTCTGTGCTAAGGAGTGGAGACTGGCTCTGTGCTAAGAAGTGGAGACTGGCTCTGTGCTAAGAAGTGGAGACTGGCTCTGTGCTAAGAAGTGGAGACTGGCTCTACGCTAAGAAGTGGAGACTGGCTCTATGCTAAGAAGTGGAGACTGGCTCTACGCTAAGAAGTGGAGACTGGCTCTACGCTAAGAAGTGGAGACTGGCTCTACGCTAAGAAGTGGAGACTGGCTCTATGCTAAGAAGTGGAGACTGGCTCTATGCTAAGAAGTGGAGACTGGCTCTATGCTAAGAAGTGGAGACTGGCTCTATGCTAAGAAGTGGAGACTGGCTCTATGCTAAGAAGTGGAGACTGGCTCTATGCTAAGAAGTGGAGACTGGCTCTACGCTAAGAAGTGGAGACTGGCTCTACGCTAAGAAGTGGAGACTGGCTCTACGCTAAGAAGTGGAGACTGGCTCTACGCTAAGAAGTGGAGACTGGCTCTACGCTAAGAAGTGGAGACTGGCTCTACGCTAAGAAGTGGAGACTGGCTCTATGCTAAGAAGTGGAGACTGGCTCTACGCTAAGAAGTGGAGACTGGCTCTACGCTAAGAAGTGGAGACTGGCTCTATGCTAAGAAGTGGAGACTGGCTCTATGCTAAGAAGTGGAGACTGGCTCTATGCTATGCGCTATAAAGTTTCAGTGGTTATTTAAGTTATCCATACTTTTTTATCTACTCATCATACCTGCCGTTTGGTAAACAGGTGGGTTTGAATGTATTCCATAGATTACAATGGGTTTCAAATCTGGCTATATAATATGACTTTTACCATCATTCTTCTTCCTTGTGTGTTGTTGTGGTTGGTAACGTGTGTGTGTGTGTGTGTGTGTGTATTGTTGTGGTTGGTAATGTGTGTGTGTGTGTGTGTATCCATAACAGTGTTCAGTAAATTCTCAGACTTTCAAATCATTATTATTAGTGATGGGGGGGGGGGAGTTGATCATTACATATCAGGATATTTATTTTGGATGATATCACAGTATAGTTTTGCGTTAGTTGTCTGTACCTGCACCAAAACTGCAGTTTGTTTCCGTCATAACTTGTCATAACTCTTTTTAAATGGGGAGACATTTTGTTTTCAGAACTGATCAAAACTAGTTCTCGGGCCTCCAGAGTGGCGCGGCGGTCTAAGGTACGCATCGCATTGCTTGTGGCATCATTACAGACCCGGGTTCGATCCCAGGCTGTGTCACAGCCGGCCGTGACCGGGAGACCTTATGAGGCGACGCACAATTGGCCCAGCGTCGTCCGGGTTAGGGGAGGGTTTGGCCCAGCGTCGTCCGGGTTAGGGGAGGGTTTGGCCCAGCGTCGTCCGGGTTAGGGGAGGGTTTGGCCCAGCGTCGTCCGGGTTAGGGGAGGGTTTGGCCCAGCGTCGTCCGGGTTAGGGGAGGGTTTGCCCCAGCGTCGTCCGGGTTAGGGGAGGGTTTGGCCCAGCGTCGTCCGGGTTAGGGGAGGGTTTGGCCCAGCGTCGTCCGGGTTAGGGGAGGGTTTGGCCGGCCAGGATGTCCTTGTCCCATTCGCGCTCTAGCGACTCCTTGTGGCGGGCAAGGATGTCCTTGTCCAGTTCGCGCTCTAGACTCCTTGTGGCGGGCCAGGTGCCTGTAAGCTGACTTCGGTCGCCAGCTGGAAGATATTTCCTCCGACACATTGGTGCGGCTGGCTTCTGGGTTAAGCGAGCAGTGTGTCAAGAAGCAGTGCGGCTTGGCAGGGTCGTGTTTCGGAGGACGCACGGCTCTCGACCTTCGCCTCTCCTGAGTCCGTACGGGAGTTGCAGCAATGGGACGAGACTGCACCTACCAATTTGGATATCACGAAATTGGGGAGAAAATTAGTTAAACGTTTTATTTTTTGTATTTTTTTTTACAAAAGCTTGTTTTCTTGTCGCTCTGCATTAGACATATTGGTGAGCGATATGTTTGGAACATCAAATTGCAATAAAATGACAGTATCGAGTCACAGTTTATATATAGAATCTCAATGCATATGGAGAATCGCAATATACATCATATTGGCACCTACGTTTCGTGATATCGTATTGTGAGGTCCCTGGCAATTCCCAGCCCTTATTATTATTGTTGATGTTATTTTTGTTGTGTGTAGATGTGCCTGGCCTGCCGGAGGGCAGCAACAGAAGACAGTGAAACTACCGTGGAGGGGAGCAGCAGAGGACGGTGAAACTACCGTGGAGGGGAGCAACAGAAGACGGTGAAACTACCGTGGAGGGTAGCAGCAGAAGACCTTCTCATGGCCTGCCAGTCTGTCTCCATCATCAACATGGACGAGCAGGCCCTGCTGGGGCTCAACCCTAACGCAGATGCCTGCTATAGGCAGAAGGTAAGTCTCATTACACTGTTTGTGTGTGTGTAGTTCATTCATGTGCTTGTAGAGGACAAATCTTGCGGATCCAAATGCTTTGGCTCCTGCAAATGATTCTTAGAGCCATGTCGACTGACCCATGTAGACTGACCCATGTAGACTCTCCATCCAGGGGACTTGAACCAGCGCTCTGTCCCGTCAGACTCTCCATCCAGGGGACTTGAACCAGCGCTCTGTCTCATCAGACTCTCCATCCAGGGGACTTGAACCAGCGCTCTGTCTCGTCAGACTCTCCATCCAGGGGACTTGAACCAGCGCTCTGTCTCGTCAGACTCTCCATCCAGGGGACTTGAACCAGCGCTCTGTCTCGTCAGACTCTCCATCCAGGGGACTTGAACCAGCGCTCTGTCTCGTCAGACTCTCCATCCAGGGGACTTGACAACCAGCGCTCTGTCTCGTCAGACTCTCCATCCAGGGGACTTGAACCAGCGCTCTGTCTCGTCAGACTCTCCATCCAGGGGACTTGACAACCAGCGCTCTGTCTCGTCAGACTCTCCATCCAGGGGACTTGAACCAGCGCTCTGTCTCGTCAGACTCTCCATCCAGGGGACTTGAACCAGCGCTCTGTCTCGTCAGACTCTCCATCCAGGGGACTTGAACCAGCGCTCTGTCTCGTCAGACTCTCCATCCAGGGGACTTGAACCAGCGCTCTGTCTCGTCAGACTCTCCATCCAGGGGACTTGAACCAGCGCTCTGTCTCGTCAGACTCTCCATCCAGGGGACTTGAACCAGCGCTCTGTCTCGTCAGACTCTCCATCCAGGGGACTTGAACCAGCGCTCTGTCTCGTCAGACTCTCCATCCAGGGGACTTGAACCAGCGCTCTGTCTCGTCAGACTCTCCATCCAGGGGACTTGACAACCAGCGCTCTGTCTCGTCAGACTCTCCATCCAGGGGACTTGAACCAGCGCTCTGTCTCGTCAGACTCTCCATCCAGGGGACTTGACAACCAGCGCTCTGTCTCGTCAGACTCTCCATCCAGGGGACTTGACAACCAGCGCTCTGTCTCGTCAGACTCTCCATCCAGGGGACTTGAACCAGCGCTCTGTCTCGTCAGACTCTCCATCCAGGGGACTTGAACCAGCGCTCTGTCTCGTCAGACTCTCCATCCAGGGGACTTGAACCAGCGCTCTGTCTCGTCAGACTCTCCATCCAGGGGACTTGAACCAGCGCTCTGTCTCGTCAGACTCTCCATCCAGGGGACTTGAACCAGCGCTCTGTCTCGTCAGACTCTCCATCCAGGGGACTTGAACCAGCGCTCTGTCTCGTCAGACTCTCCATCCAGGGGACTTGAACCAGCGCTCTGTCTCGTCAGACTCTCCATCCAGGGGACTTGACACGTTCTCTCCGCATTAAGTTGTTATGTTGTAACTGGTGCTGTTTACAGAGACCAGTACCACTCAGGAAGTTAAACATGGCTACAGGAAGTCAATGAGTGGGTTTGAGCGGTTCGCTACAGACCAATAGGCCTCTATATACAGTAATATACACGCGTTCAGTAATACAACAGCAATAGCTGTGGAACGTAAGGCTTCCACCTGGGATCTGCTGTGGAACACATGGCTTCCACCTGGGATCTGCTGTGGAACACATGGCTTCCACCTGGGATCTGCTGTGGAACACATGGCTTCCACCGGGGATCTGCTGTACTGCTGTGGAACGTAAGGCTTCCACCTGGGATCTGCTGTGGAACGCAAGGCTTCCACCTGGGATCTGCTGTGGAACGTAAGGCTTCCACCTGGGATCTGCTGTGGAACGTAAGGCTTCCACCTGGGATCTGCTGTGGAACGTAAGGCTTCCACCTGGGATCTGCTGTGGAACACGAGGCTTCCACCTGCGATCTGCTGTGGAACGCGAGGCTTCCACCTGGGATCTGCTGTGGAACGCAAGGCTTCCACCATGCTTTTTCAGATGTAGGCCTACACAGAAATACATGTCTAGGAGACCCACACCAACTCTGTGTCCTTGAGGCAGCCAGCCAGCCTGCCAACCAGCCAACCAACCAGCCAGCCAGCCAGCCAGCCTGCCTAACTTGTTCCCTCTCCGCTGTCAGCACGAGTGTTGTTATGGCTGGCTGTAGAATGAGGTAGTTATGGGGGTTTGTGTGGCTGGCTACAGAATGGGGTAGTTATGGGGGTTGTGTGGCTGGCTGTAGAATGGGGTAGTTATGGGGGTTTGTGTGGCTGGCTGTAGAATGGGGTAGTTATGGGGGTTTGTGTGGCTGGCTGTAGAATGGGGTAGTTATGGGGGTTTGTGTGGCTGGCTGTAGAATGGGGTAGTTATGGGGGTTTGTGTGGCTGGCTGTAGAATGGGGTAGTTATGGGGGTTGTGTTGCTGGCTGTAGAATGGGGTAGTTATGGGGGTTTGTGTGGCTGGCTGTAGAATGGGGTAGTTATGGGGGTTTGTGTGGCTGGCTGTAGAATGGGGTAGTTATGGGGGTTTGTGTGGCTGGCTGTAGAATGGGGTAGTTATGGGGGTTTGTGTGGCTGGCTGTAGAATGGGGTAGTTATGGGGGTTTGTGTGGCTGGCTATAGAATGGGGTAGTTATGGGGGTTGTGTTGCTGGCTGTAGAATGGGGTAGTTATGGGGGTTGTGTTGCTGGCTGTAGAATGGGGTAGTTATGGGGGTTGTGTGGCTGGCTGTAGAATGGGGTAGTTATGTGTCAGATTCAGAAGCTCTGTTTCTCTCCCTTTTCTAACTCTTGTTTCTCTCTCTGCTTCTGTTTCTCTCTCTCTGCTTCTGTTTCTCTCTCTCTGCTTCTGTTTCTCTCTCTCTCTGCTTCTGTTTCTCTCTCTCTCTGCTTCTGGTTCTCTCTCTCTCTGCTTCTGGTTCTCCTCCTCAGGCGATGGTGTATTTTGAGCAGTTGAAGGAGTCCCAGGATGCCTGGGAGGTGTGTGCAGAGGCCCTGGCTAAAGGCATTTACAGGTGAGACCCATTAGTTGGTAGGATTCTGATTAGAGACGGTACAGTATCCTTCTAGTCACACCTGGGAGGTTTCAGATTCCAACCTGTTGGTCTCCCTGTTGGTTCTTCTCTGGTCTCCCTGTTGGTCTCCCTGTTGGTCCTACTCTGGTCTCCCTGTTGGCCTCCCTGTTGGTCCTTCTCTGGTCTCCCTGTTGGTCCTTCTCTGGTCTCCCTGTTGGTCTCCCTGTTGGTCCTTCTCTGGTCTCCCTGTTGGTCCTTCTCTGGACTCTGGTCTCCCTGTTGGTCCTTCTCTGGACTCTGGTCTCCCTGTTGGTGTCCCTGTTGGTCCTTCTCTGGACTCTGGTCTCCCTGTTGGTCTCCCTGTTGGTCTCCCTGTTGGTCTCCCTGTTGGTTCTTCTCTGGTCTCCCTGTTTGTCTCCCTGTTTGTCTCCCTGTTGGTCCTTCTCTGGACTCTGGTCTCCCAGACCATATATTGTATTGTAATATCTTTATTAATCCCTCTCTCAGTGACGACCCTGTGTTGTATTGTAATATCTTTATTAATCCCTCTCTCAGTGACGACCCTGTGTTGTATTGTAATATCTTTATTAATCCCTCTCTCAGTGACGGCCCTGTGTTGTACTGTAATATCTTTATTAATCCCTCTCTCAGTGACGACCCTGTGTTGTATTGTAATATCTTTATTAATCCCTCTCTCAGTGACGACCCTGTGTTGTATTGTAATATCTTTATTAATCCCTCTCTCAGTGACGGCCCTGTGTTGTACTGTAATATCTTTATTAATCCCTCTCTCAGTGACGACCCTGTGTTGTAATATCTTTATTAATCCCTCTCTCAGTGACGACCCTGTGTTGTATTGTAATATCTTTATTAATCCCTCTCTCAGTGACGACCCTGTGTTGTATTGTAATATCTTTATTAATCCCTCTCTCAGTGACGACCCTGTGTTGTATTGTAATATCTTTATTAATCCCTCTCTCAGTGACGACCCTGTGTTGTATTGTAATATCTTTATTAATCCCTCTCTCAGTGACGGCCCTGTGTTGTATTGTAATATCTTTATTAATCCCTCTCTCAGTGACGACCCTGTGTTGTATTGTAATATCTTTATTAATCCCTCTCTGTGACAGCCCTGTGTTGTATTGTAATATCTTTATTAATCCCTCTCTCAGTGACGACCATGTGAAGTTCTTCTGTTTCCAAGTCCTGGAGCACCAGATCAAGTACAGGTAAGAGGAGGGGAGGAGGAGGAGGAGGAGGAGGAGGGGGGAGGAGAGGAAGGGGAGGAGGAGGGGGGGGGAGAGGAAGGGGAGGAGGGGAAGGAGAGGTGGAGGAGGAGAGGGAGAGGGTGGAGGAGGAGGAGGGGGAGAGAGAGAGAGAGGGGAGGGGAGGAGGGGAAGGAGAGGTGGAGGAGAGGAAGTACCTCTGTCAGCTGTCATCCTGCCACTAGTCTGATAGATGATGAATTAGGAAGTCTGTGATAATAGGTTGACTGTTCCTCCAATCCCATTGACTCCAGATAACAGCTAATGCTGTCACCTTTTCCCATGCTTTCACTGTAGGGCGTTAAAGTACTGTCACCTTTTCTCACGCTTTCACAGTAGGGCATTAAAGTACTGTCACCTTTTCTCATGCTTTCACAGTAGGGCATTAAAGTACTGTCACCTTTTCTCATGCTTTCACAGTAGGGCATTAAAGTACTGTCACCTTTTCTCATGCTTTCACAGTAGGGCATTAAAGTACTGTCACCTTTTCCCATGCTTTCACTGTAGGGCGTTAAAGTACTGTCACCTTTTCTCACGCTTTCACAGTAGGGCATTAAAGTACTGTCACCTTTTCTCATGCTTTCACAGTAGGGCATTAAAGTACTGTCACCTTTTCTCATGCTTTCACAGTAGGGCATTAAAGTACTGTCACCTTTTCTCATGCTTTCACAGTAGGGCATTAAAGTACTGTCACCTTTTCTCATGCTTTCACAGTAGGGCATTAAAGTAGTGTCACCTTTTCCCATGCTTTCACAGTAGGGCATTAAAGTACTGTCACCTTTTCTCATGCTTTCACAGTAGGGCATTAAAGTAGTGTCACGTTTCTTCCTAACATCTGACTGAAAACCATGTACATGTGTCTCTGTCAGGAGCATTCCTCTATGAACTAGTCCTGAACAGAAAGTGACTTTGTGTTGTGTTTTGTCCCAGACATGGAGGGCTCAGTCCTGCCCAGCAACAGCTGATCAGAGAAACCCTGATGAAGTGGCTGCAGGGTCAGGTGGGGCTTCTCTGTCACCTAGGCAACCTGTCACAACAACGTAGCACATTTCATCAACAACACTATTTGTTACTTGAGCTGTCGTTAGTTACACATTTCATCAACAACTCTATTTGTTACTTGAGCTGTCGTTAGTTACACGTTTCATCAACAACTCTATTTGTTACTTGAGCTGTCGTTAGTTACACGTTTTTATACAGTCATGAAGTTGACTCTCTTCCACACCTGAATTCCTGAATTGAAAAATTGTATTAGAAAATGAATTTCAATATAATATTCTCCTTCTCTGCTATCCTGACAATCCTCCCCTCCTCCTCTTCATCTTCTTCCTCCTCCTCCTTCCCCTCCCCCTCTTCTTCCTTTTCTTTCCTTCTTCTTCCTTCCTCCTCCACTTCATCCTTCCCCTCTGTCTCCTTCCCTTCCTCCTCCTCTTCTTCCTCCTCCTCCTCTTCCTCCCCCTTCCTCCTCCTCCTCTTCTTCCTCCCCTCCTCCTCTTCTTCCTTCCTCCTATTCATCCTTCCCCTCTTCTTCCTCCCCCCTCCTCTTCCTCCCCCTTCCTCCTCCTCCTCTCCAGTTAATGAACTCCCAACCAGAGAAGCCGTTCATCCGTAACAAGGCAGCCCAGGTGTTTGCTCTGACCTTCGTGATGGAGTACCTGACCCACTGGCCCAAGTTCTTCCACGACCTGCTGTCTCTAGTGGGCCTGAACCCACACGGGGTCGACGTCTACCTCAGAACACTGATGGCTATCGACGCTGAGGTGGTGGACAGAGACATCCTGCACTCCCCTGAGGTAAGAGGACACTGAGGTGGTGGACAGAGACATCCTGCACTCCCCTGAGGTAAGAGGACACTGAGGTGGTGGACAGAGACATCCTGCTCTCCCCTGAGGTAAGAGGACACTGAGGTGGTGGACAGAGACATCCTGCACTCCCCTGAGGTAAGAGGACACTGAGGTGGTGGACAGAGACATCCTGCTCTCCCCTGAGGTAAGAGGACACTGAGGTGGTGGACAGAGACATCCTGCACTCCCCTGAGGTAAGAGGACACTGAGGTGGTGGACAGAGACATCCTGCTCTCCCCTGAGGTAAGAGGACACTGAGGTGGTAGACAGAGACATCCTGCTCTCCCCTGAGGTAAGAGGACACTGAGGTGGTGGACAGAGACATCCTGCTCTCCCCTGCGGTAAGAGGACACTGAGGTGGTGGACAGAGACATCCTGCTCTCCCCTGAGGTAAGAGGACACTGAGGTGGTGGACAGAGGCATCCTGCTCTCCCCTGAGGTAAGAGGACACTGAGGGTGTCCTCTTTTTCTCTCTTCTCTCTCTCTCTTTTTCTCTCCTTCTCTCTCCTTCTCTCTCCTTCTCTTTTTCTCTCCTCTTCTCTCTCCTTTTCTCTCCTTCTCTTCTCTCTCCTTTTCTCTCCTTCTCTTCTCTCTCCTTTTCTCTCCTTCTCTTCTCTCTCCTTTTCTCTCCTTCTCTTCTCTCTTTTTCTCTCCTTCTCTTCTCTCTCCTTTTCTCTCCTTCTCTTCTCTCTCCTTTTCTCTCCTTCTCTTCTCTCTCCTTTTCTCTCCTTCTCTTCTCTCTCCTTTTCTCTCCTTCTCTTCTCTCTCCTTTTCTCTCCTTCTCTTCTCTCTCCTTTTCTCTCCTTCTCTTCTCTCTCCTTTTCTCTCCTTCTCTTCTCTCTCCTTTTCTCTCCTTCTCTTCTCTCTCCTTTTCTCTCCTTCTCTTCTCTCTCCTTTTCTCTCCTTCTCTTCTCTCTCCTTTTCTCTCCTTCTCTTCTCTCTCCTTTTCTCTCCTTCTCTTCTCTCTCCTTTTCTCTCCTTCTCTTCTCTCTCTTTTTCTCTCCTTCTCTTCTCTCTCTTTTTCTCTCCTTCTCTTCTCTCTCTTTTTCTCTCCTTCTCTTCTCTCTCTTTTTCTCTCCTTCTCTTCTCTCTCTTTTTCTCTCCTTCTCTTTTCTCTAGGAGGTTCGTGGGAACACATTATTAAAGGATGGTATGAGGGAGCATCCCCAGTCTCTAACTCTTCTCTCTCTCCCCTCCCTCCTTTCTCTCTCTCCCCTCCTCTCTCTCTCCCCTCCCTCCTCTCTCTCTCTCCTCTCTCTAGGAGGTGCGTAGGAACACATTAATAAAAGATGGTATGAGGGAGCAGGTCATCCCCAGCCTGGTTGAGTCCTGGTACCAGATCCTCGGGGCCTATCAGCAGTCTCACCCTGAGATCACCTGTCAATGTCTGGAGGTAGTGGGGGCATACGTCTCCTGGATAGACCTCAACCTCATTGCCAACGACAGGTACGTCAGTCTGTCTGTCGTCAGTCTGTCTGTCGTCAGTCTGTCTGTCGTCAGTCTGTCTGTCGTCAGTCTGTCTGTCGTCAGTCTGTCTGTCGTCAGTCTGTGTGGTCTATCTCTGTGGTCAGTGTCTCTGTGGTCAGTGTCTCTGTGGTCAGTCTGTGGTCTGTCCGTGTGGTCAGTGTCTGTCTGTGTGGTCAGTGTCTGTCTGTGTGGTCAGTGTCTGTCTGTGTGGTCAGTGTCTGTCTGTGTGGTCAGTGTCTGTCTGTGTGGTCAGTGTCTGTCTGTGTGGTCAGTGTCTGTCTGTGTGGTCAGTGTCTGTCTGTGTGGTCAGTGTCTGTCTGTGTGGTCAGTGTCTGTCTGTGTGGTCAGTGTCTGTCCGTGTGGTCAGTGTCTGTCTGTGTGGTCAGTGTCTGTCCGTGTGGTCAGTGTCTGTCTGTGTGGTCAGTGTCTGTCCGTGTGGTCAGTGTCTGTCCGTGTGGTCAGTGTCTGTGTGGTCAGTGTCTGTGTGGTCAGTGTCTGTGTGGTCAGTCTGTGTGGTCAGTCTGTGTGGTCAGTCATTTCATTCTCAACCAGGATTCCTATGGAACGCCGTTTGGGTCTTTGTGTGTATATAATATACACTATTTGACGGGTCAATGAAGCTTGTTGACCAATCAGGACCTGAATATGACGTCACATGATAATGTAACGCATTAATACATTTTTTACGTAGTTATTACACATTGATTAGACGATCCCTCGTATTTCATATATCACAATGATTCATCAATACGTACAGTATGCTATGATGCTGGTAAAGTTGTCTCGCGCAGGTACCAAGCTAAAGCTAGCTAGGTACCAAGCTAAAGCTAGCTAGGTACCAAGCTAAAGCTAGCTAGGTACCAAGCTAAAGCTAGCTAGGTACCAAGCTAAAGCTAGCTAGGTACCAAGCTAAAGCTAGCTAGGTACCAAGCTAAAGCTAGCTAGGTACCAAGCTAAAGCTAGCTAGGCACCAAGCTAAAGCTAGCAAGGCACCAAGCTAAAGCTAGCTAGGCACCAAGCTAAGGCTAGCTAGGCACCAAGCTAAAGCTAGCTAGGCACCAAGCTAAAGCTAGCTAGGCACCAAGCTAAAGCTAGCTAGGCACCAAGCTAAAGCTAGCTACCCCAGAAGTTGCGGTTGAACAGATGATGCTTTATTACCAACGCGGTATTGTAAACACATCGTTCACATCACACACATCGGTGTTGCAGACTTCTTTGTACAGCTTTGACAGAGCTACTGTATCTTTTTGACACGCAAAGACCCAAACGGCGTTCCGTGGTATGTCGTGAAGCTAATAGCAGTGACACTATTACTGTGTAACTCTGGTAAGGCAACATCTGAAAAATATCACACTTGGTAGTGTGTACCGGTGCACGACCAGTCCGCGAAAGACAACACCCACGACAGGGAATGGTTGATTGTCAAGGGGAATGAACTCCATTATCTTGGTGTTAATGGATTTCGCCTTTTGAGTAATAATCTGCCAGTTATTTTCATGTAATGACATTAAGATATATGGGGGAACATGGGTATATTCTAGAGGTCGACCGATTAAGATATATGGGGGAACATGGGTATATTCTAGAGGTCGACCGATTATGATATATGGGGGAACATGGGTATATTCTAGAGGTCGACCGATTATGATATATGGGGGAACATGGGTATATTCTAGAGGTCGACCGATTAAGATATATGGGGGAACATGGGTATATTCTAGAGGTCGACCGATTATGATATATGGGGGAACATGGGTATATTCTAGAGGTTGACCGATTATGATATATGGGGGAACATGGGTATATTCTAGAGGTCGACCGATTAAGATATATGGGGGAACATGGGTATATTCTAGAGGTCGACCGATTATGATATATGGGGGAACATGGGTATATTCTAGAGGTTGACCGATTATGATATATGGGGGAACATGGGTATATTCTAGAGGTCGACCGATTATGATATATGGGGGAACATGGGTATATTCTAGAGGTCGACCGATTATGATATATGGGGGAACATGGGTATATTCTAGAGGTCGACCGATTATGATTTTTCAACGCCGATACCGATTAATCGTCCCATTTTTATTTTTGATATATATAATATTTTTTATGTTAAAATGTATTTGTAATAATGACAATTACAACAATACTGAATTAACACTTATTTTAACTTAATATAATACATAAATAAAATAAATTTAGCCTCAAGAAAAATAATGAAACATGTTCAATTTGGTTTAAATAATAATAATGCAAAAACAAAGTGTTGGAGAAGAAAGTAAAAGTGCAATATGTGCCATGTAAGAAAGCTAACGTTTCAGTTCCTTGCTCAGAACATGAGAACATATGAAAGCTGGTGGTTCCTTTTAACATGAGTCTTCAATATTCCCAGGTAAGAAGTTTTAGGTTGTAGTTATTATAGGACTATTTCCCTCTATACCATTTGTATTTCATTAACCTTTGACTATTGGATGTTCTTATAGGCACTTTAGTATTGCCAGTGTAACAGTATAGCTTCCGTCCCCCTCCTCGCTCCTCCCTGTGCTCGAACCAGGAACACAACGACAACAGCCACCATCGAAGCAGCGTTACCCATGCAGAGCAAGGGGAACAACTACCAGAAGGCTCAGAGAGATTGACGTTTAATACGCTATTAGCGCGCGCTAACTAGCTAGCCATTTCACTTCAGTTACACCAGCCTCATCTCGGGAGTTGACAGGTTTGAAGTCATAAACAGCGCAATGCTTGACGCACAACGAAGAGCTGCTGGCAAAACGCACGAAAGTGCTGTTCGAATGAATGTTTACGCGCCTTCTTCTGCCTACCACCACTCAGTCAGATACTTAGATACTTGTATGCTCAGTCAGATTATATGCAACGCAGGACACGCTAGATAATATCTAGTAACCAATTTCAATTATTTTTTTCCTCATCAATCTACACACAATACCCCATAGTGACATCACAATACCCCATAGTGACATCACAATACCCCATAGTGACATCACAATACCCCATAATGACAAAGCGAAAACAGGTTGTCTAGAAATTTTGCAAATGTATTAAAAATAAATAACAGATGCCTTATTTACGTCAGTATTCAGACCCTTTGCTATGAGACTGGACATTTGAGCCCAAATGCATCGTGTTGAAACTCATCAGATGAGCAGATGACTGGTCCTGGACCAGTGTTTAACCAGTGTGTTCCTCTCCCTCCAGGTTTATGAACCAGAGACTAGATCAGATGACTGGTCCTGGACCAGTGTGTTCCTCTCCCTCCAGGTTTATGAACCAGACACTAGATCAGATGACTGGTCCTGGACCAGTGTTCCTCTCCCTCCAGGTTTATGAACCAGACACTAGATCAGATGACTGGTCCTGGACCAGTGTGTGCCTCTCCCTCCAGGTTTATGAACCAGAGACTAGATCAGATGACTGGTCCTGGACCAGTGTTTAACCAGTGTGTTCCTCTCCCTCCAGGTTTATGAACCAGACCCTCGATCAGATGACCTGGTCCTGGACCAGTGTGTTCCTCTCCCTCCAGGTTTATGAACCAGACCCTCGATCAGATGACCTGGTCCTGGACCAGTGTGTTCCTCTCCCTCCAGGTTTATGAACCAGACACTAGATCAGATGACTGGTCCTGGACCAGTGTTCCTCTCCCTCCAGGTTTATGAACCAGACACTAGATCAGATGACTGGTCCTGGACCAGTGTGTTCCTCTCCCTCCAGGTTTATGAACCAGACTCTAGATCAGATGACTGGTCCTGGACCAGTGTTTAACCAGTGTGTTCCTGTCCCTCCAGGTTTATGAACCAGACACTAGATCAGAGGACTGGTCCTGGACCAGTGTTTAACCAGTGTGTTCCTCTCCCTCCAGGTTTGTGAACCTGCTGCTGAGTCAGATGTCTGTGGAGGACCTGAGAGAGGAGGCGTGTGACTGTCTGTATGAGATTGTCTGTAAAGGAATGGCCCCGACAGACAAGACCAAGCTGGTCGAGTCCCTCTGTCAGGTCCTGCAGTCGGCTGGCTTCTTCAACGTGGACCAGGTAGGTACACACACACACCGCATAACAGACAAGACCAAGCTGGTCGAGTCCCTCTGTCAGGTCCTGCAGTCGGCTGGCTTCTTCAACGTGGACCAGGTAGGTACACACACAGACACACACACCATAACACACACACACACCACATAACACACACACACACCACAACACACATACACCACATAACACACACACCACACACCACACACACACTCGCTACTACATTTCCCACAGTCCAACAAAAGGCCAAAGGCTCCATTTCCTCTTCCTCCTCACCTCTACTTCCTGAATGGATGTGAAACTGTTTCCTGTTTATACCTGAAAAGCCCCCCCCCCCCCCCTGTTTCCTGTCTTGGCTCCATCAGGAGGAGGATGTGGACTTCCTGGCTAAGTTCTCCAGACTGGTGAACGGGATGGGCCAGTCTCTGGTGCTGAGCTGGACCAAACTGGCCAAGGGGGGCGCCGTGAAGGAAGCCGCCGAGGCGCTGCGTGCCCTCGAGACCAAGGTTCCTCTGCTCCTCCAGCTACTGGTCCACGACGACGATGACATCTCAGCCAACATCGTAGGCTTCTGCTACGACTACCTGAACGTACTCAAACAGGTGAGATACACCCTGCTAGTTGGGAATATGGCTCCCTATTGTCTATGTGCACTACATCTGACCAGAGGCCTATGGGAATATGGCTCCCTATTCTCTATGTGCACTACATCTGACCAGAGGCCTATTGAAATATGGCTCCCTATTCTCCATGTGCACTACATCTGATCAGAGGTCTATGGGAATATGGCTCCCTATTCTCTATGTGCACTACATCTGACCAGAGGCCTATTGGAATATGGCTCCCTATTCTCCATGTGCACTACATCTGATCAGAGGTCTATGGGAATATGGCTCCCTATTCTCTATGTGCACTACATCTGACCAGAGGCTATGGGAATATGGCTCCCTATTCTCTATGTGCACTACATCTGACCAGAGGCTATGGGAATATGGCTCCCTATTCTCCATGTGCACTACATCTGATCAGAGGTCTATGGGAATATGGCTCCCTATTCTCTATGTGCACTACATCTGACCAGAGGTCTATTGGAATATGGCTCCCTATTCTCTATGTGTCACTCTAGATGTATATTTACGAAACAGGAGAGGGAGTCACTCTAGATGTATATTTACGAAACAGGAGAGGGAGTCACTCTAGATGTATCTTTACCAGACAGGAGAGGGAGACACTCTAGATGTATATTTACGAAACAGGAGAGGGAGTCACTCTAGATGTATCTTTACGAAACAGGAGAGGGAGACACTCTAGATGTATCTTTACCAGACAGGAGAGGGAGACACTCTAGATGTATCTTTACCAGACAGGAGAGGGAGTCACTCTAGATGTATCTTTACCAGACAGGAGAGGGAGACACTATAGATGTATCTTTACCAGACAGGAGAGGGAGACACTATAGATGTATCTTTACTAGACAGGAGAGGGAGTCACTCTACACTCTAGATGTATCTTTACCAGACAGGAGAGGGAGACACTCTAGATGTATCTTTACCAGACAGGATGGAAACCATAGAAATATAATCTCTAGAACGGGCGTGGAGTAGCCCCTCAGACCACTGTCATGTGACAGCGTCCTCAATAGGGTCCGGTTGGCACGGTAACATGACGTAAACCTGTGTTCATCTGCTTAATCTTCCTCAAGGGGTCCGAGTGGCAGAGTCACATGCCTCAGGTAGGGAGAGGAGGACAGGAGGCCATTGAAGAGTACTGGGACTCAGACAAGGTGGAGAAAACTGTCCACACTAACTGACCCCAATCATTATCATTACCCTGTTCCAGGAAGAGACTGCAATGAATTAGCTGATCAACTGTCTGAATTATTCTACATTTACAACAAATATAGACTTGGAAATGGGCCGTGGTATAATTGACTTTACAAACCAACAACACATTCAAGTTTAACTTTCCAAATGATGCAGAACATTTAGAGGTGTGTTTATCATAGTTGGCTGGCTAGTCTGTCCTGCTGTCTGGAATAGCCCACTGTGTTGTATTAAAAGGCCTGTGGTTGTCTCTCATAATGAGAACATTCTGCTGTGTCTCATAATGAGAACATTCTGCTGTGTGTCTCATAATGAGAACATTCTGCTGTGTCATAATGAGAACATTCTGCTGTGTCATAATGAGAACATTCTGGTGTGTCTCATAATGAGAACATTCTGGTGTGTCTCATAATGAGAACATTCTGGTGTGTCTCATAATGAGAACATTCTGGTGTGTCTCATAATGAGAACATTCTGGTGTGTGTCTCATAATGAGAACATTCTGGTGTGTGTCTCATAATGAGAACATTCTGCTGTGTGTCTCATAATGAGAACATTCTGCTGTGTCTCATAATGAGAACATTCTGCTGTGTCTCATAATGAGAACATTCTGCTGTGTGTCATAATGAGAACATTCTGTTGTGTCATAATGAGAACATTCTGCTGTGTCTCTCCTCTTCTAGTTCCCGCTGCTGACAGACCAACAGAAGACTCACGTTGAGGTGCGATTTCATCAGGAACTCTTTTGGCTGGTTTCCCAGACACAGATGAGGCCTAGTTCTGGACTAAAAATATGTTTATTTATTTGTATTCCAGGAATATAATTACTCTGTGTCTGGGGAAACCAGCCACTAGCTTTTAAAACCTTATCTAGTGTCTGTCCATCTGTCATCTTGTTAGCAGATATATCCAGTATGGAAATAAAATGCAAATCAATTTCTAACATTTTTGACATGTTTTGGGGATTTTTTTGTTGTTATTCTGTCTCTCACTGTTCAAATAAACCTACCATTAAAATTATAGACTGATCATTTCTTTGTCAGTGGGCAAACGTACAAAATCAGCAGGGGATCAAATACCTTTTTCCCCTCACTGTATCCAGTATGTTGACTGTGCTCTCTGTCTCACCAGGACATCATGTTGGCCGTCATGAAGAAACTAACTTATGATGAAGAGTACAACTTTGACAACGAGGTAAAAACTTTGAGTGAGTTTTAAATTGTGGGGGGGAGTTGAACAGCATTTTCATTACTCACTGTCTCCATCTTCCTCTGTCCATCTCTTCCCCCCTCTTTCTCTGTCCATCTCCTCCCCCCTCTTTCTCTCTCCTTTCTCTCTCCTCTCTCTCTCCTTTCTCTTTCTCTCTCGCTCCTTCTCTCTCTCCTTTCTCTCTATCTCCTTCTTCTCTTTCTGTCTCTGTCTCTCTCTTCCTCTATCCTCTCTCTCTCTCTCTGTCTCTCTGCCTCAGGGGGAGGATGAAGCGATGTTTGTAGAGTACAGGAAACAGTTGAAGATGCTGTTGGATCGCCTGGCTCAGGTGTCTCCTGACCTGCTCCTGGAAGCTGTAGGCAGAGTCTTCAACAACACCATACAGTAAGACTCCATCTTGTTTTGTTCCCCGATGTCCACCTTATTTCCTAACTTTGCCCCTTGTTTTAAACGACTGTTGTGAAGAAGCGTGTATTGATCCTGATTGTGTGTCTCAGGCGTTGGCAGACGGCGTCCTTCATGGAGGTGGAGGTGGCCATCAGGCTGCTGTACATGCTAGGAGAGGCTCTGCCTGCGTCTCACGGAGCTCACTTCTCTGGCGACACGGCCAAGACCTCCGCCCTGCAGGATATGATGAGAACGGTGAGTTACACACAGCCAGCCAGTCCGCTGACAACCCTTGATCCTGATGTCTGACATCATGTTCTCCCTGTCTCCTCAGCTGGTCTCCTCTGGTCTCAGTGGTTACCAACACACAGTCTGTTGTTTCTAATGTCTGACATCATATCCTGTGTTCTCCCTGTCTCCTCAGCTGGTCTCCTCTGGTCTCAGTGGTTACCAACACACAGTCTGTTGTTTCTAATGTCTGACATCATGTCCTGTGTTCTCCTGTCTCCTCAGCTGGTCTCCTCTGGTCTCAGTGGTTACCAACACACAATCTGTTGTTTCTAATGTCTGACATCATATCCTGTGTTCTCCCTGTCTCCTCAGCTGGTCTCAGTGGTTACCAACACACAGTCTTGTTGTTTCTATTGTCTGACATCATGTCCTGTGTTCTCCCTGTCTCCTCAGCTGGTCTCCTCTGGTCTCAGTGGTTACCAACACACGTCTGTGTCGCTGGAGTTCTTCGAGACGGTGGTTCGTTACGACAAGTTCTTCCTGGTTGAACCGCAGCACATTCCTATTGTCCTGGTTAGTACTGCAGTACCTGACTGTCTGTCCTAGCTCAGTCAATGAACTCTACCTTTTAACATTGTGTCTTCACAGTGTTGAGGAGAGGGACAGTGGACCCCTGGATAAAGGGGAGGTTTTGTATCAGTGTTGAGGAGAGGGACAGTGGACCCCTGGTTAAAGGGGAGGTTTTGTATCAGTGTTGAGGAGAGGGACAGTGGACCCCTGGTTAAAGGGGAGGTTTTGTATCAGTGTTGAGGAGAGGAGAGGGACAGTGGACCCCTGGGTAAAGGGGAGGTTTTGTATCAGTGTTGAGGAGAGGGACAGTGGACCCCTGGATAAAGGGGAGGTTTTGTATCAGTGTTGAGGAGAGGAGAGGGACAGTGGACCCCTGGGTAAAGGGGAGGTTTTGTATCAGTGTTGAGGAGAGGGACAGTGGACCCCTGGTTAAAGGGGAGGTATTGTATCAGTGTTGAGGAGAGGGACAGTGGACCCCTGGATAAAGGGGAGGTTTTGTATCAGTGTTGAGGAGAGGAGAGGGACAGTGGACCCTTGGTTAAAGGGGAGGTTTTGTATCAGTGTTGAGGAGAGGGACAGTGGACCCCTGGGTAAAGGGGAGGTTTTGTATCAGTGTTGAGGAGAGGGACAGTGGGCCCCTGGATAAAGGGGAGGTTTTGTATCAGTGTTGAGGAGAGGGACAGTGGACCCCTGGTTAAAGGGGAGGTTTTGTATCAGTGTTGAGGAGAGGGACAGTGGACCCCTGGATAAAGGGGAGGTTTTGTATCAGTGTTGAGGAGAGTGACAGTGGACCCCTGGATAAAGGGGAGGTTTTGTATTAGTGTTGAGGAGAGGGACAGTGGACCCCTGGTTAAAGGGGAGGTTTTGTATCAGTGTTGAGGAGAGGGACAGTGGACCCCTGGGTAAAGGGGAGGTTTTGTATCAGTGTTGAAAAGAGGGACAGTGGACCCCTGGATAAAGGGGAGGTTTTGTATCAGTGTTGAGGAGAGGGACAGTGGGCCCCTGGTTAAAGGGGAGGTTTTGTATCAGTGTTGAGGAGAGGGACAGTGGACCCCTGGATAAAGGGGGTTTTGTATCAGTGTTGAGGAGAGGGACAGTGGACCCCTGGTTAAAGGGGAGGTATTGTATCCGTGTTGAGGAGAGGGACAGTGGACCCCTGGGTAAAGGGGAGGTTTTGTATCAGTGTTGAGGAGAGTGACAGTGGACCCCTGGATAAAGGGGAGGTTTTGTATCAGTGTTGAGGAGAGGGACAGTGGACCCCTGGGTAAAGGGGAGGTTTTGTATCAGTGTTGAGGAGACGGACAGGGGAGGTTTTGTATCGGTGTTGAGGAGAGGGACAGTGGACCCTTGGTTAAAGGGGAGGTTTTGTATCAGTGTTGAGGAGAGGGACAGTGGACCCCTGGTTAAAGGGGAGGTTTTATATCAGTGTGTTACTGTGTCCCTGTAGATGTCCTTTCTGGACCATCGCGGTCTGAGACACAGCAGTCCGAAGGTCCGTAGCAGAGTGGCCTACCTCTTCTCACGGTTCGTCAAGACACTGCAGTAAGTCCAGCTGTACCGTCACTAAGCACGCGTTACCCTGTGTTCCCAATGGGCCCCTATTCCCTATATAGTACACTACTTTAGACCAGAGCCCTATTCCCTATATAGTGCACTACTTTAGACCAGAGCCCTATTCCCTATATAGTGCACTACTATAGACCAGAGCCCTATTCCCTATATAGTGCACTACTTTAGACCAGAGCCCTATTCCCTATATAGTGCACTACTTTAGACCAGAGCCCTATTCCCTATATAGTGCACTACTTTAGACCAGAGCCCTATTCCCTATATAGTGCACTACTATAGACCAGAGCCCTATTCCCTATATAGTGCACTACTTTAGACCAGAGCTCTATGGGTCCTTGTTGTAGATTATAGGGTACCTGTTGGACCAGTATTATCAGCAGACTGGTTGGACCCTGTCCTGGTAGTCAACACCAGGTCACCAGAAAGCAGGACATGTCATTAAATTTTATATAGTTCTAGAAGGTTCTTTGTGTTTGACCCCAACCCTGTCCTCTGTTTACAGTAATAGTTCTAGAAGGTTCTTTGTGATTTGACCCCAACCCTGTCCTCTGTTTACAGTAATAGTTCTAGAAGGTTCTTTGTGATTGACCCTAACCCTGTCCTCTGTTTACAGTAATAGTTCTAGAAGGTTCTTTGTGATTGACCCTAACCCTGTCCTCTGTTTACAGTAATAGTTCTAGAAGGTTCTTTGTGATTTGACCCCAACCCTGTCCTCTGTTTACAGTAATAGTTCTAGAAGGTTCTTTGTGATTGACCCCAACCCTGTCCTCTGTTTACAGTAATAATTCTAGAAGGTTCTTTGTGATTTGACCCCAACCCTGTCCTCTGTTTACAGTAATAGTTCTAGAAGGTTATTTGTGATTGACCCCAACCCTGTCCTCTGTTTACAGTAATAGTTCTAGAAGGTTCTTTGTGATTGACCCTAACCCTGTCCTCTGTTTACAGTAATAGTTCTAGAAGGTTATTTGTGATTGACCCCAACCCTGTCCTCTGTTTACTCTGTTGCCAGTAAACACATGAACTCCTTCATTGAAGACATCCTGTCCAGGATACAGGACCTGCTGGAGCTAGCTCCTCCTGTAAGTTACCTCTATACATTACCCTCCACACATTACCCTCCACACATTACACTTTACAGACCTGCTGGAGCTCCTCCTGTAAGTTACCTCTCCCCTCATATACATTGCCCTCTACACATTACCCTCTACAGACCAGCTGGAGCTCATCCTGTAAGTTACCTCTCCCCTCATATACATTACCCTCTACAGACCAGCTGAGCTAGCACCTCCTGTAAGTTACCCCTCCCCTCGTATACATTACCCTCTACAGCATCTCTCTTCACTGACCTACATTACCTCTACAGCATCTCTCTCTCCAATGACTTACCCTCTTACCCTCCCTTTGTACTGACCTTCATTCCCCTCCATACATTACCCTCTACGGCTCTCTCTTCACTGACCTTCCCTCAATACATTATGCTCTCTGTACTGACCTTCATTCTCCTCCATACATTACCCTCCCTCTGTACTGACCTACCTTACCCTCTATACATTACCCTCCCTCTGTACTGACCTACCTTACCCCACCTCTGTACTGACCTACCTTACCCTCCCTCTGTACTGACCTACCTTACCCTCCATACATTACCCCCCCTGTACTGACCTTCCTTCCCCTCCCCATATGTGCCTCAGGAGAACGGTTTCCCTGCGCTGCTGACCAGCGATGACCAGCTGTTTATATTTGAGACGGCGGGGGTGTTGATCGTCCACGGAGAGAGTCCCGCGGAGAGGAAGCAGGCGCTGATGAGATCCCTGCTGACCCCGCTGACCGACGCCTTCCGTCTGCTGCTGGCCAAACTGGCCTCTGAGAGGGAGGAGGAGAGGCAGGCTGCGCTGGCCGACTGTCTCAGTCACGCTGTTGGCTTCGCTAGGTAAATATCCAAACACTGACCCTGATGTACAAACACTGACCCTGATGTACAAACACTGACCCTGATGTACAAACACTGACCCTGATGTACAAACACTGACCCTGATGTACAAACACTGACCCTGATGTACAAACACTGACCCTGATATCCAAACACCACCCCCTGATATCTAAGCCCTAGTAACACTAAGCCCTAGGAACACTATGCCCTAGGAACACTAAGCCCTAGTAACACTAAGCCCTAGTAACACTAAGCCCTAGTAACACTAAGCCCTAGTAACACTAAGCCCTAGTAACACTAAGCCCTAGTAACACTAAGCCCTAGTAACACTAAGCCCTAGTAACACTAAGCCCTAGTAACACTAAGCCCTAGTAACACTAAGCCCTAGTAACACTAAGCCCTAGTAACACTAAGCCCTAGGAACACTATGCCCTAGGAACACTAAGCCCTAGTAACACTAAGCCCTAGTAACACTAAGCCCTAGTAACACTAAGCCCTAGTAACACTAAGCCCTAGTAACACTAAGCCCTAGTAACACTAAGCCCTAGTAACACTAAGCCCTAGTAACACTAAGCCCTAGTAACACTAAGCCCTAGTAACACTAAGCCCTAGTAACACTAAGCCCTAGTAACACTAAGCCCTAGTAACACTGAGCCCTAGTAACACTAAGCCCTAGGAACACTAAGCCCTAGTAACACTAAGCCCTAGTAACACTAAGCCCTAGTAACACTAAGCCCTAGTAACACTGAGCCCTAGTAACACTGAGCCCTAGGAACACTGAGCCCCAGGAACACTGAGCCCCAGGAACACTGAGCCCCAGTAACACTAAGCCCTAGGAGCACTGAGCCCTAGGAGCACTGAGCCCCAGGAACACTGAGCCCTAGTAACACTAAGCCCTAGGAACACTAAGCCCTAGGAGCACTGAGCCCCAGGAACACTGAGCCCTAGTAACACTAAGCCCTAGTAACACTAAGCCCTAGGAGCACTGAGCCCCAGTAACACTGAGCCCTAGTAACACTAAGCCCTAGTAACACTAAGCCCTAGGAGCACTGAGCCCCAGGAACACTGAGCCCTAGTAACACTAAGCCCTAGTAACACTAAGCCCTAGGAGCACTGAGCCCCAGTAACACTGAGCCCCAGGAACACTAAGCCCTAGGAACACTAAAGCCCTAGTAACACTAAGCCCTAGTAACACTAAGCCCTAGTAACACTAAGCCCTAGTAACACTAAAGCCCTAGTAACACTAAGCCCTAGTAACACTAAGCCCTAGTAACACTAAGCCCTAGTAACACTAAGCCCTAGTAACACTAAGCCCTAGTAACACTAAGCCCTAGTAACACTAAGCCCTAGTAACACTAAGCCCTAGTAACACTGAGCCCTAGTAACACTGAGCCCTAGTAACACTAAGCCCTAGTAACACTAAGCCCTAGTAACACTAAGCCCTAGTAACACTAAGCCCTAGTAACACTAAGCCCTAGTAACACTAAGCCCTAGTAACACTAAGCCCTAGTAACACTAAGCCCTAGTAACACTAAGCCCTAGGAACACTAAAGCCCTAGTAACACTAAGCCCTAGTAACACTAAGCCCTAGGAACACTAAAGCCCTAGGAACACTAAAGCCCTAGTAACAATAAGCCCTAGTAACACTAAGCCCTAGGAACACTAAGCCCTAGTAACACTAAGCCCTAGGAGCACTGAGCCCCAGGAACACTGAGCCCCAGGAACACTAAGCCCTAGGAACACTAAAGCCCTAGTAACACTAAGCCCTAGTAACACTAAGCCCTAGTAACACTAAGCCCTAGGAACACTAAGCCCTAGGAACACTAAAGCCCTAGTAACACTAAGCCCTAGTAACACTAAGCCCTAGTAACACTAAGCCCTAGTAACACTAAGCCCTAGTAACACTAAGCCCTAGTAACACTAAGCCCTAGTAACACTGAGCCCTAGTAACACTGAGCCCTAGTAACACTAAGCCCTAGTAACACTGAGCCCTAGTAACACTAAGCCCTTGTAACACTAAGCCCTAGTAACACTAAGCCCTAGTAACACTAAGCCCTAGTAACACTGAGCCCTAGTAACACTGAGCCCTAGTAACACTGAGCCCCAGGAACACTGAGCCCTAGTAACACTAAGCCCTAGTAACACTAAGCCCTAGTAACACTAAGCCCTAGTAACACTAAGCCCTAGTAACACTAAGCCCTAGTAACACTGAGCCCTAGTAACACTGAGCCCTAGGAGCACTAAGCCTTAACCCCCAACTGCAAGATTTGGTTATAAGTAAGGCCCAGTGGGCGTATCGAGTGGCCAGCGGTCTAAGGCATTGCAGCGCTAGAGGCGTCACTACTGACCCGGGTTTGATCCCAGGCTGTGTCGCAGCCGGCCCGCGACCGAGAGACCCATGAGGCGGCACACAATTGGTCCAGCATCGTCCGGGTTGGGCTATTCTGGTATTTTATTAGGATCCACATTAGCTGTTGCAAAAGCAGCAGCTACTCTTCCTGGGGTTCCACACAGAACACAGAACCCAGAGCACAGAACCCAGAGCACAGAACCCAGAGCACAGAACCCAGAGCACAGAACCCAGAACCCAGAGCACAGAACCCAGAGCACAGAACCCAGAGCACAGAACCCAGAGCACAGAACCCAGAGCACAGAACCCAGAGCACAGAACCCAGAGCCCAGAACCCAGAGCCCAGAACCCAGAGCACAGAACCCAGAGCACAGAACCCAGAGCACAGGACCCAGAGCACAGAACCCAGAGCACAGAACCCAGAGCACAGAGCACAGAACCCAGAGCACAGAACCCAGAGCACAGAACACAGAACCCAGAACACAGAACCCAGAGCACAGAACCCAGAGCACAGAACACAGAACCCAGAACACTGGGGTCGACATGAAACATAATACAGAACATCAATAGACAAGAACAGCTCAAGGACAGAACTCCATACATGTTTAAAGGCACACGTATCCTACATATCAGTACATACATACAGACTATCTGGGTCCAATAGGGGAGAGGTGTTGCTGTATCTGCCCTCATATCAATACATACATACAGACTATCTAGGTCCAATAGGGGAGAGGCGTTGTGCCACCAGGTGTTGCTGTATCTACCCTCATATCAATACATACAGACTATCTAGGTCCAATAGGGGAGAGGCGTTGTGCCACCAGGTGTTGCTGTATCTACCCTCATATCAATACATACAGACTATCTAGGTCCAATAGGGGAGAGGCGTTGTGCCACCAGGTGATGCTGTATCTGCCCTCATATCAATACATACAGACTATCTAGGTCCAATAGGGGAGAGGCGTTGTGCCACCAGGTGATGCTGTATCTGCCCTCATATCAATACATACAGACTATCTAGGTCCAATAGGGGAGAGGCGTTGTGCCACCAGGTGATGCTGTATCTGCCCTCATATCAATACATACAGACTATCTAGGTCCAATAGGGGAGAGGCGTTGTGCCACCAGGTGTTGCTGTATCTGCCCTCATATCAATACATACAGACTATCTAGGTCCAATAGGGGAGAGGCGTTGCTGTATCTACCCTCATATCAATACATACAGACTATCTAGGTCCAATAGGGGAGAGGCGTTGTGCCACCAGGTGTTGCTGTATCTACCCTCATATCAATACATACAGACTATCTAGGTCCAATAGAGGAGAGGTGTTGCTGTATCTACCCTCATATCAATACATACAGACTATCTAGGTCCAATAGGGGAGAGGCGTTGTGCCACCAGGTGTTGCTGTATCTACCCTCATATCAATACATACAGACTATCTAGGTCCAATAGGGGAGAGGCGTTGTGCCACCAGGTGTTGCTGTATCTACCCTCATATCAATACATACAGACTATCTAGGTCCAATAGGGGAGAGGCGTTGTGCCACCAGGTGATGCTGTATCTGCCCTCATATCAATACATACAGACTATCTAGGTCCAATAGGGGAGAGGCGTTGTGCCACCAGGTGATGCTGTATCTGCCCTCATATCAATACATACAGACTATCTAGGTCCAATAGGGGAGAGGCGTTGTGCCACCAGGTGATGCTGTATCTGCCCTCATATCAATACATACAGACTATCTAGGTCCAATAGAGGAGAGGCGTTGCTTTATCTGCCCTCATATCAATACATACAGACTATCTAGGTCCAATAGAGGAGAGGCGTTGCTTTATCTGCCCTCATATCAATACATACAGACTATCTGGGTCCAATAGAGGAGAGGCGTTGTGCCACCAGGTGTTGCTGTATCTACCCTCATATCAATACATACAGACTATCTAGGTCCAATAGGGGAGAGGTGTTGTGCCACCAGGTGATGCTGTATCTGCCCTCATATCAATACATACAGACTATCTAGGTCCAATAGGGGAGAGGCGTTGTGCCACCAGGTGATGCTGTATCTGCCCTCATATCAATACATACAGACTATCTAGGTACAATAGGGGAGAGGTGTTGCTTTATCTGCCCTCATATCAATACATACAGACTATCTAGGTCCAATAGAGGAGAGGTGTTGTGCCACCAGGTGATGCTGTATCTGCCCTCATATCAATACATACAGACTATCTAGGTCCAATAGGGGAGAGGCGTTGTGCCACCAGGTGATGCTGTATCTGCCCTCATATCAATACATACAGACTATCTAGGTCCAATAGAGGAGAGGTGTTGTGCCACCAGGCGTTGCTGTATCTGCCCTCATATCAATACATACAGACTATCTAGGTCCAATAGAGGAGAGGCGTTGTGCCACCAGGCGTTGCTGTATCTGCCCTCATATCAATACACACAGACTATCTAGGTCCAATAGGGGAGAGGTGTTGTGCCACCAGGTGTTGCTGTATCTGCCCTCATATCAATACATACAGACTATCTAGGTCCAATAGGTGAGAGGCGTTGTGCCGTGAGGTGTTGCTTTATCTGCCCTCATATCAATACATACAGACTATCTAGGTCCAATAGGGGAGAGGTGTTGTGCCGTGAGGTGTTGCTTTATCTGCCCTCATATCAATACATACAGACTATCTAGGTCCAATAGGGGAGAGGTGTTGTGCCGTGAGGTGTTGCTTTATCTGCCCTCATATCAATACATACAGACTATCTAGGTCCAGTAGAGGAGAGGCGTTGCTTTATCTGCCCTCATATCAATACATACAGACTATCTGGGTCCAATAGGGGAGAGGTGTTGTGCCGTGAGGTGTTGCTTTATCTGCCCTCATATCAATACATACAGACTATCTAGGTCCAATAGGGGAGAGGTGTTGTGCCGTGAGGTGTTGCTTTATCTGCCCTCATATCAATACATACAGACTATCTAGGTCCAATAGGGGAGAGGTGTTGTGCCGTGAGGTGTTGCTTTATCTGCCCTCATATCAATACATACAGACTATCTAGGTCCAATAGGGGAGAGGTGTTGTTCCGTGAGGTGTTGCTTTATCTGCCCTCATATCAATACATACAGACTATCTAGGTCCAATAGGGGAGAGGTGTTGTGCCGTGAGGTGTTGCTTTATCTGCCCTCATATCAATACATACAGACTATCTAGGTCCAATAGGGGAGAGGTGTTGTGCCGTGAGGTGTTGCTTTATCTGCCCTCATATCAATACATACAGACTATCTAGGTCCAATAGGGGAGAGGTGTTGTGCCGTGAGGTGTTGCTTTATCTGCCCTCATATCAATACATACAGACTATCTAGGTCCAATAGGGGAGAGGTGTTGTGCCGTGAGGTGTTGCTTTATCTGCCCTCATATCAATACATACAGACTATCTAGGTCCAATAGGGGAGAGGTGTTGTGCCACCAGGTGTTGCTTTATCTGCCCTCATATCAATACATACAGACTATCTAGGTCCAATAGAGGAGAGGTGTTGTGCCACTTTATCTGCCCTCATATCAATATATACAGACTATCTAGGTCCAATAGAGGAGAGGTGTTGCTGTATCTGCCCTCATATCAATACATACAGACTATCTAGGTCCAATAGGGGAGAGGCGTTGTGCCACCAGGTGTTGCTGTATCTACCCTCATATCAATACATACAGACTATCTAGGTCCAATAGGGGAGAGGCGTTGTGCCACCAGGTGTTGCTGTATCTGCCCTCATATCAATACATACAGACTATCTAGGTCCAATAGAGGAGAGGCGTTGTGCCACCAGGTGATGCTGTATCTGCCCTCATATCAATACATACAGACTATCTAGGTCCAATAGAGGAGAGGCGTTGTGCCACCAGGTGATGCTGTATCTGCCCTCATATCAATACATACAGACTATCTAGGTCCAATAGGGGAGAGGCGTTGTGCCACCAGGTGATGCTGTATCTGCCCTCATATCAATACATACAGACTATCTAGGTCCAATAGAGGAGAGGCGTTGTGCCACCAGGTGATGCTGTATCTGCCCTCATATCAATACATACAGACTATCTAGGTCCAATAGGGGAGAGGCGTTGTGCCACCAGGTGTTGCTGTATCTGCCCTCATATCAATACATACAGACTATCTAGGTCCAATAGGGGAGAGGCGTTGCTTTATCTGCCCTCATATCAATACATACAGACTATCTAGGTCCAATAGAGGAGAGGCGTTGTGCCACCAGGTGTTGCTATATCTGCCCTCATATCAATACATACAGACTATCTAGGTCCAATAGAGGAGAGGCGTTGTGCCACCAGGTGTTGCTGTATCTACCCTCATATCAATACATACAGACTATCTAGGTCCAATAGAGGAGAGGCGTTGTGCCACCAGGTGTTGCTGTATCTGCCCTCATATCAATACATACAGACTATCTAGGTCCAATAGGGGAGAGGCGTTGTGCCACCAGGTGTTGCTGTATCTACCCTCATATCAATACATACAGACTATCTAGGTCCAATAGGGGAGAGGCGTTGTGCCACCAGGTGTTGCTGTATCTGCCCTCATATCAATACATACAGACTATCTAGGTCCAATAGAGGAGAGGCGTTGTGCCACCAGGTGATGCTGTATCTGCCCTCATATCAATACATACAGACTATCTAGGTCCAATAGAGGAGAGGCGTTGTGCCACCAGGTGATGCTGTATCTGCCCTCATATCAATACATACAGACTATCTAGGTCCAATAGGGGAGAGGCGTTGTGCCACCAGGTGATGCTGTATCTGCCCTCATATCAATACATACAGACTATCTAGGTCCAATAGAGGAGAGGCGTTGTGCCACCAGGTGATGCTGTATCTGCCCTCATATCAATACATACAGACTATCTAGGTCCAATAGGGGAGAGGCGTTGTGCCACCAGGTGTTGCTGTATCTGCCCTCATATCAATACATACAGACTATCTAGGTCCAATAGGGGAGAGGCGTTGTGCCACCAGGTGTTGCTATATCTGCCCTCATATCAATACATACAGACTATCTAGGTCCAATAGAGGAGAGGCGTTGTGCCGTGAGGCGTTGCTGTATCTGCCCTCATATCAATACACACAGACTATCTAGGTCCAATAGAGGAGAGGCGTTGTGCCACCAGGCGTTGCTGTATCTGCCCTCATATCAATACACACAGACTATCTAGGTCCAATAGAGGAGAGGCGTTGTGCCGTGAGGTGTTGCTTTATCTGTTTTGTTAAACCAGGTTTGCTGTTTATTTGAGCAATATGAGATGGAAGGAAGTTCCGTGCAATAAGGGCTCTATATAATACTGTACGCTTTCTTGGATTTGTTCTGGATTTGTGGACGGTGAAAAGACCCCCGGTGGCATGTCTAAGTGTGTGTGTGTGTCAGGGCTGTGCGTAAGTTGACTACGCAAACAATTAGGGATTTTCAACACATTAATGTTTCTTATAAAAAGAAGTGAGTGCGATCCAGACCTAATCGCTCAACATCAGCCCCCGACCTCACTAAGGCTGTTGTGGCTGAATGGAAGCAAGTCCCCACAGCAATGATCCAACATCAGCCCCCGACCTCACTAAGGCTGTTGTGGCTGAATGGAAGCAAGTCCCCACAGCAATGATCCAACATCAATCCCCGACCTCACTAAGGCTGTTGAGGCTGAATGGAAGCAAGTCCCCACAGCAATGATCCAACATCTAGAGGAAAGCCTTCCCAGAAGAGTGGAGGCTGTTATAGCAGCAATGTTCCAACATCTAGTGGAAAGCCTTCCCAGAAGAGTGGAGGCTGTTATAGCAGCAATGTTCCAACATCTAGTGGAAAGCCTTCCCAGAAGAGTGGAGGCTGTTATAGCAGCAATGTTCCAACATCTAGTGGAAAGCCTTCCCAGAAGAGTGGAGGCTGTTATAGCAGCAATGTTCCAACATCTAGTGGAAAGCCTTCCCAGAAGAGTGGAGGCTGTTATAGCAGCAATGTTCCTACATCTAGTGGAAAGCCTTCCCAGAAGAGTGGAGGGCCGTAGTTTTCAGAGATAATGTCTGGTCATGTACAGTAGTCTTCAGAGATAATGTCTGGTCATGTAGTGTTGTCTTCAGAGATAATGTCTGGTCATGTAGAGTAGTTTTCAGAGATAATGTCTGGTCATGTAGTGTCGTCTTCAGAGATAATGTCTGGTCATGTAGAGTAGTCTTCAGAGATAATGTCTGGTCATGTAGAGTAGTCTTCAGAGATAATGTCTGGTCATGTAGTGTCATCTTCAGAGACAATGTCTGGTCATGTACAGTAGTCTTCAGAGATAATGTCTGGTCATGTAGAGTAGTCTTCAGAGATAATGTCTGGTCATGTAGTCTTCAGAGATAATGTCTGGTCATGTAGTGTCATCTTCAGAGATAATGTCTGGTCACGTAGTGTCGTCTTCAGAGATAATGTCTGGTCATGTAGTGTCATCTTCAGAGATAATGTCTGGTCATGTACAGTAGTCTTCAGAGATAATGTCTGGTCATGTAGTGTCATCTTCAGAGATAATGTCTGGTCATGTAGTCTTCAGAGATAATGTCTGGTCATGTAGTCTTCAGAGATAATGTCTGGTCATGTAGTGTCATCTTCAGAGATAATGTCTGGTCATGTACAGTAGTCTTCAGAGATAATGTCTGGTCATGTACAGTAGTCTTCAGAGATAATGTCTGGTCATGTAGTGTCATCTTCAGAGATAATGTCTGGTCATGTAGTGTCGTCTTCAGAGATAATGTCTGGTCATGTAGTGTCGTCTTCAGAGATAATGTCTGGTCATGTAGTGTCATCTTCAGAGATAATGTCTGGTCATGTAGAGTAGTCTTCAGAGATAATGTCTGGTCATGTAGTGTAATCTTCAGAGATAATGTCTGGTCATGTAGTGTAGTCTTCAGAGATAATGTCATGTCGTGTGTCTTATTAAAGTCATGTGAATAAATGGTTACTAAGTGATGAGCAGTAATGGCCTTTTATTTAATTCTGTTACAGCATTCAACCCACATAATGCATAAAACATTCACTAGTTATTTATAGAACTGAAACCGAACCCACCTCAAAAAGCACTAATCGCTCAGCACTCTTCTCTCTGGGTTTACAAGTTCTGTTCCTGCTAAAAATACTACATCTCTCCCCTCTCTCTCCCCCTCCCTCTCCTTCCCCCTCTCCCATCTCTGCGCTTCTCTCTCCCCTCCCTCTCTCTCGGTTCCCCCCTCCCTCCCTCTCTCTCTGTTCCCCTCTCTCCTCCCTCCCTCTCTCCCCCCTCCCTCTATGTTCCCCTCTCTCCCCCCCCTCTAGTCGTACCAGTAAGGCGTTCAGCAACAAGCAGACAGTGAAGCAGTGTGGATGTACTGAAGTCTACAGAGACTGTCTGCAGACCTTCCTGCCTGCACTGAGCTGTCCTGTCCAGAGGGGGTCTCTGCGTAGCGCTGTCCGCTCCTTCCTTCATCGCATGATCATCTGTCTCGAAGAAGAGGTCCTGCCCTTCGTCCCGGCGGCATCGGAGCACATGCTGAAGGACTGCGAGGCCAGGGAC
The DNA here is from genome assembly GCF_013265735.2 of Oncorhynchus mykiss. NCBI lineage: Eukaryota > Metazoa > Chordata > Actinopteri > Salmoniformes > Salmonidae > Oncorhynchus > Oncorhynchus mykiss. The sequence continues at coordinate 80,307,435 of NC_048579.1, read as the reverse complement.
CTGCAGGAGTTCATACCCCTCATCAGTCAGATCACCGCTAAGTTCAAGGTAACCAGGGGGACCTGCAGGAGTTTATACCCCTCATCAGTCAGATCACCGCTAAGTTCAAGGTAACCAGGGACCTGCAGGAGTTTATACCCCTCATCAGTCAGATCACCGCCAAGTTCAAGGTAACCAGGGACCTGCAGGAGTTCATACCCCTCATCAGTCAGATCACCGCTAAGTTCAAGGTAACCAGGGACCTGCAGGAGTTTATACCCCTCATCAGTCAGATCACCGCCAAGTTCAAGGTAACCAGGGACCTGCAGGAGTTTATACCCCTCATCAGTCAGATCACCGCCAAGTTCAAGGTAACCAGGGACCTGCAGGAGTTTATACCCCTCATCAGTCAGATCACCGCTAAGTTCAAGGTAACCAGGGACCTGCAGGAGTTTATACCCCTCATCAGTCAGATCACCGCTAAGTTCAAGGTAACCAGGGACCTGCTACACAGTTAAAGGACATCTGGGGCTGGTCTCCTGGACTAAGGTAGGATCTCCATGGGAAGGGTTTTAGTCCACGACTAAGATTCATCTGTCCAGGAAACCGGCCCTTACCAAATATCTATGGTAGAGGACTGACTGCTAACAGGCCAGCTAAAAGGGTTAGGTTTAGGGTTAGTCAATGTCCCCATTCCCTGGGGTTTAGGTTTAGGGTTAGGTTTAGGTTTAGGTTTAGGGTTAGGTTTATAGTCAATGTCCCCATTCCCTGGGGTTTAGGGTTAGGTTTAGGGTTAGGTTTATAGTCAATGTCCCCATTCCCTGGACCAGGTGTCTCTCTCCTCTCCAGGACCAGGTGTCTCTGTCTCTCTCCTCTCCAGGACCAGGTGTCTCTGTCTCTCTCCTCTCCAGGACCAGGTGTCTCTGTCTCTCTCCTCTCCAGGACCAGGTGTCTCTGTCTCTCTCCTCTCCAGGACCAGGTGTCTCTGTCTCTCTCCTCTCCAGGACCAGGTGTCTCTGTCTCTCTCCTCTCCAGGACCAGGTGTCTCTGTCTCTCTCCTCTCCAGGACCAGGTGTCTCTGTCTCTCTCCTCTCCAGGACCAGGTGTCTCTGTCTCTCTCTTCTCCAGGACCAGGTGTCTCTGTCTCTCTCTTCTCCAGGACCAGGTGTCTCTGTCTCTCTCCTCTCCAGGACCAGGTGTCTCTGTCTCTCTCCTCTCCAGGACCAGGTGTCTCCTTTCCTGCAGCAGGTGTTCATGTCTCTGGTCCTCTCTGTCTCTCTCCTCTCCAGGACCAGGTGTCTCTGTTCCTACAGCAGGTGTTCATGCCTCTGGTCCTCTCTGTCTCTCTCCTCTCCAGGACCAGGTGTTCATGTCTCTGGTCCTCTCTGTCTCTCTCCTCTCCAGGACCAGGTGTCTCCTTTCCTGCAGCAGGTGTTCATGCCTCTGGTCCTCTCTGTCTCTCTCCTCTCCAGGACCAGGTGTCTCTGTTCCTACAGCAGGTGTTCATGCCTCTGGTCCTCTCTGTCTCTCTCCTCTCCAGGACCAGGTGTTCATGTCTCTGGTCCTCTCTGTCTCTCTCCTCTCCAGGACCAGGTGTCTCCTTTCCTGCAGCAGGTGTTCATGCCTCTGGTCCTCTCTGTCTCTCTCCTCTCCAGGACCAGGTGTCTCCTTTCCTGCAGCAGGTGTTCATGCCTCTGGTCCTGGCCATCTTTGAGGTGTTGTGTCGACCTGCTGAGGACAACGACCAGGCAGCAGCTCTGGAGAAACAAATGTTACGTAGAAGCTACTTCACCTTCATACAGACCATAACCTCCAGCGGGATGAACGAAGTCCTGGCCAACCAGGGTGAGCTGCTGCTTAGTGTGTACTGTGGTTCTCCAGGGTTCTGCTACCCAGGTGTTGAGAACATTAAGTGGGTTCTAAGTGTGTGTGGTTCCTCAGCTATAAATGTTTGTTGCGTGGTTCTCCAGGGTTTTAAGTGTGTGTGTGGTTCCTCAGCTATAAATGTTTGTTGCATGGTTCTCCAGGGTTCTAAGTGTGTGGTTCCTCCTCAGGTGTTGAGAACGTAGAGCGGGTTCTGTTCACCATCATCCAGGGAGCTGTCGACTTCCCCGACCCCATCGCCCAGAAGACCTGCTTCATCATCTTGTCCAAGCTGGTGGAACTCTGGGGTGAGAACCACCCTCCCTCCGTATCCAATCACCGTCCCTCCCTCCGTATCCAATCACCGTCCCTCCCTCCGTATCCAATCACCGTCCCTCCGTATCCAACCACCCTCCCTCCGTATCCAACCGCCGTCCCTCCCTCCGTATCCAACCGCCGTCCCTCCCTCCGTATCCAACCGCCGTCCCTCCCTCCGTATCCAACCGCCGTCCCTCCCTCCGTATCCAACCGCCGTCCCTCCCTCCGTATCCAACCGCCGTCCCTCCCTCCGTATCCAACCGCCGTCCCTCCCTCCGTATCCAACCGCCGTCCCTCCCTCCGTATCCAACCGCCGTCCCTCCCTCCGTATCCAACCGCCGTCCCTCCCTCCGTATCCAACCGCCGTCCCTCCCTCCGTATCCAACCGCCGCCCCTCCCTCCGTATCCAACCGCCGCCCCTCCCTCCGTATCCAACCACCGTATCCAACCACCGTCCCTCCCTCCGTATCCAACCACCGTCCCTCCCTCCGTATCCAACCACCCTCCCTCCGTATCCAACCACCCTCCCTCCGTATCCAACCACCCTCCCTCCGTATCCAACCACCCTCCCTCCGTATCCAACCACCCTCCCTCCGTATCCAACCACCCTCCCTCCGTATCCAACCACCCTCCCTCCGTATCCAACCACCCTCCCTCCGTATCAACCACCCTCCCTCCGTATCCAACCACCCTCCCTCCGTATCCAACCACCCTCCCTCCGTATCCAACCACCGTCCCTCCCTCCGTATCCAACCACCGTCCCTCCCTCCGTATCCAACCACCCTCCCTCCCTCCGTATCCAACCACCCTCCCTCCCTCCGTATCCAACCACCCTCCCTCCCTCCGTATCCAACCAACCACCCTCCCTCCGTATCCAACCAACCACCCTCCCTCCGTATCCAACCACCGTCCCTCCCTCCGTATCCAACCACCGTCCCTCCCTCCGTATCCAACCACCGTCCCTCCCTCCGTATCCAACCACCGTCCCTCCCTCCGTATCCAACCACTGTCCCTCCCTCCGTATCCAACCACCCTCCCTCCCTCCGTATCCAACCACCCTCCCTCCCTCCGTATCCAACCACCCTCCCTCCCTCCGTATCCAACCACCCTCCGTCCGTATCCAACCACCCTCTGTCCGTATCCAACCACCCTCCCTGCGTATCCAACCACCCTCCCTGCGTATCCAACCACCCTCCCTCCGTATCCAACCACCCTCCCTCCGTATCCAACCACCCTCCCTCCGTATCCAACCACCCTCCCTCCGTATCCAACCACCCTCCCTCCGTATCCAACCACCCTCCCTCCGTAGCCAAACACCCTCCCTCCGTATCCAAACACCGTCCCTCCCTCCCTCCGTATCCAACCACCGTCCGTCCCTCCCTCCGTATCCAACCACCGTCCCTCCCTCCGTATCCAACCACCGTCCCTCCCTCCCTCCGTATCCAACCACCGTCCGTCCCTCCCTCCGTATCCAACCACCCTCCCTCCCTCCGTATCCAACCACCCTCCCTCCCTCCGTATCCAACCACCGTCCCTCCCTCCGTATCCAACCACCCTCCCTCCCTCCGTATCCAACCACCCTCCCTCCCTCCGTATCCAACCACCCTCCCTCCGTATCCAACGTCCCTCCCTCCGTATCCAACCACCGTCCCTCCCTCCGTATCCAACCACCGTCCCTCCCTCCGTATCCAACCACCGTCCCTCCCTCCGTATCCAACCACCCTCCCTCCCTCCGTATCCAACCACCCTCCCTCCCTCCGTATCCAACCACCCTCCGTCCCTCCGTATCCAACCACCCTCCCTCCCTCCGTATCCAACCACCCTCCCTCCGTATCCAACCACCCTCTGTCCGTATCCAACCACCCTCCGTCCGTATCCAACCACCCTCCCTCCGTATCCAACCACCCTCCCTCCGTATCCAACCACCCTCCCTCCGTATCCAACCACCCTCCCTCCGTAGCCAAACACCCTCCCTCCGTATCCAACCACCGTCCCTCCCTCCCTCCGTATCCAACCACCGTCCGTCCCTCCCTCCGTATCCAACCACCGTCCCTCCCTCCGTATCCAACCACCGTCCCTCCCTCCCTCCGTATCCAACCACCGTCCGTCCCTCCCTCCGTATCCAACCACCGTCCCTCCCTCCGTATCCAACCACCGTCCGTCCCTCCCTCCTTATCCAACCACCGTCCGTCCCTCCCTCCGTATCCAACCACCGTCCCTCCCTCCCTCCCTCCGTATCCAACCACCGTCCCTCCCTCCCTCCCTCCGTATCCAACCACCGTCCCACCCTCCCTCCGTATCCAACCACCGTCCCTCCCTCCCTCCCTCTGTATCCAACCACCGTGCCTCCCTCCCTCCGTATCCAACCACCGTCCCTCCCTCCCTCCGTATCCAACCACCGTCCCTCCCTCCCTCCGTATCCAACCACCGCCCCTCCCTCCCTCCGTATCCAACCACCGCCCCTCCCTCCCTCCGTATCCAACCACCGCCCCTCCCTCCCTCCGTATCCAACCACCGCCCCTCCCTCCCTCCGTATCCAACCACCGCCCCTCCCTCCCTCCGTATCCAACCACCGCCCCTCCCTCCCTCCGTATCCAACCACCGCCCCTCCCTCCCTCCGTATCCAACCACCGCCCCTCCCTCCCTCCGTATCCAACCACCGTCCCTCCCTCCCTCCGTATCCAACCACCGCCCCTCCCTCCCTCTGTATCCAACCACCGTCCCTCCCTCCCTCCCTCCGTATCCAACCACCCTCCCTCCCTCCCTCCCTCCGTATCCAACCACCGTCCCTCCCTCCCTCCGTATCCAACCACCGTCCCACCCTCCCTCCGTATCCAACCACCGTCCCTCCCTCCCTCCCTCTGTATCCAACCACCGCCCCTCCCTCCCTCCGTATCCAACTACCGTCCCTCCCTCCCTCCGTATCCAACCACCGTCCTTCCCTCCCTCCGTATCCAACCACCGTCCCTCCGTATCCAACCACCGTCCCTCCGTATCCAACCACCGTCCCTCCGTATCCAACCACCGTCCCTCCGTATCCAACCACTGTCCCTCCGTATCCAACCACCCTCCCTCCGTATCCAACCACCCTCCCTCCGTATCCAACCACCCTCCCTCCGTATCCAACCACCCTCCCTCCGTATCCAACCACCCTCCCTCCGTATCCAACCACCCTCCGTCCGTATCCAACCACCCTCCGTCCGTATCCAACCACCCTCTGTCCGTATCCAACCACCCTCTGTCCGTATCCAACCACCCTCTGTCCGTATCCAACCACCCTCTGTCCGTATCCAACCACCCTCCCTCCGTATCCAACCACCCTCCCTCCGTATCCAACCACCCTCCCTCCGTAGCCAAACACCCTCCCTCCGTATCCAACCACCGCCCCTCCCTCCCTCCGTATCCAACCACCGCCCCTCCCTCCCTCCGTATCCAACCACCGCCCCTCCCTCCCTCCGTATCCAACCACCGTCCCTCCCTCCCTCCGTATCCAACCACCGCCCCTCCCTCCCTCTGTATCCAACCACCGTCCCTCCCTCCCTCCCTCCGTATCCAACCACCCTCCCTCCCTCCCTCCCTCCGTATCCAACCACCGTCCCTCCCTCCCTCCGTATCCAACCACCGTCCCACCCTCCCTCCGTATCCAACCACCGTCCCTCCCTCCCTCCCTCTGTATCCAACCACCGCCCCTCCCTCCCTCCGTATCCAACTACCGTCCCTCCCTCCCTCCGTATCCAACCACCGTCCTTCCCTCCCTCCGTATCCAACCACCGTCCCTCCGTATCCAACCACCGTCCCTCCGTATCCAACCACCGTCCCTCCGTATCCAACCACCGTCCCTCCGTATCCAACCACTGTCCCTCCGTATCCAACCACCCTCCCTCCGTATCCAACCACCCTCCCTCCGTATCCAACCACCCTCCCTCCGTATCCAACCACCCTCCCTCCGTATCCAACCACCCTCCCTCCGTATCCAACCACCCTCCGTCCGTATCCAACCACCCTCCGTCCGTATCCAACCACCCTCTGTCCGTATCCAACCACCCTCTGTCCGTATCCAACCACCCTCTGTCCGTATCCAACCACCCTCTGTCCGTATCCAACCACCCTCCCTCCGTATCCAACCACCCTCCCTCCGTATCCAACCACCCTCCCTCCGTAGCCAAACACCCTCCCTCCGTATCCAACCACCGTCCCTCCCTCCCTCCGTATCCAACCACCGTCCGTCCCTCCCTCCGTATCCAACCACCGTCCCTCCCTCCGTATCCAACCACCGTCCGTCCCTCCCTCCGTATCCAACCACCGTCCGTCCCTCCCTCCGTATCCAACCACCGTCCCTCCCTCCGTATCCAACCACCGTCCGTCCCTCCCTCCTTATCCAACCACCGTCCCTCCCTCCCTCCATATCCAACCACCGTCCGTCCCTCCCTCCGTATCCAACCACCGTCCCTCCCTCCCTCCCTCCGTATCCAACCACCGTCCCTCCCTCCCTCCCTCCGTATCCAACCACCGTCCCTCCCTCCCTCCCTCCGTATCCAACCACCGTCCCTCCCTCCCTCCGTATCCAACCACCCTCCCTCCCTCCCTCCGTATCCAACCACCGCCCCTCCCTCCCTCCGTATCCAACCACCGCCCCTCCCTCCCTCCGTATCCAACCACCGCCCCTCCCTCCCTCCGTATCCAACCACCGTCCCTCCCTCCCTCCCTCCGTATCCAACCACCGTCCCTCCCTCCCTCCCTCCGTATCCAACCACCGTCCCTCCCTCCCTCCGTATCCAACCACCGTCCCACCCTCCCTCCGTATCCAACCACCGTCCCTCCCTCCCTCCCTCTGTATCCAACCACCGCCCCTCCCTCCCTCCGTATCCAACCACCGTCCCTCCCTCCGTATCCAACCACCGTGCCTCCCTCCCTCCGTATCCAACCACCGTCCCTCCCTCCCTCCGTATCCAACCACCGTCCCTCCCTCCCTCCGTATCCAACCACCGCCCCTCCCTCCCTCCGTATCCAACCACCGCCCCTCCCTCCCTCCGTATCCAACCACCGCCCCTCCCTCCCTCCGTATCCAACCACCGCCCCTCCCTCCCTCCGTATCCAACCACCGTCCCTCCCTCCGTATCCAACCACCGCCCCTCCCTCCCTCCGTATCCAACCACCGTCCCTCCCTCCGTATCCAACCACCGCCCCTCCCTCCCTCTGTATCCAACCACCCTCCCTCCCTCTTTCCGTATCCAACCACCGTCCCTCCCTCCCTCCCTCCGTATCCAACTACCGTCCCTCCCTCCCTCCGTATCCAACCACCGTCCTTCCCTCCCTCCGTATCCAACCACCGTCCCTCCGTATCCAACCACCGTCCCTCCGTATCCAACCACCGTCCCTCCGTATCCAACCACCGTCCCTCCGTATCCAACCACCGTCCCTCCGTATCCAACCACCGTCCCTCCGTATCCAACCACCCTCCCTCCGTATCCAACCACCCTCCCTCCGTATCCAACCACCCTCCCTCCGTATCCAACCACCCTCCCTCCCTCCGTATCCAACCACCCTCCCTCCCTCCGTATCCAACCACCCTCCCTCCGTATCCAACCACCCTCCCTCCCTCCGTATCCAACCACCCTCCCTCCGTATCCAACCACCCTCCCTCCGTATCCAACCACCGTCCCTCCCTCCGTATCCAACCACCGTCCCTCCCTCCGTATCCAACCACCATCCCTCCCTCCGTATCCAACCACCCTCCCTCCCTCCGTATCCAACCACCCTCCCTCCCTCCGTATCCAACCACCCTCCCTCCCTCCGTATCCAACCACCCTCCGTCCGTATCCAACCACCCTCTGTCCGTATCCAACCACCCTCCCTGCGTATCCAACCACCCTCCCTCCGTATCCAACCACCCTCCCTCCGTATCCAACCACCCTCCCTCCGTATCCAACCACCCTCCCTCCGTAGCCAAACACCCTCCCTCCGTATCCAACCACCGTCCCTCCCTCCCTCCGTATCCAACCACCGTCCCTCCCTCCCTCCGTATCCAACCACCGTCCGTCCCTCCCTCCGTATCCAACCACCGTCCCTCCCTCCGTATCCAACCACCGTCCCTCCCTCCCTCCGTATCCAACCACCGTCCGTCCCTCCCTCCGTATCCAACCACCCTCCCTCCCTCCGTATCCAACCACCCTCCCTCCCTCCGTATCCAACCACCGTCCCTCCCTCCGTATCCAACCACCCTCCCTCCCTCCGTATCCAACCACCCTCCCTCCCTCCGTATCCAACCACCCTCCCTCCGTATCCAACGTCCCTCCCTCCGTATCCAACCACCGTCCCTCCCTCCGTATCCAACCACCGTCCCTCCCTCCGTATCCAACCACCGTCCCTCCCTCCGTATCCAACCACCGTCCCTCCCTCCGTATCCAACCACCCTCCCTCCCTCCGTATCCAACCACCCTCCCTCCCTCCGTATCCAACCACCCTCCGTCCCTCCGTATCCAACCACCCTCCGTCCCTCCGTATCCAACCACCCTCCCTCCCTCCGTATCCAACCACCCTCTGTCCGTATCCAACCACCCTCTGTCCGTATCCAACCACCCTCCCTCCGTATCCAACCACCCTCCCTCCGTATCCAACCACCCTCCCTCCGTATCCAACCACCCTCCCTCCGTATCCAACCACCCTCCCTCCGTAGCCAAACACCCTCCCTCCGTATCCAACCACCGTCCCTCCCTCCCTCCGTATCCAACCACCGTCCGTCCCTCCCTCCGTATCCAACCACCGTCCCTCCCTCCGTATCCAACCACCGTCCCTCCCTCCCTCCGTATCCAACCACCGTCCGTCCCTCCCTCCGTATCCAACCACCGTCCGTCCCTCCCTCCGTATCCAACCACCGTCCGTCCCTCCCTCCTTATCCAACCACCGTCCGTCCCTCCCTCCGTATCCAACCACCGTCCCTCCCTCCCTCCCTCCGTATCCAACCACCGTCCCTCCCTCCCTCCCTCCGTATCCAACCACCGTCCCACCCTCCCTCCGTATCCAACCACCGTCCCTCCCTCCCTCCCTCTGTATCCAACCACCGTGCCTCCCTCCCTCCGTATCCAACCACCGTCCCTCCCTCCCTCCGTATCCAACCACCGTCCCTCCCTCCCTCCGTATCCAACCACCGCCCCTCCCTCCCTCCGTATCCAACCACCGCCCCTCCCTCCCTCCGTATCCAACCACCGCCCCTCCCTCCCTCCGTATCCAACCACCGCCCCTCCCTCCCTCCGTATCCAACCACCGCCCCTCCCTCCCTCCGTATCCAACCACCGCCCCTCCCTCCCTCCGTATCCAACCACCGCCCCTCCCTCCCTCCGTATCCAACCACCGTCCCTCCCTCCCTCCGTATCCAACCACCGTCCCTCCCTCCGTATCCAACCACCGTCCCTCCCTCCCTCCGTATCCAACCACCGCCCCTCCCTCCCTCTGTATCCAACCACCGTCCCTCCCTCCCTCCCTCCCTCCGTATCCAACCACCCTCCCTCCCTCCCTCCCTCCGTATCCAACCACCGTCCCACCCTCCCTCCGTATCCAACCACCGTCCCTCCCTCCCTCCCTCTGTATCCAACCACCGCCCCTCCCTCCCTCCGTATCCAACTACCGTCCCTCCCTCCCTCCGTATCCAACCACCGTCCTTCCCTCCCTCCGTATCCAACCACCGTCCCTCCGTATCCAACCACCGTCCCTCCGTATCCAACCACCGTCCCTCCGTATCCAACCACCGTCCCTCCGTATCCAACCACTGTCCCTCCGTATCCAACCACCCTCCCTCCGTATCCAACCACCCTCCCTCCGTATCCAACCACCCTCCCTCCGTATCCAACCACCCTCCGTCCGTATCCAACCACCCTCCGTCCGTATCCAACCACCCTCTGTCCGTATCCAACCACCCTCTGTCCGTATCCAACCACCCTCTGTCCGTATCCAACCACCCTCCCTCCGTATCCAACCACCCTCCCTCCGTATCCAACCACCCTCCCTCCGTAGCCAAACACCCTCCCTCCGTATCCAACCACCGTCCCTCCCTCCCTCCGTATCCAACCACCGTCCGTCCCTCCCTCCGTATCCAACCACCGTCCCTCCCTCCGTATCCAACCACCGTCCCTCCCTCCCTCCGTATCCAACCACCGTCCGTCCCTCCCTCCGTATCCAACCACCGTCCCTCCCTCCGTATCCAACCACCGTCCGTCCCTCCCTCCTTATCCAACCACCGTCCCTCCCTCCCTCCATATCCAACCACCGTCCGTCCCTCCCTCCGTATCCAACCACCGTCCCTCCCTCCCTCCCTCCGTATCCAACCACCGTCCCTCCCTCCCTCCCTCCGTATCCAACCACCGTCCCTCCCTCCCTCCGTATCCAACCACCGTCCCTCCCTCCCTCCGTATCCAACCACCCTCCCTCCCTCCCTCCGTATCCAACCACCGCCCCTCCCTCCCTCCGTATCCAACCACCGCCCCTCCCTCCCTCCGTATCCAACCACCGTCCCTCCCTCCCTCCCTCCGTATCCAACCACCGTCCCTCCCTCCCTCCCTCCATATCCAACCACCGTCCCTCCCTCCCTCCGTATCCAACCACCGTCCCACCCTCCCTCCGTATCCAACCACCGTCCCTCCCTCCCTCCCTCCGTATCCAACCACCGCCCCTCCCTCCGTCCGTATCCAACCACCCTCCGTCCGTATCCAACCACCCTCTGTCCGTATCCAACCACCCTCTGTCCGTATCCAACCACCCTCTGTCCGTATCCAACCACCCTCCCTCCGTATCCAACCACCCTCCCTCCGTATCCAACCACCCTCCCTCCGTAGCCAAACACCCTCCCTCCGTATCCAACCACCGTCCCTCCCTCCCTCCGTATCCAACCACCGTCCGTCCCTCCCTCCGTATCCAACCACCGTCCCTCCCTCCGTATCCAACCACCGTCCCTCCCTCCCTCCGTATCCAACCACCGTCCGTCCCTCCCTCCGTATCCAACCACCGTCCCTCCCTCCGTATCCAACCACCGTCCGTCCCTCCCTCCTTATCCAACCACCGTCCCTCCCTCCCTCCGTATCCAACCACCGTCCGTCCCTCCCTCCGTATCCAACCACCGTCCCTCCCTCCCTCCCTCCGTATCCAACCACCGTCCCTCCCTCCCTCCCTCCGTATCCAACCACCGTCCCTCCCTCCCTCCCTCCGTATCCAACCACCGTCCCTCCCTCCCTCCGTATCCAACCACCCTCCCTCCCTCCCTCCGTATCCAACCACCGCCCCTCCCTCCCTCCGTATCCAACCACCGCCCCTCCCTCCCTCCGTATCCAACCACCGTCCCTCCCTCCCTCCCTCCGTATCCAACCACCGTCCCTCCCTCCCTCCCTCCGTATCCAACCACCGTCCCTCCCTCCCTCCATATCCAACCACCGTCCCTCCCTCCCTCCGTATCCAACCACCGTCCCACCCTCCCTCCGTATCCAACCACCGTCCCTCCCTCCCTCCCTCTGTATCCAACCACCGCCCCTCCCTCCCTCCGTATCCAACCACCGTCCCTCCCTCCGTATCCAACCACCGTGCCTCCCTCCCTCCGTATCCAACCACCGTCCCTCCCTCCCTCCGTATCCAACCACCGTCCCTCCCTCCCTCCGTATCCAACCACCGCCCCTCCCTCCCTCCGTATCCAACCACCGCCCCTCCCTCCCTCCGTATCCAACCACCGCCCCTCCCTCCCTCCGTATCCAACCACCGCCCCTCCCTCCCTCCGTATCCAACCACCGCCCCTCCCTCCCTCCGTATCCAACCACCGTCCCTCCCTCCGTATCCAACCACCGCCCCTCCCTCCCTCCGTATCCAACCACCGTCCCTCCCTCCGTATCCAACCACCGCCCCTCCCTCCCTCTGTATCCAACCACCGTCCCTCCCTCCCTCCCTCCGTATCCAACCACCGTCCCTCCCTCCCTCCCTCCGTATCCAACCACCGTCCCTCCCTCCCTCCGTATCCAACCACCGTCCCACCCTCCCTCTGTATCCAACCACCGCCCCTCCCTCCCTCCGTATCCAACTACCGTCCCTCCCTCCCTCCGTATCCAACCACCGTCCTTCCCTCCCTCCGTATCCAACCACCGTCCCTCCGTATCCAACCACCGTCCCTCCGTATCCAACCACCGTCCCTCCGTATCCAACCACCGTCCCTCCGTATCCAACCACCGTCCCTCCGTATCCAACCACCGTCCCTCCGTATCCAACCACCCTCCCTCCGTATCCAACCACCCTCCCTCCGTATCCAACCACCCTCCCTCCGTATCCAACCACCCTCCCTCCGTATCCAACCACTCCCCCTCCGTATCCAACCACCCCCTCTCCGTATCCAACCACCGTCCCTCCCTCCGTATCCAACCACCGTCCCGCCCTCCGTATCCAACCACCCTCCCTCCCTCCGTATCCAACCACCCTCCCTCCCTCCCTCCGTATCCAACCACCCTCCCTCCCTCCCTCCGTATCCAACCAACCTCCCTCCCTCCCTCTGTATCCAACCACCCTCCCTCCCTCCGTATCCAACCACCCTCCCTCCCTCCCTCCCTCCGTATCCAACCACTCCCCCTCCGTATCCAACCACCCCCTCTCCGTATCCAACCACCGTCCCTCCCTCCGTATCCAACCACCGTCCCGCCCTCCGTATCCAACCACCCTCCCTCCCTCCGTATCCAACCACCCTCCCTCCCTCCCTCCGTATCCAACCACCCTCCCTCCCTCCCTCCGTATCCAACCTCCCTCCCTCCCTCCGTATCCAACCTCCCTCCTTCCCTCTGTATCCAACCACCCTCCCTCCGTATCCAACCACCCTCCCTCCGTATCCTACCACCGTCCCTCCCTCCGTATCCAACCACCCTCCCTCCCTCCGTATCCAACCACCCTCCCTCCTTCCGTATCCAACCACCCTCCCTCCCTCCCTCCGTATCCAACCACCCTCCCTCCCTCCCTCCGTATCCAACCACCCTCCCTCCCTCCCTCCGTATCCAACCACCCTCCCTCCCTCCCTCCGTATCCAACCACCCTCCCTCCCTCCCTCCGTATCCAGCCACCCTCCCTCCCTCCGTATCCAACCACCCTCCCTCCCTCCGTATCCAACCACCCTCCCTCCCTCCGTATCCAAACACCCTCCCTCCCTCCGTATCCAACCACCCTCCCTCCCTCCCTCCCTCCGTATCCAACCACCGTCCCTCCCTCCCTCCGTATCCAACCACCGTCCCTCCCTCCCTCCGTAATCAACCACCCACCCTCCCTCCGTATCCAACCAACGTCCCTCCCTCCGTATCCAACCACCCTCCCTCCCTCCGTATCCAACAACCCACCCTCCCTCCGTATCCAACCACCGTCCCTCCCTCCGTATCCAACCACGTCAATCCCTCCGTATCCAACCACCGTCCCTCCCTCCATATCCAACACCCGTCCCTCCCTCCCTCCCTCCGAATCCAACCACCGTCCCTCCCTCCCTCCGTATCCAACCACCATCCCTCCCTCCCTCAGTATCCAACCAAACCACCGTCCCTCCCTCCCTCCGTATCCAACCACCCTCCCTCCCTCCCTCTGTATCCAACCACTGTCCCTCCCTCCCTCCCTTCGTATCCAACCACCGTCCCTCCCTCCCTCCCTCCGTATCCAACCACCGTCCCTCCCTCCCTCCGTATCCAACCACCGTCCCTCCCTCCCTCCGTAATCAACCACCCACCCTCCCTCCGTATCCAACCAACGTCCCTCCCTCCGTATCCAACCAACGTCCCTCCCTCCGTATCCAACCACCGTCCCTCCCTCCGTATCCAACACCCGTCCCTCCCTCCCTCCCTCCGTATCCAACCACCGGTCCCTCCCTCCCTCCGTATCCAACCACCGGTCCCTCCCTCCCTCCGTATCCAACCACCGTCCCTCCCTCCCTCCGTATCCAACCACCGTCCGTCCCTCCCTCCGTATCCAACCAAACCACCGTCCCTCCCTCCCTCCGCATCCAACCACCGTCCCTCCCTCCGTATCCAACCACCGTCCCTCCCTCCCTCCGTAATCAACCACCCACCCTCCCTCCGTATCCAACACCCACCCTCCCTCCGTATCCAACCACCGTCCCTCCCTCCGTATCCAACCACCGTCCCTCCCTCCGTATCCAACCACCGTCCCTTCCTCCGTATCCAACCACCGTCCCTCCCTCCCTCCGTATCCAACACCCGTCCCTCCCTCCCTCCGTATCCAACCACCGGTCCCTCCCTCCCTCCGTATCCAACCACCGTCCCTCCCTCCCTCCGTATCCAACCACCGCCCCTCCCTCCCTCCGTATCCAACCACCGTCCGTCCCTCCCTCCGTATCCAACCACCGTCCGTCTCTCCCTCCGTATCCAACCACCGTCCGTCCCTCCCTCCGTATCCAACCAAACCACCGTCCCTCCCTCCCTCCGCATCCAACCACCGTCCCTCCCTCCGTATCCAACCACCGTCCCTCCCTCCCTCCGTAATCAACCACCCACCCTCCCTCCGTATCCAACACCCACCCTCCCTCCGTATCCAACCACCGTCCCTCCCTCCGTATCCAACCACCGTCCCTCCCTCCGTATCCAACCAACGTCCCTCCCTCCGTATCCAACCACCGTCCCTCCCTCCGTATCCAACCACCGTCCCTCCCTCCGTATCAACACCCGTCCCTCCCTCCCTCCGTATCCAACCACCGGTCCCTCCCTCCCTCCGTATCCAACCACCGTCCCTCCCTCCCTCCGTATCCAACCACCGTCCCTCCCTCCCTCCGTATCCAACCACCGTCCGTCCCTCCCTCCGTATCCAACCATCGTCCGTCCCTCCCTCCGTATCCAACCAAACCACCGTCCCTCCCTCCCTCCGTATCCAACCACCGTCCCTCCCTCCCTCCGTATCCAACCACCGTCCCTCCCTCCCTCCGTATCCAACCACCGTCCCTCCCCCTCCGTATCCAACCTCCCTCCCTCCCTCCGTATCCAACCACCGTCCCTCCCTCCCTCCCTCTGTATCCAACCACCGTCCCTACCTCCCTCTCTCCGTATCCAACCACCGTCCTTACCTCCCTCCCTCCGTATCCAACCACCGTCCCTACCTCCCTCCCTCCGTATCCAACCACCGTCCCTACCTCCCTCCCTCCGTATCCAACCACCGTCCCTACCTCCCTCCCTCCGTATCCAACCACCGTCCCTACCTCCCTCCCTCCGTATCCAACCACCGTCCCTACCTCCCTCCCTCCGTATCCAACCACCGTCCCTCCCTCCGTATCCAACCACCTGTCTTGCTGCTGTTGATCCTTCCTGACAGAACAGTTGTTCTGGAAACACAACCAGCTGATAGTAGGTTGTTTTTTGTCTTGGACTGGTTTGTTCTGGAAACACAACCAGCTGATAGTAGGTTGTTTTTTGTCTTGGACTGGTTTGTTCTGGAAACACAACCAGCTGATATTAGTGTGTTTTTTGTCTTGGACTGGTTTGTTCTGGAAACACAACCAGCAGATAGTAGTGTGTTTTTTGTCTTGGACTGGTTTGTTCTGGAAACACAACCAGCTGATAGTAGGTTGTTTTTTGTCTTGGACTGGTTTGTTCTGGAAACACAACCATTAGGTTGTTTTTTGTCTTGGACTGGTTTGTTCTGGAAACACAACCAGCTGATATTAGTGTGTTTTTTGTCTTGGACTGGTTTGTTCTGGAAACACAACCAGCTGATATTAGGTTGTTTTTTGTCTTGGACTGGTTTGTGTTCAGTAGAAACCTTTCTGTGCTGAAACAGGGACCTTGCTGAATTCATCCAGACAGAAACTCTGGTTTTCATTGTAAAACATTGTTGCTACGGTTTGCACTAATGAATACACCCCTGGTGTAAAAGCGAAACGTTTTGAACCGGGACTGATGTTGATGTTTTGTCCTTCAGGAGGTAAAGACGGTATGGCTGGTTTCCCAGACTTCATCTATAAACACATCGTCCCAGCATGCTTCCTGGCTCCTCTCAAACCATCCTTTGATCTCACGGACGCTCAGACCGTCCTGGTGAGTACCTGTGGAACCAGATGTATCAGACACGTCTCATTACAGAACAGACGTTTGGACTCATTTGACAAACCTTGTTTTGTTGTTCTTTCCTCCAGACGTTGTCAGAGTGTGCTCTGACGTTGAAAATGATTCATCTCAGAAGGGTAAGCTCCAGTTTGGTTTTCCTTTCCGTTGTGCTCGTCTGGTTGAGAACCTGATCTATCTGGAACTTGGACCTTTTTTTTATATGAATGAATGAATGCACGGCTGACAGGGTGTTTGTCGTCATGTTTTGTACTTCCTGGTCGGCAGGGTCCGGAGTTTATCCAGTACCTTCAACAGGAGTACCTCCCTTCTCTACAGGTGTCACCTGAAATCACACAGGTACCACTGTCGCATAACCATACAAATCACAGCTGAAGAGAGCACCGAAATGTAACCCGTTCCCTAGTTCTGTAACACTCCTCCTCCTCTTCCTGTCACAGGAAGTGTGTCAAGTGCTTCAGCAGCCAGACGCCAAGGTCCTCAAAAACTACATGAAGGTACGTAGTCAGCTGGTTGTTGCCTTGGAAACATCTCCACTCTGTCGCCTGTGTCTTGAGACTAGCAGTAACATCTGACAAGAATCTCTGTCTCTCTGTCTCTCTCTCTGTCTCTCTCTCTGTCTCTCTCTCTGTCTCTCTCTCTGTCTCTCTCTCTGTCTCTCTGTCTCTCTCTCTCTCTCTCTCTCTGTCTCTCTCTCTCTCTGTCTCTCTCTGTCTCTCTCTGTCTCTCTCTGTCTCTCTCTGTCTCTCTCTGTCTTTCTCTCTCTGTCTCTCTCTCGTCTCTCTCGTCTGTCTCTCTCTGTCTCTCTCTCTCGTCTCTCTCTCTCTCCACAGGCTTTCTTTCAGCGAGCCAAACTGTAAATACAAACCGAGCTGGAAGGATTGAGAGAGGACACTGGAAACTGAGAGAAGACTGGTAGTGAGAGAGTACCACTCACTACGGACAGCCGGACAGAGAGAGAGATCTTAAAGACGGAGAGCTTAGCATAGGAGCGGCCTTAGCACTTCTGAAGGTAACTGCATAACCCCGCCCATCCTGTCCACGTGGGAGGGAACGGAGCCAAGACACAAGGACACGAGTGGTCAAGGAGGCTTTCACTGGGGTGACCACACCCCCCTCCACTGATCCAGGCCCAATCAAGGACGTGCTCTCCATCTGGGGTGGTACCCTGGTCAAGTGAAGATGTGATTGGTTGGATTCTCTGCAAGACAGGAAGTAAACTAGAGTATAGAGGAAGGCTTATGGAACGAGGCTTCCATAGTAGAATACCAAGTATCCTTTAACAGGCCTGAAGCCTCATCTGTCTGTTGGTAATGATCCAACAATGACCTGAACACAGTCTAATGATTAGGATTTATTAGTTTATAAAAAATGTATTTTTTTTCTTAAAAAAAAATTAAAAAAACGGTTTTCAAGATGTCTTTGATTTGAGTGGTTGAA
Source organism: Oncorhynchus mykiss (assembly GCF_013265735.2). NCBI lineage: Eukaryota > Metazoa > Chordata > Actinopteri > Salmoniformes > Salmonidae > Oncorhynchus > Oncorhynchus mykiss. The sequence continues at coordinate 80,289,772 of NC_048579.1, read as the reverse complement.
CGTGGAGGTTTTGTTTCTCTTTGCCCTGTGAAGGAATTGATGAACTAAATAAAAGGGCTTGACATATTTTTCTAGATTTTTCTGTTGTGGAAGAAATGGGATGGTTGGGGTAGGATGTGTTTTAGTTTGACGTGATATACAGGACAGACCTCTAACGGGAGGATGACAGACCTCTGTAACGGTGGATGACAGACCTCTGTAACGTTGTCAGGTACCCCTGTCCCTCAGAACGTTGTCAGGTACCCCTGTCCCTCAGAACGTTGTCAGGTACCCCTGTCCCTCAGAACGTTGTCAGGTACCCCTGTCCCTCAGAACGTTGTCAGGTACCCCTGTCCCTCAGAACGTTGTCAGGTACCCCTGTCCCTCAGAACGTTGTCAGGTACCCCTGTCCCTCAGAACGTTGTCAGGTACCCCTGTCCCTCAGAACGTTGTCAGGTACCCCTGTCCCTCAGAACGTTGTCAGGTACCCCTGTCCCTCAGAACGTTGTCAGGTACCCCTGTCCCTCAGAACGTTGTCAGGTACCCCTGTCCCTCAGAACGTTGTCAGGTACCCCTGTCCCTCAGAACGTTGTCAGGTACCCCTGTCCCTCAGAATGTTGTCAGGTACCCCTGTCCCTCAGAATGTTGTCAGGTACCCCTGACCCTCAGAACGTTGTCAGGTACCCCTGTCCCTCAGAACGTTGTCAGGTACCCCTGTCCCTCAGAACGTTGTCAGGTACCCCTGTCCCTCAGAACGTTGTCAGGTACCCCTGTCCCTCAGAACGTTGTCAGGATGTCCTGAACGTCAGGGCCTCTTCATGGTGTTTCAGTAGGAGTGCTGATGGAGGATGTTATGAATAAGAAGAGGTCGGACTGCTTCTAGATCAGATATGCTTTATGAACTCAAGCCCTGAACAAGGTTCTCCTCTACCCTCAGTCCCCTCAGAAAGAATAGGACCTGCCCTGAACAAGGTTCTCCTCTACCCTCAGTCCCCTCAGACAGAACAGGACCTGTCCTGAACAAGGTTCTCCTCTACCCTCAGTCCTATCAGACAGAACAGGACCTGTCCTGAACAAGGTTCTCCTCTACCCTCAGTCCTATCAGACAGAATAGGACCTACCCTGAACAAGGTTCTCCTCTACCCTCAGTCCCCTCAGACAGAACAGGACCTGTCCTGAACAAGGTTCTCCTCTACCCTCAGTCCCCTCAGAAAGAATAGGACCTGCCCTGAACAAGGTTCTCCTCTACCCTCAGACAGAATAGGACCTGCCCTGAACAAGGTTCTCTACCCTCAGCCCCCTCAGAAAGAATAAGACCTGCCCTGAACGAGGTTCTCCTCTACCCTCAGTCCCCTCAGACAGAATAGGATCTACCCTCAGTCCCCTCAGACAGAATAGGATCTACCCTCAGTCCCCTCAGACAGAACAGGACCTGCCCTGAACAAGGTCCTCTACCCTCAGTCCCCTCAGACAGAATAGGACCTGCCCTGAACAAGGTTCTCCTCTACCCTCAGTCCTATCAGAAAGAACAGGACCTGCCCTGAACAAGGTTCTCTACCCTCAGTCCCCTCAGACAGAATAGGACCTGCCCTGAACAAGGTTCTCCTCTACCCTCAGTCCCCTCAGACAGAATAGGACCTGCCCTGAACAAGGTTCTCCTCTACCCTCAGTCCCCTCAGACAGAATAGGACCTGCCCTGAACAAGGTTCTCCTCTACCCTCAGACAGAATAGGACCTGCCCTGACCAAGGTTCTCCTCTACCCTCAGACAGAATAGGACCTGCCCTGAACAAGGTTCTCTACCCTCAGACAGAATAGGACCTGCCCTGAACAAGGTTCTCCTCTACCCTCAGTCCCCTCAGACAGAATAGGACCTGCCCTGACCAAGGTTCTCCTCTACCCTCAGTCCCCTCAGAAAGAATAGGACCTGCCCTGAACAAGGTTCTCCTCTACCCTCAGTCCCCTCAGACAGAATAGGACCTGCCCTGAACAAGGTTCTCCTCTACCCTCAGTCCCCTCAAACAGAATAGGACCTGCCCTGAACAAGGTTCTCCTCTACCCTCAGACAGAATAGGACCTGCCCTGAACAAGGTTCTCCTCTACCCTCAGACAGAATAGGACCTGCCCTGAACGAGGTTCTCTACCCTCAGTCCCCTCAGAAAGAATAGGACCTGGTTTAACAAACATCTGTTTGTGATCTAAAAAAAATCAGACAATGTCAGGAACTGCATCTCAGCTGTACTTACTGTCTGTTGGTGGGGGGCGCTTAACAGAAGGTCCACTATAGGGCCCTGGGCAACATATAGGGAATGATGGCGGTGGGGGGGGGTCTGACTGAGTGAAGTCATCCACTCTGCCCTCAACAGGAGAACTCTGGACCAGACTGACTAGCGAAGTGTTTACCCCGGTGGTCGCTACGACACCGTCACTTCCAGAAGGAAAGTCTTTTAATAGCGGATCAAAATGTAAATATGACGTTTTATTTTAAAGAAGGAATAATATGTTGGGATGTAAATAACTTAGTTTGATGGGTTGTTGTTGTTGTTGTTGTTGTTTTGAACTTCTGTTCCTTTTCTGAAGAGATGTAATGTTAAAGATTAGTCCGTGTCGTCTTTACAGGTTTGAGCAGCATGATCCATAGGACTGACTATAACCAGACAACGGCATTTTATACCCAACTGTTACTCACAATTCAGCTTGACCAATGAGGAAATGTGATTGGTAATGCTAACCTGCCTGTTAACTATATACTGAACAAACATGTCAATGATTTAAACTCCGTTACAGTTCATTAAATGAAATCAGTCAATTGAAATAAATTCATTAGATCGTAATCTATGGAATTAACATGATTGGGCAGGGGTGTAGCCATGGGTGGGCCTGGGAGGGCACACACTCAGAATGAGTTTTCCCGACAAAAGGGATTCATTACAGACAGAAATACTCCTCAGCACCCCCCTCACGCGATCCCGCAGGTGAAGAAATCCGATGTAGATGACCTGGGCAGGCGTGGTTTCACCTGCAGTTGAGGCGGGTTGGACAGGCTCCCAAATTCACTCACTAAAACGATGTTGGAAACAGCTCTGGTGGACATTCCTACAGTCGGCATGCCAATTGCATTCTCCCTCAACTTGAGACATCTGTGGCATGATAACACTGCACATTTTAGTGGCCTTTTGTCCACAGCACAAGGTGCACCTGTGTAATGATCATGCTTCTTGATATGGATTATCAAGGAGAAGTGTTCACTGAAAGGGACGTGAAACAAAGTTGTGCACAACATTTCTGGGATGTTTTATTTCAACTCCTCCCAGCAACCGACGTGTGTCGTTGCCCTTGAATCCCAGTTATTTTATACCATAGTGTTAGGTAGTATTGATATGTTGAGTCACTCAAGAGTCAAAAACTCTTTCAGTGGGGGGTTTCGCTCCTCCCTGATACTTGATTATGTCTGATTAGGAACTCCCCTGACTGACCTGGTTGTCTCGAAGTCTGAAAGGGAGACACCAGGCCCCTTCATGGAATGCGTTTGGCATAAGCCGGCGGGAAATGAGCCGGGTCAACAGGAGGGCCTCAAAAATTTTTGGGATCGCACCGTTGGCCACGCCCACCACCTCAGCTCCATTTTGAACCTGAAGAACCTGCAGTAAACACCATGTTCATCCAGCTGTACTTACTGTCCAGCCTCTGTAGAATAATCCATACAACGTTAACACGTCTCCGTGTTGCACCGGATGTTGAGCTGTATTTGAGTGGTCTGTTATTTATGCCATTGTTACAAATTAATCTTCTTCAGCCCCAGACCAGACTAATGGATATTCAGATATGATCCCAGACAGCTTACCTCACCAGACCAGACTAATGGATATTCAGATATGATCCCAGACAGCTTACCTCCAGACCAGACTAATGGATATTCAGATATGATCCCAGACAGCTTACCTCCAGACCAGACTAATGGATATTCAGATATGATCAGACAGCTTACCTCCAGACCAGACTAATGGATATTCAGATATGATCCCAGACAGCTCACCAGACCAGACTAATGGATATTCAGATATGATCCCAGACAGCTTACCTCCAGACCAGACTAATGGATATTCAGATATGATCCCAGACAGCTCACCAGACCAGACTAATGGATATTCAGATATGATCCCAGACAGCTTACCTCCAGACCAGACTAATGGATATTCAGATATGATCCCAGACAGCTTACCTCCAGACCAGACTAATGGATATTCAGATATGATCCCAGACAGCTCACCAGACCAGACTAATGGATATGATCCCAGACAGCTCACCAGACCAGACTAATGGATATTCAGATATGATCAGACAGCTTACCAGACCAGACTAATGGATATTCAGATATGATCAGACAGCTTACCAGACCAGACTAATGGATATTCAGATATGATCCCAGACAGTTTACCTCCAGACCAGACTAATGGATATTCAGATATGATCAGACAGCTTACCAGACCAGACTAATGGATATTCAGATATGATCAGACAGCTTACCAGACCAGACTAATGGATATTCAGATATGATCCCAGACAGTTTACCTCCAGACCAGACTAATGGATATTCAGATATGATCAGACAGCTTACCAGACCAGACTAATGGATATTCAGATATGATCCCAGACAGTTTACCTCCAGACCAGACTAATGGATATTCAGATATGATCAGACAGCTTACCAGACCAGACTAATGGATATTCAGATATGATCCCAGACAGCTTACCTCCAGACCAGACTAATGGATATTCAGATATGATCAGACAGCTTACCTCCAGACCAGACTAATGGATATTCAGATATGATCCCAGACCAGACTAATGGATATTCAGATATGATCAGACAGCTTACCTCACCAGACCAGACTAATGGATATGATCCCAGACAGCTTACCTCCAGACCAGACTAATGGATATTCAGATATGATCCCAGACAGCTTACCTCCAGACCAGACTAATGGGTATTCAGATATGATCAGACAGCTTACCAGACCAGACTAATGGATATTCAGATATGATCCCAGACAGTTTACCTCCAGACCAGACTAATGGATATTCAGATATGATCCCAGACAGCTTACCTCCAGACCAGACTAATGGATATTCAGATATGATCAGACAGCTTACCTCACCAGACCAGACTAATGGATATGATCCCAGACAGCTTACCTCCAGACCAGACTAATGGATATTCAGATATGAGCAGACAGCTTACCTCACCAGACCAGACTAATGGATATTCAGAAATGATCACAGCCAGTTTACCTACAGACCAGACTAATGGATTTAAATCAAGATGATCCAGACTAGATCTAAATGTGGTGTTGGAAAAACAGAAAGGATCACATCTGGCCACCCAGAACCAGGACCGGTGGAGGGGAGACTGAAGGCAGTCAAATGTTTTGGGGGACTGGATTAGAAAACACCGCACATTTACGAGAGATATGTTCATCCTGTATTAATCTGTCTTCATGAGTATCTTTATCGGTTCATCAAAACAACATTGAGTGTTTCCTAATCCAGACACCAGGGTTTCTCCTACCAATGGGTGAGAGATAGTGAGGGAAATCAATCTGGTCAGAGAATCGAGTTCCCAAACGATCTCCTCACCCTGTGAAGCTTTAGTGTTTGTTTTCTTCAGATGTTGGAACAAAGTGACTCCCAGGCATTAAATGCAAGTAGATCAATCTGTCATCTTGTATTTTATTATCTCTGGTTAACCTGAATCTCAAGGTTATTTTCCACAGTGACTTTGCCATGAATGAAAAGTAAACCCAAGACACTTCACCCTCTCAAACTTTACAATATTAAAGAGCCCATCCGGTCCAATTAAATTGATCACTAAACGGACAAATCACCCCCCCATGCCAAAATAATCATACTGGTCATAAACAGGAAGTGGAGGAAACCGATCCCTTGTCAAGTCAGTCTATGAAGACGGACATGCTCACTCGCAGTCAGACACTTCCCCATTGGCTCCTCCGCCAGCTCTCTGCCTGGTGATTGGCTCCTGGAGGGAGTGCCATGGCCAATGCCGTCACTAGCAGAGCGGTGCAGCCTTATCCCTTGATCACAGCGATGGGTCGTAGTTTGATGGCTTTCTTGCTGATTCCAGCATCGTGACACGTGTTGACGACATCACACACGTTTTTGTACGACTCCGGAGCCTAGAAATGGTAAGAAAATACTGTTAGCCTTTAAAACACAATAGCCACGACCCCCGCCCCACTGTAGCTATAGCATGACTAGTCTGGGTGAAGCCTACCCCTTCCATGACCCCCCCCCACCACTGTAGCTATAGCATGACTAGTCTGGGTGAAGCCTACCCCTTCCACGACCCCCCCCCCCCCCCCCCACTGTGTAGCTATAGCATGACTAGTCTGGGCGAAGCCTACCCCTTCCACGACCTCCCCCCACTGTAGCTATAGCATGACTAGTCTGGGCGAAGCCTACCCCTTCCACGACCTCCCCCCACTGTAGCTATAGCATGACTAGTCTGGGCAAAGCCAACCCCCCCCCCCACTGTAGCTATAGAATGACTAGTCTGGGCAAAGCCAACCCCCCCCCCCCCCCCCCCCCACTGTAGCTATAGCATGACTAGTCTGGGTGAAGCCTACCCCTTCCACGACCTCCCCCCACTGTAGCTATAGCATGACTAGTCTGGGCGAAGCCTACCCCTTCCACGACCCCCCCCCCCACTGTAGCTATAGCATGACTAGTCTGGGCGAAGCCAACCCTTCCATGACTAGTCTGGACGAAGCCTACCCCTTCCATGACTAGTCTGGGCGAAGCCAACCCTTCCATGACTAGTCTGGGCAAAGCCAACCATTCCATGACAAGTCTGGGCGAAGCCAACCATTCCATGACTAGTCTGGGCGAAGCCTAACCCTTCCATGACTAGTTTGGGCGAAGCCTAACCCTTCCATGACTAGTTTGGGCGAAGCCTAACCCTTCCATGACTAGTTTGGGCGAAGCCAACCCTTCCATGACTATCTTGGGCGAAGCCAACCCTTCCATGACTATCTTGGGCGAAGCCAACCCTTCCATGACTAGTTTGGGCGAAGCCAACCCTTCCATGACTATCTTGGGCGAAGCGAAGCCAACCCCTTCCATTACTTTTTTGGGCGAAGCCAAGCCTATCCCTTCCATGACTAGTCTGGGCGAAGCCTACCCCTTCCATGACTTTTTTGGGCGAAGCCTACCCCTTCCATTACTTTTTTGGGCGAAGCCAACCCCTTCCATGACTAGTCTGGGCGAAGCCTAACTCTTCCATGACTAGTCTGGGCGAAGCCTACCCCTTCCATGACTAGTCTGGGCGAAGCCTACCCCTTCCATGACTAGTCTGGGCGAAGCCTACCCCTTCCATTACTTTTTTGGGCGAAGCCAAGCCTATCCCTTCCGTGACTAGCTTGGGCGAAGCCTACCCCTTCCGTGACTAGCTTGGGCGAAGCCTAACTCTTCCGTGACTAGCTTGGGCGAAGCCTAACTCTTCCATGACTAGTTTGGGCGAAGCCTAACTCTTCCATGACTAGCTTGGGCGAAGCCTACCCCTTCCATGACTAGTTTGGGCGAAGCCTACCCCTTCCATGACTAGTTTGGGCGAAGCCTACCCCTTCCATGACTAGTTTGGGCGAAGCCTACCTCCTCCATGACTAGTTTGGGCGAAGCGAAGCCTACCCCTTCCATGACTAGTTTGGGCGAAGCGAAGCCTACCTCTTCCATGACTAGTTTGGGCGAAGCCTAACCCTTCCATGACTAGTTTGGGCGAAGCCTACCTCCTCCATAACTAGTTTGGGCGAAGCCACCCTGATGGCGATACCCTTGTCTGCCAGCTTATCCAACACGTCCTGGAAGTCGATGTTCCTGCGGGATTTGGCCCGAGACAGAGCCCGACCCTGGAGACAAGAGTTCAATGTTGAGGAGTAGATAAAACATGTTCTTGATAATGAACAGATGGATGCAGTCCATCGTTACTACTTGTTATAGTATGGACATACCTAGGAACACAGCGACAGAGAGGTGCAGTAAAGCGACAGAGAGGTGCAGTAAAGCGACAGAGAGGTGCAGTAAAGCGACAGAGAGGTGCAGTAAAGCGACAGAGAGGTGCAGTAAAGCGACAGAGAGGTGCAGTAAAGCGACAGAGAGGTGCAGTAAAGCGACAGAGAGGTGCAGTAAAGCGACAGAGAGGTGCAGTAAAGCGACAGAGAGGTGCAGTAAAGCGACAGAGAGGTGCAGTAAAGCGACAGAGAGGTGCAGTAAAGCGACAGAGAGGTGCAGTAAAGCGACAGAGAGGTGCAGTAAAGCGACAGAGGTGCAGTAAAGCGACAGAGAGGTGCAGTAAAGCGACAGAGAGGTGCAGTAAAGCGACAGAGAGGTGCAGTAAAGCGACAGAGAGGTGCAGTAAAGCGACAGAGAGGTGCAGTAAAGCGACAGAGGTGTAGTAAAGCAACAGAGAGGTGCAGTAAAGCGACAGAGAGGTGCAGTAAAGCGACAGAGGTGCAGTAAAGCGACAGAGGTGCAGTAAAGCGACAGAGAGGTGCAGTAAAGCGACAGAGGTGCAGTAAAGCGACAGAGGTGCAGTAAAGCGACAGAGAGGTGTAGTAAAGCGACAGAAAGGTGCAGTAAAGCGACAAAGGTGTAGTAAAGCGACAGAGGTGTAGTAAAGCGACAGAGAGGTGTAGTAAAGCGACAGAGAGGTGTAGTAAAGCGACAGAGAGGTGCAGTAAAGCGACAGAGGGGTGTAGTAAAGCGACAGAGAGGTGCAGTAAAGCGACAGAGAGGTGTAGTAAAGCGACAGAGGTGCAGGAAAGCGACAGAGGGGTGTAGTAAAGCGACAGAGAGGTGCAGTAAAGCGACAGAGAGGTGCAGTAAAGCGACAGAGGGGTGTAGTAAAGCGACAGAGAGGTGCAGTAAAGCGACAGAGAGGTGCAGTAAAGCGACAGAGGTGTAGTAAAGCCTTACCGCGCCGTGACAGGTGGTGCCGAAGGTCTCCGTCATGCCCTGTTCCGTGCCCGTCAGGACGTAACTGCAGGTGCCCATCGTGCCCCCGATCAACACCGGCTGGCCTGTCAGCTGATTGGACCAGAAACAGGAAGCATTTTAAAAACAGTCTCTGCATCAAAATGACACCACTTTAGGGCCCTCCCTATATAGGGCACTACTTTAGAGCCAGAGCCACATAGGGCTGTTAGATTGGCCCTAAAGCAGATATGGATTAAGGTTATATGGATTAAGGTAGTCTACAGGGATGAGGGTGGGCACCTGGTAGTCTACAGGGATGAGGGTGGGCACCTGGTAGTCTACAGGGATGAGGGGGGGGGGGGGGGGCCTGGTAATCTATAGGGATGAGAGGGGGGGGTGGGCACCTGGTAGTCTACAGGGATGAGGGGGGGGGGACCTGGTAATCTATAGGGATGAGAGGGGGGGGGGGGGGGGGGGTACCTGGTAGTCTACAGGGATGAGAGGGTGGTACCTGGTAGTCTACAGGGATGAGGGGGTGGTACCTGGTAGTCTACAGGGATGAGAAAGGGGTACCTGGTAGTCTACAGGGATGAGGGGGTGTACCTGGTAGTCTACAGGGATGAGGGGGTGTACCTGGTAGTCTACAGGGATGAGCGGGTACCTGGTAGTCTACAGGGATGAGAGGAGGTACCTGGTAGTCTACAGGGATGAGAGGGTGGTACCTGGTAGTCTACAGGGATGAGGGGGGGTACCTGGTAGTCTACAGGGATGAGAGGAGGTACCTGGTAGTCTACAGGCATGAGGGGGGGGGGGGGGTACCTGGTAGTCTACAGGGATGAGGGGGTGTACCTGGTAGTCTACAGGGATGAGAGGGGGTACCTGGTAGTCTACAGGGATGAGGGGGGGGTACCTGGTAGTCTACAGGGATGAGGAGGAGGTACCTGGTAGTCTACAGGGATGAGGGGGGTGTGCCTGGTAGTCTAAAGGGATGCGAGGGGGTACCTGGTAGTCTACAGGGATGAGAGGGGGTACCTGGTAGTCTACAGGGATGAGAGGGGGTACCTGGTAGTCTACAGGGATGAGAGGGGGTACCTGGTAGTCTACAGGGATGAGAGGGGGTACCTGGTAGTCTACAGGGATGGGGGGGGGGGGGGGTACCTGGTAGTCTACAGGGATGAGGAGGAGGTACCTGGTAGTCTACAGGGATGAGGGGGGTGTGCCTGGTAGTCTAAAGGGATGCGAGGGGGTACCTGGTAGTCTACAGGGATGGGGGGGGGTACCTGGTAGTCTACAGGGATGAGGGGGGGGTACCTGGTAGTCTACAGGGATGAGAGGGGGTACCTGGTAGTCTACAGGGATGAGAGGGGGTACCTGGTAGTCTACAGGGATGAGGGGGTACCTGGTAGTCTACAGGGATGAGAGGGGGTACCTGGTAGTCTACAGGGATGAGAGGAGGTACCTGGTAGTCTACAGGGATGAGAGGGGGGTACCTGGTAGTCTACAGGGATGAGAGGGGGTACCTGGTAGTCTACAGGGATGAGAGGGGGTACCTGGTAGTCTACAGGGATGAGAGGGGGTACCTGGTAGTCTACAGGGATGAGAGGGGGTACCTGGTAGTCTACAGGGATGAGAGGGGGTACCTGGTAGTCTACAGGGATGAGAGGAGGTACCTGGTAGTCTACAGGGATGAGAGGGGGTACCTGGTAGTCTACAGGGATGAGGGGGGGTACCTGGTAGTCTACAGGGATGAGGGGGGGTACCTGGTAGTCTACAGGGATGAGGGGGGGTACCTGGTAGTCTACAGGGATGAGGGGGTACCTGGTAGTCTACAGGGATGAGAGGAGGTACCTGGTAGTCTACAGGGATGAGGGGGTACCTGGTAGTCTACAGGGATGAGAGGAGGTACCTGGTAGTCTACAGGGATGAGGGGGTACCTGGTAGTCTACAGGTATGAGAGGGGGTACCTGGTAGTCTACAGGGATGAGGGGGTACCTGGTAGTCTACAGGGATGAGAGGAGGTACCTGGTAGTCTACAGGGATGAGAGGGGGTACCTGGTAGTCTACAGGGATGAGAGGGGGTACCTGGTAGTCTACAGGGATGAGAGGGGGTACCTGGTAGTCTACAGGGATGAGAGGGGGTACCTGGTAGTCTACAGGGATGAGGGGGTACCTGGTAGTCTACAGGGATGAGGGAGTACCTGGTAGTCTACAGGGATGAGGGAGTACCTGGTAGTCTACAGGGATGAGGGAGTACCTGGTAGTCTACAGGGATGAGGGGGTACCTGGTAGTCTACAGGGATGAGGGAGTACCTGGTAGTCTACAGGGATGAGGAGGAGGTACCTGGTAGTCTACAGGGATGAGAGGAGGTACCTGGTAGTCTACAGGGATGAGGGAGTACCTGGTAGTCTACAGGGATGAGGGAGTACCTGGTAGTCTACAGGGATGAGGGAGTACCTGGTAGTCTACAGGGATGAGGGAGTACCTGGTAGTCTACAGGGATGAGGGGGTACCTGGTAGTCTACAGGGATGAGGGAGTACCTGGTAGTCTACAGGGATGAGGGGGTACCTGGTAGTCTACAGGGATGAGAGGTTGTACCTGGTAGTCTACAGGGATGAGAGGAGGTACCTGGTAGTCTACAGGGATGAGGGGGTGGTGTGGAGGGAAGGCCCGGGTGGATCCCTTGCGATGCAGCAGTAGAGTCTTCTGTTTCCCATCTACCATGTGTTCCTCCACCTTGGCGATGTTATGAGACACGTCATAGATCACATGCATGTCCAGGTCATCAGGAGTGGTGGTGAACACCTTGGCAAACGCCTGGAGGAGACAGAGACGCGGAGAAGTCGCACTGGAGTGGTCAGTTACCTGTCTCAGGTGGGGTCAGTTAGGGTCAGTTACCCGTCTCAGGTGGGGTCAGTTACCCGTCTCAGGTGGGGTCAGTTACCTGTCTCAGGTGGGGTCAGTTACCTGTCTCAGGTGGGGTCAGTTAGGGTCAGTTACCCGTCTCAGGCGGAGTCAGTTACCTGTCTCAGGTGGGGTCAGTTAGGGTCAGTTACCCGTCTCAGGTGTGGTCAGTTACCCGTCTCAGGTGGGGTCAGTTAGGGTCAGTTACCCGTCTCAGGTGGGGTCAGTTACCTGTCTCAGGTAGGGTCAGTTACCTGTCTCAGGTAGGGTCAGTTACCTGTCTCAGGTGGGGTCAGTTAGGGTCAGTTACCCGTCTCAGGTGGGGTCAGTTACCCGTCTCAGGTGGGGTCAGTTACCCGTCTCAGGTGGGGTCAGTTACCCGTCTCAGGTGGGGTCAGTTACCCGTCTCAGGTGGGGTCAGTTACCCGTCTCAGGTGGGGTCAGTTACCCGTCTCAGGTGGGGTCAGTTACCCGTCTCAAGTGGGGTGAGTTGGGGTCAGTTACTCGTCTCAGGTGGGGTCAGTTGGGGTCAGTTACCCGTCTCAGGTGGGGTCAGTTACCCGTCTCAGGTGGGGTCAGTTACCCGTCTCAGGTGGGGTCAGTTACCCGTCTCAGGTGGGGTCAGTTACCCGTCTCAGGTGGGGTCAGTTACCCGTCTCAGGTGGGGTCAGTTACCCGTCTCAAGTGGGGTCAGTTACCCGTCTCAAGTGCGGTCAGTTAGGGTCAATTACCTGTCTCAGGTAGGGTCAGTTGCCTGTCTCAGGTAGGGTCAGTTACCTGTCTCAGGTAGGGTCAGTTACCTGTCTCAGGTAGGGTCAGTTACCTGTCTCAGGTAGGGTCAGTTACCTGTCTCAGGTAGGGTCAGTTACCTGTCTCAGGTAGGGTCAGTTACCTGTCTCAGGTAGGGTCAGTTACCTGTCTCAGGTAGGGTCAGTTACCTGTCTCAGGTAGGGTCAGCTACCTGTCTCAGGTAGGGTCAGCTACCTGTCTCAGGTAGGGTCAGTTACCCGTCTCAGGTAGGGTCAGTTACCCGTCTCAGGTAGGGTCAGTTACCCGTCTCAGGTAGGGTCAGTTACCCGTCTCAGGTAGGGTCAGTTACCCGTCTCAGGTAGGGTCAGTTACCCGTCTCAGGTAGGGTCAGTTACCCGTCTCAGGTAGGGTCAGTTACCCGTCTCAGGTAGGGTCAGTTACCCGTCTCAGGTAGGGTCAGTTACCCGTCTCAGGTAGGGTCAGTTACCCGTCTCAGGTAGGGTCAGTTACCCGTCTCAGGTAGGGTCAGTTACCTGTCTCAGGTAGGGTCAGTTACCTGTCTCAGGTAGGGTCAGATACCTGTCGTGTGAGGAAGGTCATAGAGGAACGGTTGACCCAGGCATAGTTGCCGGCGGCGGCCATTCCTTTCAGGTAGTCTTGTCCCTCCTCTGAAAAGATACGGGCGCACGCCAGCTGACGATCGTTCACCTGGATCTTGTCTCGCTTCATCGCCTTCTCCATGGCAACCAGGGCATCTACCAGAACATATACAGTACCAGTCAAAAGTTGGGACACCTAATTATTCAAGGGTTGTTCTTCAGTGGCTTCAGGAAGTATTCAGACCCCTTGACTTTTTCCACATTTTGTTACGTGACAAACTTATTCTAAAATGGATTCAATTGTCCCCCCACAATCTGCACACAATGCCCCATAATGACAAAGTAAAAAGGTTTTTGCTAATTTATAAAAAAAACAATATCACATTTACCTAAGTATTCAGACCCTTAATTCAGTACTTTGTTGCAGCACCTTAGGCAGTAATTACAGGCTCGAGTCTTCTTGGGTATGACCCTACAAGCTTGGCACACCTGTATTTGGGGAGTTTATCCCATTCTTCTCTGCAGATCCTCTCAAGCTCTGTCAGGTTGGATGGGGAGCGTTGCTGCACAGCTATTTTCAGGTCTCTCCAGAGATGTTCAAGTCTGGGCTCCGGCTGGGCCACTCAAGGACATTCAGAGACTTGTCCTAAAGCCACTCCTGTGTTGTCTTGGCTGTGCGCTTAGGGTCGTTGTCCTGTTGGAAGGTGAACCTTTGCGCCCCCCCCACCAGTCTGAGGTCCTGAGTGCTCTGGAGCAGGTTATCAAGGATCTCTCTGTAATTTGTTCTGTTCATCTTTCCCTCGATCCTGACTAGTCTCCCAGGCCCTGCTGCTGAAAAACATCCCCACAGCATGATGCTGCCACCACCATGCTTCACCATAGGGATGGTGCCAGGTTTCCTCCAGACATGACGCTTGGCATTCAGGCCAAGAGTCCAATCTTGGTTTCATCAGACCAGAGAATATTGTTTCTCATGGTCTGAGTCCTTTAGGTGCCTTCAGGAAAACTCATAGCGGGCTATCATGTGTCTTTTTACTGAGGAGTGGCTTCCGTCTGGCCACTCTACCATAAAGGCCTGATTGGTGGGGTTCTGCAGAGATGGTTGTCCTTCTGGAAGGTTCTCCCATCTCCACAGAGGAACTCTGGAGCTCTGCCAGAGTGACCATCGGGTTCTTGGTCACCTCCCTGACCAAGGCCCATCTCCCCCGATTGCTCAGTTTGGCCAGGCGGCCGGCTCTAGGAAGGGTCTTGGTGGTTCCAAACTTCTTCCATTTAAGAATGATGGAGGCCACTGTGTTCTTGGGGACCTTCAATGCTGCAGAAATGTTTTGGTACCCTTCCCCAGATCTGTGCCTCGACACAATTCTGTCTCAGAGCTCTACAGACAATTCCTTCGACCTCGTGGCTTGGTTTTTGCTCTGACATGCACTGTCAACTGTGGGACCTTATATATAGACAGGTGTGTGCCTTTCCAAATCATGTCCAATCAATGTCATTTATGACAGGTGGACTCCAATCAAATTGTAGAAACATTTCAAGGATGATCAATGGAAACAGGTTGCACCTGAGCTCAATGGAAACAGGAAGCACCTGAGGTGAATGGAAACAGGAAGCACCTGAGGTGAATGGAAACAGGAAGCACCCGAGGTCAATGGAAACAGGATGCACCCGAGGTCAATGGAAACAGGATGCACCCGAGGTCAATGGAAACAGGATGCACCTGAGGTCAATGGAAACAGGATGCACCTGAGGTCAATGGAAACAGGATGCACCTGAGGTCAATGGAAACAGGATGCACCCGAGCTCAATGGAAACAGGAAGCACCCGAGGTCAATGGAAACAGGAAGCACCCGAGCTCAATGGAAACAGGAAGCACCCGAGCTCAATGGAAACAGGAAGCACCTGAGCTCAATGGAAACAGGAAGCACCTGAGGTCAATGGAAACAGGAAGCACCTGAGGTCAATGGAAACAGGAAGCACCTGAGGTCAATGGAAACAGGATGCACCTGAGGTCAATGGAAACAGGAAGCACCTGAGCTCAATGGAAACAGGAAGCACCTGAGGTCAATGGAAACAGGAAGCACCTGAGGTCAATGGAAACAGGAAGCACCTGAGGTCAATGGAAACAGGAAGCACCTGAGGTCAATGGAAACAGGATGCACCTGAGCTCAATGGAAACAGGATGCACCTGAGGTCAATGGAAACAGGAAGCACCTGAGGTCAATGGAAACAGGAAGCACCTGAGCTCAATGGAAACAGGAAGCACCTGAGCTCAATGGAAACAGGAGGCACCTGAGCTCAATGGAAACAGGAAGCACCTGAGCTCAATGGAAACAGGAAGCACCTGAGCTCAATGGAAACAGGATGCACCTGAGCTCAATGGAAACAGGATGCACCTGAGCTCAATGGAAACAGGAGGCACCTGAGCTCAATGGAAACAGGATGCACCTGAGCTCAATGGAAACAGGATGCACCTGAGCTCAAGTTCAAGTCTCACAGCAAAGGGTCTGAATACTTATGTAAGGCATCCGTTTTTCTATTAAACCGTTTTCCATTATGGGGTAGTGTATTTATGTGTATTTATGTGTATTTATGTGTATTTGTGTATTTATGTAATCCATTTTAGAACAAAGCAGTAACGTAACAGTCTTATTCTAAAATGGATCAATTATTTTTTTCCCTCAATGTATATTTTTACCTTTATTTAACCAGGTAAGTCATTGAAAAACACACCATTTACAACAACAACCTGACCAAGACAAGAACCAATACACCGTGCAGCAACGCAGACAGGAGACCACGTTACAGACAATTCTTTAAAACGAAAATGCATATTTCCAACATGGGTAGAGAGTCCTACCTGTCGCCACCTGGTGGCCCAGCCCCCTGCTGCCACTGTGGATCATCACACACACCTGGCCCTTGTGGTCGATGCCCATCTTCTTAGCAGCATAGTCATTATAGATCTCATCCACCACCTGGATCTCAGCGTAGTGGTTCCCTGCCCCCAGAGTACCTAGCTGGAATAAGGACAGGTCATTATAGATCTCAGCCCCCAGAGTACCCAGCTGGAATAAGGACAGGTCATTATAGATCTCATCATAGTGGTTCCCTGCCCCCAGAGTACCCAGCTGGAATAAGGACAAGTCATTATAGATCTCAGCCCCCAGAGTACCCAGCTGGAATAAGGACAGGTCATTATAGATCTCAGCCCCCAGAGTACCCAGCTGGAATAAGGACAGGTCATTATAGATCTCAGCGTAGTGGTTCCCTGACCCCTTCTTGGCCTGGGAGGAGACCTTGTTGGGGGTCAGGGGTCACTTAGGGAGTGGTGTTACCTGAGGCAGGCCTCTCTTCTTGGCCTTGGAGGAGACCTTGTTGGGGGTCAGGGGTCAGGGTTAGTTAGGGAGTGGTGTTACCTGAGGCAGGCCTCTCTTCTTGGCCTTGGAGGAGACCTTGTTGGGGGTCAGGGGTCAGGGTTAGTTAGGGAGTGGTGTTACCTGAGGCAGGCCTCTCTTCTTGGCCTTGGAGGAGACCTTGTTGGGGGTCAGGGGTCAGGGTTAGTTAGGGAGTGGTGTTACCTGAGGCAGGCCTCTCTTCTTGGCCTTGGAGGAGACCTTGTTGGGGTCGGCCTGCAGCATCCTGCCATACTCCTCACAGTGCTCCTTATCCTCTGCCCAGGCATAGCCTTCTCTCAGGGACCAGTCCACTCCCATCTCTAGAGCCTCCTCTAGATCCCTGTAACAGACACCAGGTTATCAGTCTATAGACAGACTTCTCTCAGGGACCTGTCCCCTCCCATCTCTAGAGCCTCCTCTAGATCCCTGTAACAGACACCAGGTTATCAGTCTATAGACAGCCTTCTCTCAGGGACCAGTCCACTCCCATCTCTAGAGCCTCCTCTAGATCCCTGTAACAGACACCAGGTTATCAGTCTATAGACAGCCTTCTCTCAGGGACCAGTCCCCTCCCATCTCTAGAGCCTCCTCTAGATCCCTGTAACAGACAGCCTTCTCTCAGGGACCAGTCCACTCCCATCTCTAGAGCCTCCTCTAGATCCCTGTAACAGACAGAGCTTGAGAGGATCTTCAGAGAAGAACAGGAGAAAATCCCCAAATACAAGCTTGTAGCAACAATTTATAAACCTGTTCTTGCTTGGTCATTATGGAGTATTGTGTGTAGATTGATGAAAGGAAAAAAACAATTTCATCCATTTTTAGAAAAAGGCTGTAAAGTAACAAAATGTGTAAAAAGTCAAGGGGTCTGAATATTTTCTGATGGCCCTAACCTTAACCCCTAACCCTCTAACCCTAACCCTAACCCTAACCCCTAACCCTAACCCCTAACCTTAACCCTAACCCCTAACCTTAACCCCAACCCTAACCCTAACCCCTAACCCTAACCCTCTAACCCTAACCCTCTAACCCTAACCCTAACCCCTAACCCCTAACCCTAACCTTAACCCTGCTCTATCCAAAGGGATTGGGTTAATGTTGTATTGGTGTCTGCAGACAGCAGGGTATTGGTGTCTGTAGACAGCAGGGTATTGGTGCCTGTAGACAGCAGGGTATTGGTGTATTGGTGCCTGTAGACAGCAGGGTATTGGTGTATTGGTGCCTGTAGACAGCAGGGTATTGGTGCCTGTAGACAGCAGGGTATTGGTGCCTGTAGACAGCAGGGTATTGGTGTATTGGTGCCTGTAGACAGCAGGGTATTGGTGCCTGTAGACAGCAGGGTATTGGTGTATTGGTGCCTGTAGACAGCAGGGTATTGGTGTCTGTAGACAGCAGGGTATTGGTGTATGTAGACAGCAGGGTATTGGTGTCTGTAGACAGCAGGGTATTGGTGTCTGTAGACAGCAGGGTATTGGTGTCTGTAGACAGCAGGGTATTGGTGTCTGTAGACAGCAGGGTATTGGTGTCTGTAGACAGCAGGGTATTGGTGTCTGTAGACAGCAGGGTATTGGTGTCTGTAGACAGCAGGGTATTGGTGCCTGTAGACAGCAGGGTATTGGTGCCTGTAGACAGCAGGGTATTGGTGTATTGGTGCCTGTAGACAGCAGGGTATTGGTGTATTGGTGCCTGTAGACAGCAGGGTATTGGTGTATTGGTGCCTGTAGACAGCAGGGTATTGGTGTATTGGTGTCTGTAGACAGCAGGGTATTGGTGTCTGTAGACAGCAGGGTATTGGTGTCTGTAGACAGCAGGGTATTGGTGTATTGGTGCCTGTAGACAGCAGGGTATTGGTGTATTGGTGCCTGTAGACAGCAGGGTATTGGTGCCTGTAGACAGCAGGGTATTGGTGTATTGGTGCCTGTAGACAGCAGGGTATTGGTGTCTGTAGACAGCAGGGTATTGGTGTCTGTAGACAGCAGGGTATTGGTGTATTGGTGTCTGTAGACAGCAGGGTATTGGTGTCTGTAGACAGCAGGGTATTGGTGTCTGTAGACAGCAGGGTATTGGTGTCTGTAGACAGCAGGGTATTGGTGTCTGTAGACAGCAGGGTATTGGTGTCTGTAGACAGCAGGGTATTGGTGTATTGGTGTCTGTAGACAGCAGGGTATTGGTGTATTGGTGTCTGCAGACAGCAGGGTATTGGTGTATTGGTGTCTGCAGACAGCAGGGTATTGGTGTCTGTAGACAGCAGGGTATTGGTGTCTGTAGACAGCAGGGTATTGGTGTCTGTAGACAGCAGGGTATTGGTGTCTGTAGACAGCAGGGTATTGGTGTCTGTAGACAGCAGGGTATTGGTGTATTGGTGTCTGTAGACAGCAGGGTATTGGTGTATTGGTGTCTGTAGATAGCAGGGTATTGGTGTATTGGTGCCTGTAGACAGCAGGGTATTGGTGTCTGTAGACAGCAGGGTATTGGTGTCTGTAGACAGCAGGGTATTGGTGCCTGTAGACAGCAGGGTATTGGTGTATTGGTGTCTGCAGACAGCAGGGTATTGGTGTCTGTAGACAGCAGGGTATTGGTGTCTGTAGACAGCAGGGTATTGGTGTCTGTAGACAGCAGGGTATTGGTGCCTGTAGACAGCAGGGTATTGGTGTCTGTAGACAGCAGGGTATTGGTGCCTGTAGACAGCAGGGTATTGGTGCCTGTAGACAGCAGGGTATTGGTGTATTGGTGTCTGTAGATAGCAGGGTATTGGTGTATTGGTGCCTGTAGACAGCAGGGTATTGGTGTCTGTAGACAGCAGGGTATTGGTGTCTGTAGACAGCAGGGTATTGGTGTCTGTAGACAGCAGGGTATTGGTGCCTGTAGACAGCAGGGTATTGGTGTATTGGTGCAGCAGGGTATTGGCGCCTCCTTACTTGGCGGTCATAGGGATGACTCCCTTGGAGCCGACTCCTACAGGGATGTGGTCAAACAGGGCCTGAGCCAGCTGCTCCTTGACAGGCTGGACGTCTCCCTCGTCTAGGTTGGTCCTTAGTAGACGCACTCCACAGTTAATATCAAACCCCACACCACCTAGCTCACACACACACACACACACACGGTTAATGTCAAAACCCACACCAGAGATTCGACAGGAGAGCCTGTTGGACTGTGTGTATCCTCTGTACCTGGGGATACGACTGCGTTGGGGTCGCTCATGTCGAAGGCAGCCATGTTTCCAATGGCGAACCCATACCCTGAGTGGCAGTCTGGCAGGCCGATGGACCTCTGAGGGAGAGAAAGAGAGAGAGGTTTGGGGACACTATTAGGCCTTGTTTCCTGGACACAGGTTAAGAGAAATCCTGGACTGACAAGCAAACTCATTGAAAGTGCTTGTTAGTCTGTGACAAGGCTAAACATGTGTCTGGGGGAAACCGGTGAGATATTACAGAGGTGTCAATATGTCAGTTTATAGCTGGTTAGATAACGGCTGTCAGCGTCATCTCCACTGACTTGTGTTAAGGACTGATCCGGACCAGACATCTACTTACATGGACTATACCCGGCAGAGCTGCAACGTTTCCAATCTGTTTCATGGCAGGGAGAAACCCGCCAAAACCTGACGACAACAACGACAACAACAACAACAACCAAATCAGTCAAATCAACGGGGAAAACAATACAGGAGCGGGCTTGTCTGTTAACATGGCATAATGTGTGTTGTTGTTGTCTACCTCCTCCTTTACACGCGTTACGCAGCTCCTCAAACATCAGCTTCTCCAGGGACTCGTTGACGTAAAACACCCCTTCCACCTGGAATCAAAGGGGAAGGATTTGATGAGCTGTCAAGTCCATAGGCCATATTAGGTTAGCTAAATTAGATCGCTGATGTAGCTACTATGCTCTTACACCTTATCTACATACAAAAGACAATAGCAACAATAACAGAGTCAAGCTGGATAGTAGCAAGCCACGTCTGAAGCTATCAAACTACGGACATGTGCTAACGTTAATTCATTCCATTTAAGTTCGTTTTAGCTAATCACCTGCATATTTGGGACGAAACCTTTCTTGATTCGCCAGCAGTTCTTGTCAATCTTGTCCAAATATTGTAACTCGTCATTGTACGATCGACTCATGATATGATTATGTAGCTCGCTGTTTATTTCACTTATATTTCAGCAGTGTCTGATTCTGTTCTGAACCAACAAACTACAACTACGGCAACTCAGAGGCGTTCGTACAAAACGCGTTTTTGGAAAACTGAATAATGACGCAGCTGTAAATGTTTTTAAATTTATCGCGTTTATTTTTGAATGGATTGAAACATTGATATTGGATAACACCATATTATAGTCGTGCCTAACAAATACATGTTCCCTAATGTCCTAGCAGAGTTTTATTTTTTGAAAACATTTGTGGTTATTATTTTCCTGTATTAGTCTTTTTTGACTTTCCGTAGTTGAAGTCAGAACGCTAATCTCTTTCCGTAGTTGACGTCAGAACGCTAATCTCTTTCCGTAGTTGAAGTCAGAACGCTAATCTCTTTCCGTAGTTGAAGTCAACTATTTGATAACATTTTGTTGACCATCTAGCTTCTGTCAAAGCCTCTTCTACTTCTCGATTGTAATACGTGGAAATCTTCAACTATCTCTACTTGCAATTAAGACCTCTTTAGTTAACATGAACTGTATGGTGTGACATGATTAAGGCTTGCAATAAGTTAACAAGAGACAACAACTAAACTAAAGTAAGTGAAATGCTGCTGGCTAGCTAGCTACCAGATAGGTTAACCAGCTAGCTGCTCTTCTACATGTAGGTTTGTATTGTTCTCGCTAGATAAACACCATCATACCAGAAGTGTGCTGTGCATAATGAAACGTATCTGTATACAGTATGAATTTCTAGGCCAGTGTACCTGCTATAACGTTAGATTGTTACACTGATGAATGTTACCATTTTACCTTCATAATTCAGTCTTTCTTAACACAGTTGGCAGGAAATGAAAGTGAAAGAATTCCAGCTAGCATTGTGTTTCTACTGTAAAGAGGTGACTTGGCGTTGCCAAGTGTTTTCTACTTCAATGTGAATACTGACATCATGCTCAGAAAGTTGGGCGCTTTGTGAAAGGGTGTTTTGGAAGATGACCGTAATGATTCATGATGAACCAGGGAGAGAAGACCACAATTAAGTGTCTTGGGTCTGAATGATTGAATTTGTGTCCTTAACCTGTCTGATCGTGTTCTGTGTGTTGGTTACCTAACCCTGTCCCATCGGTCTCTCTCTCCCTCTCTGTCTCTCTCTCTCCCTCCCTGTCCGTCGGTCTCTCTCTCCTAAGCATGAAACTACGTGTGAGGATAAACAAGCAGACCAGCCGGGTGAAGCTGGAGGGAGAGGAGCCCACTCTGACAGAGCTCAATGTTCAAATCAGAGAGATCCTTCTGCCTTCACATGGCCTCAGGTTAGTTAGACCCTCAGGTTAGTTAGACCCTCAGGTTAGTTAGACCCTCAGGTTAGTTAGTCCCTCAGGTTAGTTAGACCCTCAGGTTAGTTAGTCCCTCAGGTTAGTCAGTCCCTCAGGTTAGTTAGTCCCTCAGGTTAGTTAGTCCCTCAGGTTAGTTAGTCCCTCAGGTTAGTTAGTCCCTCAGGTTAGTTAGTCCCTCAGGTTAGTTAGACCCTCAGGTTAGTTAGTCCCTCAGGTTAGTTAGTCCCTCAGGTTAGTTAGTCCCGCAGGTTAGTTAGACCCTCAGGTCAGTCCCTCAGGTTAGTTAGACCCTCAGGTTAGTTAGTCCCTCAGGTTAGTTAGTCCCTCAGGTTAGTTAGTCCCTCAGGTTAGTTAGACCCTCAGGTCAGTCCCTCAGGTTAGTTAGTCCCTCAGGTTAGTCCCTCAGGTTAGTTAGATCCTCAGGTTAGTTAGTCCCTCAGGTTAGACACTTTCTCCTTCTGTTGCTAAAGGGCAATTCCATGGTAGACTCAGATTTTCACTCTAAAATGTCTGCCGAACAAAAAACATTGATTTCAAAGTTTAACAAACCATACAACTCTATGCACAAGGACGACTTTTAAAAATGCCCACTTAAAATTTTCAAAAAAAACAACTTTAGAGGAAGAACTGGGCAGAAACTAAGTTTGCTAACAGAATAAAACTAAGGGAGATTTTACTGTAATTCTGGAACCAAACTTTGCATCTGGTGTTTTTCCAGTAAATGTGATCTTTTTATAAATGTATTGTGTAAATGATTCAAAGAGGTCTTTGTTCATAGTTGTCTGGTTTATTAAACTTAGAAAACAATGGTTTGTGTTTAGCAAACGTTTAAAAGTGAAAAATCGATGTCTCGGCGTAATTCCGTTAATTCCGTTAGCGTGGAAGGTTATTTTAAAGGTTTAACTTGGCAGTAGCTGTGTATTATTTGTGTTTATATATTGTTAGTAAAGTATGAGGACCACATGTTGAATGCTGTAAAGTTTACCCATGGTGGTTGGGGCTCAGATCCTAACTCTCCTCTGTCCCCCACAGCCCAGACACAGAGTTCACCTTGTCCCTGAAGGGCTCAGATCCTAACTCTCCTCTGTCCCCCACAGCCCAGACACGGAGTTCACCTTGTCCCTGAAGGGCTCAGATCCTAACTCTCCTCTGTCCCCCACAGCCCAGACACAGAGTTCACCTTGTCCCTGAACGGCTCAGATCTTCTATCTGACTCTGGTCAGACTTTGTCCTCCTGTGGCATCGTCACTGGGGACCTGGTCTGTGTCATCTTGCCTCCATCTGTGGCTGTGCCCTTCGCTGCCTCTGCTCCCTCAGCCCGCCAGGCTGTGCCCTCAGGCTCCCCTGCTTCCTCTGCTGCCTTTGCCTCTTCAGCCCGCCAGTCATCCAGCAACAGCAGCAGCAGCAGTAGTAGTAGTCTTGGGCTGTACCAAGCTGTACACCCACCAGCCCAACGCTCCAGTGAGGTGAGCCCTCATCTCCTAACACCAGTAGTATATTATATTACAGTGTAGTAGTAGTAGAATATAGTAGTAGTAGTATATTACAATACAAGTATTCAGACCCCTTGACTTATTCCACATTTTGTTAAGTTACAACCTTATTCTATAATTGATTCAATAATTTTTTTCCTCTTCAATCTACACACAATACCCCATAATGGCATCACAATACCCCATAATGACATCACAATACCCCATAATGACATCACAATACCCCATAATGGCATCACAATACCCCATAATGGCATCACAATACCCCATAATGACATCACAATACTCCATAATGACATCACAATACCCCATAATGACATCACAATACCCCATAATGACAACGTGAAAACAGATTTTTAGAATTTTTTGCAAATTTATAAAAATAAATAAAAAAAACATACCTTATTTACATAAGTATTCAGACCCTTTGCTATCATCCTTGAGATTTTTCTACAACTTGATTGGAGTCCAACTGTGGTAAATTCAATTGATTGGACATGATTTGGAAAGGCACACACCTGTCTATATAAGGTCCCTCAGTTGACAGTGCATGTCAGAGCAAAAACCAAGCCATGAGGTCGAAGGAGTTGTCCAAAGAGCTCAGAGACAGGATGGTGTCGAGGCACAGGTCTGGAGAAGAGTACCAATCCATTTCTGCAGCATTGAAGGTACCCAAGAACACGGTGGCCTCCATTTTTAAATGGAAGAAGTTTGGAACCACCAAGACTCGAGCAGGGCCATGGTCTGGGAGGTGACCAAGAACCCAATGGTCACTCTGACAGAGCTCCAGAGTTTCTCTGGGGAGATGGGACAACCTTCCAGAAGGACAACCATCTCTGCAGCATTCCACCAATCAGGCCTTTATTCTAGGGTGGCCAGATGGAAGCCACTCCTCTATAGAAGGCACATGTCAACCCCCTTGGAGTTTGCCAAGAGGCACCTAAAGACTCTCAGACCATGAGAAACAAGATTCTCTGGTCTGATGAAACCAAGATTCAACTGTTTGGTCTGAAGGCCAAGCATAATGTCTGGAGGAAACCTGGCACCATCCCTATGGTGAAGCATAGTGGTGGCAGCATCATGCTGTGGGGATGTTTTTCAGCTGCAGGGACTGGGAGACTAGTCAGGATAGAGGGAAAGATGAACGGAGAAAAGTACAGAGAGATCCTTGAATGCGATCTCAAACTGAGGGCGAAGGTTCACCTTCCAACAGGACAACGACCCTAAGCACACAGACAAGACAACGCAGGAGTGGCTTCTGGACAAGTCTCAATGTCTTTGAGTGGCCCAGCCGGAGCCCGGACTTGAACCCGATCGAACATCTCTGGAGAGACCTGAAAATAGCTGTGCAGCAACACTCCCCATCCAACCTGACAGAGCTTGAGAGGATCTGCAGAGAAGAATGGGAGAAACTCCCCAAATACAGGTGTGCCAAGCTTGTAGCGTCAGACCCAAGAAGACTGGAGGCTGTAATCGCTGCCTAAGGTGCTTCAACAAAGTACTGAATTAAGGGTCTGAATACTTATGTAAATGTCATATTTTAGGTTTTTAATGTCTTAACCTGTTTTTGCTTTCTCATTATGGGCTATTGTGTAGATTGAGAGGGAAAAACTATGTATGTATGTATGTATGTATGTAATGTGTCTGTAAATCGTATGCTTGTACTGTGAGTTTTGTTTTACTCTAATAGGACACTGCTGTTGACTTTCTTCTCAGTACCAGATAGTCACCATGCTGATTTGTGTTGTTGATCCAGGCCAGCACCAGCAAGGGGGCGGAGCCTCAACAGGAAGTGGTCAGAGAGGAGGAGGAGCAGGAAGAAGAGGCAGGTCAGTGGGTGTGGGAGCCCATGCTGTGTGGGGAGGCAGAAGGAGGGAAGGTACCCCATTCCCTGGAGGTTCTGTACCACCAGGCTCAGAGCAGCAGTACCTGTGATGCCCTGATGGTGGCAGTCCACCTCCTGATGGTGGAGACTGGCTTCCTGTGTCAGGTAAGCCTCTACAGGAGACTGGGGGAGACAATCTCAATTAAATACTCCTCGCATTCCTCTCTGCTTCCTTCCTCAAAACCCATTGGAGGAGAAGGTCAGGTGGGAGGGACCTCTGGCTTTCTCATCCAGTGGGTTTGAGAAGGAGGCGAGGAGAGAGGACGCTAGGAGTATGCAATTGAGATTCTCTCCGGGATTTGCATCCCAAATGGAACCCTAGTCCCTACATAGTGCACTACTGTTGACCAGAACCCTATTCCCTAAATAGTGTGTGTGTGTCTGTGTGTGTAGGGCTCTGAGGGGCGTTCTGGTGAGATGCCAGCTGGGTGGAGGGCACCAGGAGGGCTGTACAGACTGCAGTATGCCCATCCTCTCTGTGACGACAGCCTGGCCTTGGTCCTAGCTGTCCCCATGGGACCCGTTCTGGTTATCAACGGTCAGTCTCACTGTTTCTCAGAGCTGTGTCCCAAATGGGGTTTATTACTTCTGACCAGGGACCATATGGCTCCTCTATAGGGGCCATGTGGAAGGGCTCTATAGGGGCCATGTGGAAGGGCTCTATAGGGGCCATGTGGAAGGACCATAGGGCTCTATAGGGGGCCATCTGGAAGGGCTCTATAGGGGGCCATGTGGAAGGGCGCTATAGGGGGCCATGTGGAAGGGCTCTATAGGGGGCCATCTGGAAGGGCTCTATAGGGGGCCATGTGGAAGGGCTCTATAGGGGCCATCTGGAAGGGCTCTATAGGGGGCCATGTGGAAGGGCTCTATAGGGGCCATGTGGAAGGGCTCTATAGGGGCCATGTGGAAGGGCTCTATAGGGGGCCATGTGGAAGGGCTCTATAGGGGCCATGTGGAAGGGCTCTATAGGGGCCATGTGGAAGGGCTCTATAGGGGGCCATGTGGAAGGGCTCTATAGGGGGCCATGTGGAAGGGCTCTATAGGGGCCATGTGGAAGGGCTCTATAGGGGCCATCTGGAAGGGCTCTATAGGGGGCCATCTGAAAGGGCTCTATAGGGGCCATCTGGAAGGGCTCTATAGGGGCCATGTGGAAGGGCTCTATAGGGGCCACGTGGAAGGGCTCTATAGGGGCCACGTGGAAGGGCTCTATAGGGGGCCATGTGGAAGGGCTCTATAGGGGGCCATGTGGAAGGGCTCCTATAGGGGGCCATCTGGAAGGGCTCTATAGGGGGCCATCTGGAAGGGCTCTATAGGGGGCCATCTGGAAGGGCTCTATAGGGGCCATCTGGAAGGGCTCTATAGGGGGCCATGTGGAAGGGCTCTATAGGGGGCCATGTGGAAGGGCTCTATAGGGGGCCATCTGGAAGGGCTCTATAGGGGGCCATCTGGAAGGACCATAGGGCTCTATAGGGGCCATGTGGAAGGGCTCTATAGGGGCCATCTGGAAGGGCTCTATAGGGGGCCATCTGGAAGGGCTCTATAGGGGCCATGTGGAAGGGCTCTATAGGGGGCCATGTGGAAGGGCTCTATAGGGGGCCATGTGGAAGGGCTCTATAGGGGGCCATCTGGAAGGGCTCTATAGGGACCATCTGGAAGGGCTCTATAGGGGCCATGTGGAAGGGCTCTATAGGGGCCATGTGGAAGGGCTCTATAGGGGGCCATGTGGAAGGGCTCTATAGGGGGCCATGTGGAAGGGCTCTATAGGGGGCCATCTGGAAGGGCTCTATAGGGACCATCTGGAAGGGCTCTATAGGGGCCATGTGGAAGGGCTCTATAGGGGCCATGTGGAAGGGCTCTATAGGGGGCCATGTGGAAGGGCTCTATAGGGGGCCATGTGGAAGGGCTCTATAGGGGCCATCTGGAAGGGCTCTATAGGGGGCCATCTGGAAGGGCTCTATAGGGGCCATCTGGAAGGGCTCTATAGGGGCCATGTGGAAGGGCTCTATAGGGGCCATGTGGAAGGGCTCTATAGGGGGCCATCTGGAAGGGCTCTATAGGGGGCCATGTGGAAGGGCTCTATAGGGGGCCATGTGGAAGGGCTCTATAGGGGGCCATGTGGAAGGGCTCTATAGGGGGCCATCTGGAAGGGCTCTATAGGGGGCCATCTGGAAGGGCTCTATAGGGGGCCATCTGGAAGGGCTCTATAGGGGCCATGTGGAAGGGCTCTATAGGGGGCCATGTGGAAGGGCTCTATAGGGGGCAATCTGGAAGGGCTCTATAGGGGCCATCTGGAAGGGCTCTATAGGGACCATCTGGAAGGACCATAGGGCTCTATAGGGGCCATCTGGAAGGGCTCTATTGGGGCCATCTGGAAGGACCATAGGGCTCTATAGGGGGCCATCTGGAAGGGCTCTATAGGGGCCATCTGGAAGGGCTCTATAGGGGCCATCTGGAAGGGCTCTATAGGGGGCCATCTGGAAGGGCTCTATAGGGGGCCATCTGGAAGGGCTCTATAGGGGGCCATCTGGAAGGACCATAGGGCTCTATAGGGGCCATGTGGAAGGGCTCTATAGGGGCCATCTGGAAGGGCTCTATAGGGGGCCATCTGGAAGGGCTCTATAGGGGGCCATCTGGAAGGGCTCTATAGGGGGCCATCTGGAAGGGCTCTATAGGGGGCCATCTGGAAGGGCTCTATAGGGACCATCTGGAAAGGCTCTATAGGGGCCATGTGGAAGGGCTCTATAGGGGGCCATGTGGAAGGGCTCTATAGGGGGCCATGTGGAAGGGCTCTATAGGGGGCCATCTGGAAGGGCTCTATAGGGACCATCTGGAAGGACCATAGGGATCTATAGGGGGCCATCTGGAAGGGCTCTATTGGGGGACATCTGGAAGGGCTCTATAGGGGGCCATCTGGAAGGGCTCTATAGGGGGCCATCTGGAAGGGCTCTATAGGGGGCCATCTGGAAGGGCTCTATAGGGGCCATCTGGAAGGACCATAGGGCTCTATAGGGGCCATCTGGAAGGACCATAGGGCTCTATAGGGGGCCATCTGGAAGAACCATAGGGCTCTATAGGGGGCCATCTGGAAGGACCATAGGGCTCTATAGGGGGCCATCTGGAAGGACCATAGGGCTCTATAGGGGGCCATCTGGAAGGACCATAGGGCTCTATAGGGGCCATCTGGAAGGACCATAGGGCTCTATAGGAGGCCATCTGGAAGGACCATAGGGCTCTATAGGGGGCCATCTGGAAGGACCATAGGGCTCTATAGGGGGCCATCTGGAAGGACCATAGGGCTCTATAGGGGCCATCTGGAAGGACCATAGGGCTCTATAGGGGCCATCTGGAAGGACCATAGGGCTCTATAGGGGCCATCTGGAAGGACCATAGGGCTCTATAGGGGGCCATCTGGAAGGACCATAGGGCTCTATAGGGGGCCACCTGGAAGGACCATAGGGCTCTATAGGGGGCCATCTGGAAGGACCATAGGGCTCTATAGGGGGCCATCTGGAAGGACCATAGGGCTCTATAGGGGCCATCTGGAAGGGCTCTATAGGGGGCCATCTGTAAGGACCATAGGGCTCTATAGGGGGCCACCTGGAAGGACCATAGGGCTCTATAGGGGGCCATCTGGAAGGACCACAGGGCTCTATAGCGGCCATCTGGAAGGACCATAAGGCTCTATAGGGGGCCATCTGGAAGGACCATAGGGCTCTATAGGGGCCATCTGGAAGGACCACAGGGCTCTATAAGGGGCCATCTGGAAGGACCACAGGGCTCTATAGGGGCCATCTGGAAGGACCATAGGGCTCTATGGGGGCCATCTGGAAAGACCACAGGGCTCTATAGGGGCCATCTGGAAAGACCATAGGACTCTATAGGGGCCATCTGGAAGAACCATAGGGCTCTATAGGGGGCCATCTGGAAGGACCATAGGGCTCTATAGGGGCCATCTGGAAGGACCATAGGGCTCTATAGGGGCCATCTGGAAGGACCAGAGGGCTCTATAGGGGCCATCTGGAAGGACCATAGGGCTCTATAGGGGGCCATCTGGAAGGACCATAGGGCTCTATAGGGGGCCATCTGGAAGGACCATAGGGCTCTATAGGGGGCCATCTGGAAGGACCACAGGGCTCTATAGGGGCCATCTGGAAAGACCATAGGGCTCTATAGGGGCCATCTGGAAGGACCATAGGGCTCTATAGGGGGCCATCTGGAAGGACCATAGGGCTCTATAGGGGGCCATCTGGAAGGACCATAGGGCTCTATAGGGGGCCATCTGGAAGGACCATAGGGCTCTATAGGGGCCATCTGGAAGGACCATAGGGCTCTATAGGGGCCATCTGGAAGGGCTCTATAGGGGGCCATCTGTAAGGACCATAGGGCTCTATAGGGGGCCACCTGGAAGGACCATAGGGCTCTATAGGGGGCCATCTGGAAGGACCATAGGGCTCTATAGGGGGCCATCTGGAAGGACCATAGGGCTCTATAGGGGCCATCTGGAAGGGCTCTATAAGGGGCCATCTGGAAGGACCATAGGGCTCTATAGGGGCCATCTGGAAGGACCACAGGGCTCTATAGGGGCCATCTGGAAGGACCACAGGGCTCTATAGGGGCCATCTGGAAGGACCACAGGGCTCTATAGGGGCCATCTGGAAGGACCATAGGGCTCTATGGGGGCCATCTGGAAAGACCACAGGGCTCTATAGGGGCCATCTGGAAAGACCATAGGACTCTATAGGGGCCATCTGGAAGAACCATAGGGCTCTATAGGGGGCCATCTGGAAGGACCATAGGGCTCTATAGGGGCCATCTGGAAGGACCATAGGGCTCTATAGGGGCCATCTGGAAGGACCATAGGGCTCTATAGGGGCCATCTGGAAGGACCATAGGGCTCTATAGGGGGCCATCTGGAAGGACCATTGGGCTCTATAGGGGCCATCTGGAAGGACCATAGGGCTCTATAGGGGCCATCTGGAAGGACCATTGGGCTCTATAGGGGCCATCTGGAAGGACCATAGGGCTCTATAGGGGGCCATCTGGAAGGACCGTAGGGCTCTATAGGGGGCCATCTGGAAGGACCACAGGGCTCTATAGGGGCCATCTGGAAGGACCATAGGGCTCTATGGGGGCCATCTGGAAAGACCACAGGGCTCTATAGGGGCCATCTGGAAGGACCATAGGGCTCTATGGGGGCCATCTGGAAAGACCACAGGGCTCTATAGGGGCCATCTGGAAGGACCATAGGGCTCTATAGGGGCCATCTGGAAGGACCATAGGGCTCTATAGGGGCCATCTGGAAGGACCACAGGGCTCTATAGGGGCCATCTGGAAGGACCATAGGGCTCTATAGGGGCCATCTGGAAGGACCATAGGGCTCTATAGGAGGCCATCTGGGAGGACCATAGGGCTCTATAGGGGGCCATCTGGAAGGACCATAGGGCTCTATAGGGGGCCATCTGGAAGGACCATAGGGCTCTATAGGGGGCCATCTGGAAGGACCATAGGGCTCTATAGGGGGCCATCTGGAAGGACCATAGGGCTCTATAGGGGGCCATCTGGAAGGACCATAGGGCTCTATAGGGGGCCATCTGGAAGGACCACAGGGCTCTATAGGGGGCCATCTGGAAGGACCATAGGGCTCTATAGGGGGCCATCTGGAAGGACCATAGGGCTCTATAGGGGGCCATCTGGAAGGACCATAGGGCTCTATAGGGGGCCATCTGGAAGGACCATAGGGCTCTATAGGGGGCCATCTGGAAGGACCATAGGGCTCTATAGGGGCCATCTGGAAGGACCATAGGGCTCTATAGGGGGCCATCTGGAAGGACCATAGGGCTCTATAGGGGCCATCTGGAAGGACCATAGGGCTCTATAGGGGGCCACCTGGAAGGACCATAGGGCTCTATAGGGGCCATCTGGAAGGACCATAGGGCTCTATAGGGGCCATCTGGAAGGACCATAGGGCTCTATAGGGGCCATCTGGAAGGACCATAGGGCTCTATAGGGGCCATCTGGAAGGACCATTGGGCTCTATAGGGGGCCATCTGGAAGGACCATAGGGCTCTATAGGGGCCATCTGGAAGGACCATAGGGCTCTATAGGGGGCCACCTGGAAGGACCATAGGGCTCTATAGGGGGCCATCTGGAAGGACCATAGGGCTCTATAGGGGGCCATCTGGAAGGACCATAGGGCTCTATAGGGGGCCACCTGGAAGGACCATAGGGCTCTATAGGGGCCATCTGGAAGGACCATAGGGCTCTATAGGGGCCATCTGGAAGGACCATAGGGCTCTATAGGGGCCATCTGGAAGGACCATAGGGCTCTATAGGGGGCCATCTGGAAGGACCATAGGGCTCTATAGGGGGCCACCTGGAAGGACCATAGGGCTCTATAGGGGGCCATCTGGAAGGACCATAGGGCCCCTGATTGATCGGTATATTGTTTGATCCATCTCTGCTTATCATTATTGATTGGTCTCCCCCTGATTGATCGGTATATTGTTTGATCCATCTCTGCTTATCATTATTGATTGGTCTCCCCCTGATTGATCGGTATATTGTTTGATCCATCTCTGCTTATCATTATTGATTGGTCTCCCCCTGATTGATCGGTATATTGTTTGATCCATCTCTGCTTATCATTATTGATTGGTCTCCCCCCTGATTGATCGGTATATTGCTCCCTTCTGCAGCCACCCTGAAGATGAACCAGCAGGTGGACACAGTGAGGAAACTGTCGCTGAAACCCTCCACCTATGTGACTGAGCAGTGGACAGGTTAGTGTGACTGACCAGTGGACAGGTTAGTGTGACTGACCAGGGGACAGGTTAGTGTGTGTCGTGTGACTGACCAGTGGACAGGTTAGTATGACTGACCAGTGGACAGGTTAGTGTGACTGACCAGTGGACAGGTTAGTGTGACTGACCAGTGGACAGGTTAGTGTGACTGACCAGTGGACAGGTTAGTGTGACTGACCAGTGGACAGGTTAGTGTGTGTCTGGTGACTGACCAGTGGACAGGTTAGTGTCTGTCTGGTGACTGACCAGTGGACAGGTTAGTGTGACTGACCAGTGGACAGGTTAGTGTGACTGACCAGTGGACAGGTTAGTGTGACTGACCCGTGGACAGGTTAGTGTGACTGACCCGTGGACAGGTTAGTGTGACTGACCAGTGGACAGGTTGGTGTGTCTGTTGACTGACCAGTGGACAGGTTGGTGTGTCTGTTGACTGACCAGTGGACAGGTTAGTGTGTGTTTATCTACAGTTGGTAGTGTCTGTTCTATCTGTTCTGTTCCAGGTGATAGTGTCTGTTCTGTCCCAGGTTGATAGTGTCTGTCCTGTTCCAGGTGATAGTGTCTGTTCTGTCTGTTCTGTTCCAGGTGATAGTGTCTGTTCTGTTCCAGGTGATAGTGTCTGTTCTGTCTGTACTGTTCCAGGTGATAGTGTCTGTTCTGTCTGTTCTGTTCCAGGTTGATAGTATCTGTTCTGTTCCACGTTGATAGTGTCTGTTCCGTTCCAGGTGTGTCTGTTC
The DNA here is from genome assembly GCF_013265735.2 of Oncorhynchus mykiss. Classification (NCBI taxonomy): domain Eukaryota; kingdom Metazoa; phylum Chordata; class Actinopteri; order Salmoniformes; family Salmonidae; genus Oncorhynchus; species Oncorhynchus mykiss. The sequence goes on along the minus strand of NC_048579.1, from coordinate 80,256,780 downwards.
TGTTCCAGGTGATAGTGTCTGTCCTGTTCCAAGTTGATAGTGTCTGTTCTGTTCCAAGTTGATAGTGTCTGTCCTGTTCCAGGTGATAGTGTCTGTCCTGTTCCAAGTTGATAGTGTCTGTTCTGTTCCAAGTTGATAGTGTCTGTTCTGTCCCAGGTGATAGTGTCTGTTCTGTTCCAGGTGATAGTGTCTGTCCTGTTCCAGGTGATAGTGTCGGTTCTGTCTGTACTGTTCCAGGTGACAGTGTCTGTTTTGTGTGTTGATCCACAGGTGACAGTGCAGCGGCCGTCTACACAGAGCTGAGGAAGTTGTCCCGGGTCTTCAAAGACCAGCTGGTGTATCCTCTGATAGCTTCAGCCAGAGAAGGTACTGGGATGTAGATATATAGTACTGTTATTAAATAAATAGTACTGGGATGTAGATATATATAGTACTGTTATTAAATAAATAGTACTGGGATGTAGATATATAGTACTGTTATTAAATAAATAGTACTGGGATGTAGATATACAGTACTGTTATTAAATATATAGTACTGGGATGTAGATATGTAATACTGTTATTAAATATATAGTACTGGGATGTAAATATATAGTACTGGGATGTAGATATACAGTACTGTTATTAAATATATAGTACTAGGATGTAGATATATAATACTGTTATTAAATATATAGTACTGGGATGTAAATATATTGTACTGGGATGTAAATATATAGTACTGGGATGTAGATATATAGTACTGTTATTAAATATATAGTACTGGGATGTGGATATATAGTACTGTTATTAGATATATAGTACTGGGATGTAGATATATAGTACTGTTATTAAATATATAGTACTGGGATGTAGATATATAGTACTGTTATTAAATAAATAGTACTGGGATGTAGATATATAGTACTGTTATTAAATATATAGTACTAGGATGTAGATATATAGTACTGTTATTAAATATATAGTACTGGGATGTAGATATATAGTACTGTTATTAAATATATAGTACTGGGATGTAGATATATAGTATTGGGATGTGGATATATAGTGCTGTTATTAAATAAATAGTATTGGGATGTAGATATATAGTACTGTTATTAAACATATAGTACTGGGATGTAGATATATAGTACTGGGATGTAGATATATATAGTACTGTTATTAAATATAGTACTGTTATTAAATATATAGTACTGTTATTAAATATATAGTACTGGGATGTAGATATATAGTACTGGGATGAAGATATATAGTACTGTTATTAAATATATAGTACTGGGAGGTAGATATGTAGTACTGTTATTAAATATATAGTACTAGGATGTAGATATATAGTACTGTTATTACATATATAGTACTGGGATGTAGATATATAGTACTGTTATTAAATATATAGTACTGGGAGGTAGATATGTAGTACTGTTATTAAATATATAGTTCTGTGAAGTAGATATGCAGTACTGTTATTAAATAAATAGTACTGGGATGTAGATATATAGTACTGTTATTAAATAAATAGTACTGGGATGTAGATATATAGTACTGTTATTAAATATATAGTACTAGGATGTAGATATATAGTGCTGTTATTAAATATATAGTACTGGGATGTAGATATATAGTACTGTTATTAAATATATAGTACTGGGATGTAGATATATAGTATTGGGATGTAGATATATAGTACTGTTATTAAACATATAGTACTGGGATGTAGATATATAGTACTGGGATGTAGATATATAGTACTGTTATTAAATATAGTACTGTTATTAAATATATTGTACTGGGATGTAGATATATAGTACTGTTATTAAATATAGTACTGGGATGTAGATATATAGTACTGGGATGTAGATATATAGTACTGGGATGAAGATATATAGTACTGTTATTAAATATATAGTACTGGGAGGTTGATATGTAGTACTGTTATTAAATATATAGTACTAGGATGTAGATATATAGTACTGTTATTACATATATAGTACTGGGATGTAGATATGTAGTACTGTTATTAAATATATAGTTCTGTGAAGTAGATATGCAGTACTGTTATTAAATAAATAGTACTGGGATGTAGATATATAGTACTGTTATTAAATATATAGTACTGGGATGTAGATATATAGTACTGGGATGTAGATATATAGTACTGTTATTAAATATATAGTACTGGGATGTAGATATATAGTACTGGGATGTAGATATATAGTACTGTTATTAAATAAATAGTACTGGGATGTAGATATATAGTACTGTTATTAAATATATAGTACTGGGATGTAGATATATAGTACTGGGATGTAGATATATAGTACTGTTATTAAATATATAGTACTGGGATGTAGATATATAGTACTGGGATGTAGATATATAGTACTGTTATTAAATAAATAGTACTGGGAGGTAGATACAGTGGGGAGAACTAGTATTTGATACACTGCTGATTTTGCAGGTTTTCCTACTTACAAAGCATGTAGAGGTCTGTAATTTTTATCATAGGTACACTTCAACTGTGAGAGACGGAATCTAAAACAAAAATCCAGAAAATCACATTGTATGATTTTTAAGTAATTAATTAGCATTTTATTGCATGACATAAGTATTTGATACATCAGAAAAGCAGAACTTAATATTTGGTACAGAAACCTTTGTTTGCAATTACAGAGATCATACGTTTCCTGTAGTTCTTGACCAGGTTTGCACACACTGCAGCAGGGATTTTGACCCACTCCTCCATACAGACCTTCTCCAGATCCTTCAGGTTTCGGGGCTGTCGCTGGGCAATACGGATTTTCAGCTCCCTCCAAAGATTTACTATTGGGTTCAGGTCTGGAGACTGGCTAGGCCACTCCAGGACCTTGAGATGCTTCTTACGGAGCTACTCCTTATTTGCCCTGGCTGTGTGTTTCGGGTCGTTGTCATGCTGGAAGACCCAGCCACGACCCATCTTCAATGCTCTTATTGAGGGAAGGAGGTTGTTGGCCAAGATCTCGCGATACATGGCCCCATCCATCCTGCCCTCAATACGGTGCAGTCGTTCTGTCCCCTTTGCAGAAAAGCATCCCCAAAGAATGATGTTTCCACCTCCATGCTTCACGGTTGGGATGGTGTTCTTGGGGTTGTACTCATCCTTCTTCTTCCTCCAAACATGGCGATATGTAGTACTGTTATTAAGAAGGGAATATCTGGAAATATGACATTGGTCTCAGATCTCACTGCAATCATTTAAAATCATTGAATAGCAAACGTTAATGACCAATGTGTCAAATCCATTACTCCTTGTCTCCCCCTGTTGTCTGGTGGTGGTATAACAGCCATGGCCCTGCCAGTAGTGTTGTAACTCTCTGTCTCCCCCTGTTGTCTGGTGGTGGTATAACAGCCATGACCCTGCCAGCAGTGTTGTAACTCTCTGTCTCCCCCTGTTGTCTGGTGGTGGTATAACAGCCATGGCCCTGCCAGCAGTGTTGTAACTCTCTGTCTCCCCCTGTTGTCTGGTGGTGGTATAACAGCCATGGCCCTGCCAGCAGTGTTGTAACTCTGTCTCCCCCTGTTGTCTGGTGGTGGTATAACAGCCATGGCCCTGCCAGCAGTGTTGTAACTCTGTCTCCCCCTGTTGTCTGGTGGTGGTATAACAGCCATGGCCCTGCCAGCAGTGTTGTAACTCTCTGTCTCCCCCTGTTGTCTGATGGTGGTATAACAGCCATGGCCCTGCCAGCAGTGTTGTAACTCTCTGTCTCCCCCTGTTGTCTAGTGGTGGTATAACAGCCATGGCCCTGCCAGCAGTGTTGTAACTCTCTGTCTCCCCCTGTTGTCTGGTGGTGGTATAACAGCCATGGCCCTGCCAGCAGTGTTGTAACTCTCTGTCTCCCCCTGTTGTCTGGTGGTGGCATTTCGCTACACTTGCATTAACATCTGCTACCATGTGTATGTGACAAATAAAATTTGATTTTATAACAGCCATGGCCCTGCCAACAGTGTTGTAACTCTCTGTCTCCCCCTGTTCTCTGGTGGTGGTATAACAGCCATGGCCCTGCCAGCAGTGTTTGGCCTGCCAGTCCTTCCTCCAGAGCTGTTACTGAGGGTCCTGAGACTGCTGGATGTCTCCTCTCTCCTGGCCCTCTCCTCGGTCAACAGACACCTCCACCAGACCACCACAGACCCGGCCCTCTGGAGACACCTCTACCGCAGAGACTTCCGAGGTAGGACGAACGCACACACACACACACATGGATATATTTATAAACACACATAAAAGACAGGAGGTTTCTGGTCTGTCTCGGGGTCTCTGGTCTGTCTCGGGGTCTCTGGTCTGTCTGGAGGTCTCTGGCCTGTCTGGAGGTCTCTGGCCTGTCTGGAGGTCTCTGGCCTGTCTGGAGGGACTCTGGCCTGTCTGGAGGGACTCTGGTCTGTCTGGAGGTCTCTGGTCTGTCTGGAGGTCTCTGGCCTGTCTGGAGGTCTCTGGCCTGTCTGGAGGGACTCTGGCCTGTCTGGAGGGACTCTGGCCTGTCTGGAGGGACTCCGGTCTGTCAGGAGGAACTCCGGTCTGTCTGGAGGGACTCCGGTCTGTCTGGAGAGACTCCGGTCTGTCTGGAGGGACTCCGGTCTGTCTGGAGGGTCTCTGGTCTGTCTGGAGGGTCTCTGGTCTGTCTGGAGGGTCTCTGGTCTGTCTGGAGGGTCTCTGGTCTGTCTGGAGGTCTCTGGAGGTCTCTGGTCTGTCTGGAGGGTCTCTGGTCTGTCTGGAGGTCTCTGGAGGTCTCTGGTCTGTCTGGAGGGACTCTGGTCTGTCTGGAGGTCTCTGGTCTGTCTGGAGGTCTATCTGGAGGGTCTCTTTCCAGAGTGTCTGTTAAATGACATGTCGGTGTCTGTATTAAAGATATGTGAGTTCTGCTCTGACATGTAGAATCTAGGTCTGTTCTCCTGAGACGTCTGTATTATAGATATGTTAGATTCTACATGTCAGAGCAGAACTAAGTCTATTAAATATATGTTAGTTATTGAGTGCATATTGTGTAATGGAGATTGTTATTTGACTGTTGCAGACGGCCAGGACCACAGCAGAGCCAGAGACACTCAGTGGAGAGAGGTGAGTCAGGTCCCAGTATTCTCAGCTCTATTTATTCTATACATCATCCCTGGAATCAACCCACAGATAGTAAGTCTCTAGTCATTAGTGACTGTTTTTAGATATCAATAAAACTACAATCTGACATCACTGAAATCCCAGCCACAATCTGACGTCACTGAAACCCCAGCTACAATCTGACATCACTGAAACCCCAGCTACAATCTGACGTCACTGAAACCCCAGCTACAATCTGACGTCACTGAAACCCCAGCTACAATCTGACGTCACTGAAACCCCAGCTACAATCTGACATCACTGAAACCCCAGCTACAATCTGACATCACTGAAACCCCAGCTACAATCTGACGTCACTGAAACCCCAGCTACAATCTGACATCACTGAAACCCCAGCTACAATCTGACATTAATAAAACCCCAGCTACAATCTGACATCACTGAAACCCCAGCTACAATCTGACATTAATAAAACCCCAGCTACAATCTGACATCACTGAAACCCCAGCTACAATCTGACATTAATAAAACCCCAGCTACAATCTGACGACACTGAAACCCCAGCTACAATCTGACGTCACTGAAACCCCAGCTACAATCTGACATTAATAAAACCCCAGCTACAATCTGACATCACTGAAACCCCAGCTACAATCTGACGTCACTGAAACCCCAGCTACAATCTGACATTAATAAAACCCCAGCTACAATCTGACATCACTGAAACCCCAGCTACAATCTGACATTAATAAAACCCCAGCTACAATCTGACGTCACTGAAACCCCAGCTACAATCTGACATCACTGAAACCCCAGCTACAATCTGACGTCACTGAAACCCCAGCTACAATCTGACATTAATAAAACCCCAGCTACAATCTGACATTAATAAAACCCCAGCTACAATCTGACATTAATAAAACCCCAGCTACAATCTGACGTCACTGAAACCCCAGCTACAATCTGACGTCACTGAAACCCCAGCTACAATCTGACGTCACTGAAACCCCAGCTACAATCTGACATTAATAAAACCCCAGCTACAATCTGACGTCACTGAAACCCCAGCTACAATCTGACATCACTGAAACCCCAGCTACAATCTGACGTCACTGAAACCCCAGCTACAATCTGACATTAATAAAACCCCAGCTACAATCTGACGTCACTGAAACCCCAGCTACAATCTGACGTCACTGAAACCCCAGCTACAATCTGACATTAATAAAACCCCAGCTACAATCTGACATCACTGAAACCCCAGCTACAATCTGACATTAATAAAACCCCAGCTACAATCTGACGTCACTGAAACCCCAGCTACAATCTGACATCACTGAAACCCCAGCTACAATCTGACATCACTGAAACCCCAGCTACAATCTGACATTAATAAAACCCCAGCTACAATCTGACGTCACTGAAACCCCAGCTACAATCTGACGTCACTGAAACCCCAGCTACAATCTGACATCACTGAAACCCCAGCTACAATCTGACGTCACTGAAACCCCAGCTACAATCTGACGTCACTGAAACCCCAGCTACAATCTGACGTCACTGAAACCCCAGCTACAATCTGACGTCACTGAAACCCCAGCTACAATCTGACGTCACTGAAACCCCAGCTACAATCTGACATTAATAAAACCCCAGCTACAATCTGACATTAATAAAACCCCAGCTACAATCTGACATGAATAAAACCCCAGCTACAATCTGACATTAATAAAACCCCAGCTACAATCTGACGTCACTGAAACCCCAGCTACAATCTGACGTCACTGAAACCCCAGCTACAATCTGACGTCACTGAAACCCCAGCTACAATCTGACGTCACTGAAACCCCAGCTACAATCTGACATTAATAAAACCCCAGCTACAATCTGACGTCACTGAAACCCCAGATACAATCTGACGTCACTGAAACCCCAGCTACAATCTGACGTCACTGAAACCCCAGCTACAATCTGACGTCACTGAAACCCCAGCTACAATCTGACATTAATAAAACCCCAGCTACAATCTGACGTCACTGAAACCCCAGCTACAATCTGACGTCACTGAAACCCCAGCTACAATCTGACATTAATAAAACCCCAGCTACAATCTGACGTCACTGAAACCCCAGCTACAATCTGACATTAATAAAACCCCAGCTACAATCTGACATTAATAAAACCCCAGCTACAATCTGACGTCACTGAAACCCCAGCTACAATCTGACGTCACTGAAACCCCAGCTACAATCTGACATCACTGAAATCCCAGCTACAATCTGACATCACTGAAACCCCAGCTACAATCTGACGTCACTGAAACCCCAGCTACAATCTGACATTAATAAAACCCCAGCTACAATCTGACGTCACTGAAACCCCAGCTACAATCTGACATCACTGAAACCCCAGCTACAATCTGACATCACTGAAACCCCAGCTACAATCTGACATTAATAAAACACCAGCTACAATCTGACGTCACTGAAACCCCAGCTACAATCTGACGTCACTGAAACCCCAGCTACAATCTGACATTAATAAAACCCCAGCTACAATCTGACATTAATAAAACCCCAGCTACAATCTGACATCACTGAAACCCCAGCTACAATCTGACATTAATAAAACCCCAGCTACAATCTGACGTCACTGAAACCCCAGCTACAATCTGACGTCACTGAAACCCCAGCTACAATCTGACGTCACTGAAACCCCAGCTACAATCTGACGTCACTGAAACCCCAGCTACAATCTGACATTAATAAAACCCCAGCTACAATCTGACATCACTGAAACCCCAGCTACAATCTGACATTAATAAAACCCCAGCTACAATCTGACGTCACTGAAACCCCAGCTACAATCTGATGTCACTGAAACCCCAGCTACAATCTGACATTAATAAAACCTCAGCTACAATCTGACGTCACTGAAACCCCAGCTACAATCTGACATTAATAAAACCCCAGCTACAATCTGACATTAATAAAACCCCAGCTACAATCTGACGTCACTGAAACCCCAGCTACAATCTGACGTCACTGAAACCCCAGCTACAATCTGACATCACTGAAACCCCAGCTACAATCTGACGTCACTGAAACCCCAGCTACAATCTGACGTCACTGAAACCCCAGCTACAATCTGACGTCACTGAAACCCCAGCTACAATCTGACATTAATAAAACCCCAGCTACAATCTGACATCACTGAAACCCCAGCTACAATCTGACATTAATAAAACCCCAGCTACAATCTGACGTCACTGAAACCCCAGCTACAATCTGATGTCACTGAAACCCCAGCTACAATCTGACATTAATAAAACCTCAGCTACAATCTGACGTCACTGAAACCCCAGCTACAATCTGACATTAATAAAACCCCAGCTACAATCTGACATTAATAAAACCCCAGCTACAATCTGACGTCACTGAAACCCCAGCTACAATCTGACGTCACTGAAACCCCAGCTACAATCTGACATCACTGAAACCCCAGCTACAATCTGACGTCACTGAAACCCCAGCTACAATCTGACGTCACTGAAACCCCAGCTACAATCTGACATCACTGAAACCCCAGCTACAATCTGACGTCACTGAAACCCCAGCTACAATCTGACGTCACTGAAACCCCAGCTACAATCTGACATCACTGAAACCCCAGCTACAATCTGACGTCACTGAAACCCCAGCTACAATCTGACGTCACTGAAACCCCAGCTACAATCTGACGTCACTGAAACCCCAGCTACAATCTGACGTCACTGAAACCCCAGATACAATCTGACATTAATAAAACCCCAGCTACAATCTGACGTCACTGAAACCCCAGCTACAATCTGACATTAATAAAACCCCAGCTACAATCTGACATTAATAAAACCCCAGCTACAATCTGACATGAATGAAACCCCAGCTACAATCTGACATTAATAAAACCCCAGCTACAATCTGACGTCACTGAAACCCCAGCTACAATCTGACGTCACTGAAACCCCAGCTACAATCTGACATTAATAAAACCCCAGCTACAATCTGACGTCACTGAAACCCCAGATACAATCTGACGTCACTGAAACCCCAGCTACAATCTGACGTCACTGAAACCCCAGCTACAATCTGACGTCACTGAAACCCCAGCTACAATCTGACATTAATAAAACCCCAGCTACAATCTGACGTCACTGAAACCCCAGCTACAATCTGACGTCACTGAAAACCCAGCTACAATCTGACATGAATAAAACCCCAGCTACAATCTGACGTCACTGAAACCCCAGCTACAATCTGACATTAATAAAACCCCAGCTACAATCTGACATTAATAAAACCCCAGCTACAATCTGACGTCACTGAAACCCCAGCTACAATCTGACATCACTGAAACCCCAGCTACAATCTGACGTCACTGAAACCCCAGCTACAATCTGACGTCACTGAAACCCCAGCTACAATCTGACATTAATAAAACCCCAGCTACAATCTGACGTCACTGAAACCCCAGCTACAATCTGACATTGATAAAACCCCAGCTACAATCTGACATCACTGAAACCCCAGCTACAATCTGACATTAATAAAACCCCAGCTACAATCTGACGTCACTGAAACCCCAGCTACAATCTGACGTCACTGAAACCCCAGCTACAATCTGACATTAATAAAACCCCAGCTACAATCTGACGTCACTGAAACCCCAGCTACAATCTGACATTAATAAAACCCCAGCTACAATCTGACATCACTGAAACCCCAGCTACAATCTGACATCACTGAAACCCCAGCTACAATCTGACATTAATAAAACCCCAGCTACAATCTGACATTAATAAAACCCCAGCTACAATCTGACATCACTGAAACCCCAGCTACAATCTGACGTCACTGAAACCCCAGATACAATCTGACATTAATAAAACCCCAGCTACAATCTGACATCACTGAAACCCCAGCTACAATCTGACATTAATAAAACCCCAGCTACAATCTGACATCACTGAAACCCCAGCTACAATCTGACGTCACTGAAACCCCAGCTACAATCTGACATCACTGAAACCCCAGCTACAATCTGACGTCACTGAAACCCCAGCTACAATCTGACATTAATAAAACCCCAGCTACAATCTGACATCACTGAAACCCCAGCTACAATCTGACATTAATAAAACCCCAGCTACAATCTGACGTCACTGAAACCCCAGCTACAATCTGACGTCACTGAAACCCCAGCTACAATCTGACATTAATAAAACCCCAGCTACAATCTGACGTCACTGAAACCCCAGCTACAATCTGACATTAATAAAACCCCAGCTACAATCTGACATTAATAAAACCCCAGCTACAATCTGACGTCACTGAAACCCCAGCTACAATCTGACGTCACTGAAACCCCAGCTACAATCTGACATCACTGAAACCCCAGCTACAATCTGACGTCACTGAAACCCCAGCTACAATCTGACGTCACTGAACCCCCAGCTACAATCTGACATCACTGAAACCCCAGCTACAATCTGACGTCACTGAAACCCCAGCTACAATCTGACATTAATAAAACCCCAGCTACAATCTGACATTAATAAAACCCCAGCTACAATCTGACATCACTGAAACCCCAGCTACAATCTGACGTCACTGAAACCCCAGATACAATCTGACATTAATAAAACCCCAGCTACAATCTGACATCACTGAAACCCCAGCTACAATCTGACATTAATAAAACCCCAGCTACAATCTGACATCACTGAAACCCCAGCTACAATCTGCCATTAATAAAACCCCAGCTACAATCTGACATCACTGAAACCCCAGCTACAATCTGACGTCACTGAAACCCCAGCTACAATCTGACATTAATAAAACCCCAGCTACAATCTGACGTCACTGAAACCCCAGCTACAATCTGACGTCACTGAAACCCCAGCTACAATCTGACATCACTGAAATCCCAGCTACAATCTGACATCACTGAAACCCCGGCTGACATCAGAGTAACATGCTGTCTCATCAGTATCTGTTCCTGTTTACAACAGATGGATATAGATTCTATAGATACAACACATATCAACATCGGATCTGGTCTATAGTAGTGTACTATATTGGGCATAGGGCTCTGGTCTAAAGTAGTGCACTATATAGGGAATAGGGCCCTGGTCTAAAGTAGTGTACTATATAGGGAATAGGGCTCTGGTCTAAAGTAGTGCACTATTTAGGGAATAGGGCTCTAGTCTAAAGTAGTGTACTATATAGGGAATAGGGCTCTGGTCTAAAGTAGTGCACTATATAGGGAATAGGGCTCTAGTCTAAAGTAGTGCACTATTTAGGGAATAGGGCTCTGGTCTATAGTAGTGCACTATATAGGGAATAGGGCCCTGGTCTAAAGTAGTGTACTATATAGGGCTCTGGTCTAAAGTAGTGCACTATATAGGGAATAGGCCTCTGGTCTATAGTAGTGCACTATATAGGGAATAGGGCCCTGGTCTATAGTAGTGCACTATATAGGGAATAGGGCCCTGGTCTATAGTAGTGTACTATATAGGGAATAGGGCTCTGGTCTAAAGTAGTGCACTATATAGGGAATAGGCCTCTGGTCTATAGTAGTGCACTATATAGGGAATAGGCCTCTGGTCTATAGTAGTGCACTATATAGGGAATAGGGCCCTGGTCTATAGTAGTGCACTATATAGGGAATAGGGCTCTGGTCTAAAGTAGTGTACTATATAGGGAATAGGGCTCTGGTCTAAAGTAGTGCACTATATAGGGAATAGGGCTCAGGTCTAAAGTAGTGTACTATATAGGGAATAGGGCCCTGGTCTATAGTAGTGTACTATATAGGGAATAGGGCTCTGGTCTAAAGTAGTGCACTATATAGGGAATAGGCCTCTGGTCTATAGTAGTGCACTATATAGGGAGTAGGGTTCCCTTTGGGACTCAGACACTGTCTAACTCTCTGGTATCGTTGAGGACACTGTCTAACTCTCTGGTATCATTTAGGACACTGTCTAACTCTCTGGTATCGTTTAGGACTCAGACACTGTCTAACTCTCTGGTATCATTTAGGACACTGTCTAACTCTCTGGTATCGTTTAGGACTCAGCCACTGTCTAACTCTCTGGTATCATTTAGGACTCAGACACTGTCTAACTCTCTGGTATCATTTAGGACTCAGACACTGTCTAACTCTCTGGTATCATTTAGGACTCAGACACTGTCTAACTCTCTGGTATCATTTAGGACTCAGACACTGTCTAACTCTCTGGTATCATTTAGGACTCAGACACTGTCTAACTCTCTGGTATCATTTAGGACTCAGACACTGTCTAACTCTCTGGTATCATTTAGGACTCAGCCACTGTCTAACTCTCTGGTATCATTTAGGACTCAGACACTGTTTAACTCTCTGGTATCATTTAGGACTCAGACACTGTCTAACTCTCTGGTATCATTTAGGACTCAGACACTGTCTAACTCTCTGGTATCATTTAGGACTCAGACACTGTCTAACTCTCTGGTATCATTTAGGACTCAGACACTGTCTAACTCTCTGGTATCATTTAGGACTCAGACACTGTCTAACTCTCTGGTATCATTTAGGACTCAGACACTGTCTAACTCTCTGGTATCATTTAGGACTCAGACACTGTCTAACTCTCTGGTATCATTTAGGACTCAGACACTGTCTAACTCTCTGGTATCATTTAGGACTCAGACACTGTCTAACTCTCTGGTATCATTTAGGACTCAGACACTGTCTAACTCTCTGGTATCATTTAGGACTCAGACACTGTCTAACTCTCTGGTATCATTTAGGACTCAGACACTGTCTAACTCTCTGGTATCATTTAGGACTCAGACACTGTCTAACTCTCTGGTATCATTTAGGACTCAGACACTGTCTAACTCTCTGGTATCATTTAGGACACTGTCTAACTCTCTGGTATCGTTTAGGACTCAACCACTGTCTAACTCTCTGGTATCGTTTAGGACTCAGACACTGTCTAACTCTGGTATCATTTAGGACACTGTCTAACTCTCTGGTATCATTTAGGACACTGTCTAACTCTCTGGTATCATTTAGGACTCAGACACTGTCTAACTCTCTGGTATCATTTAGGACTCAGACACTGTCTAACTCTCTGGTATCATTTAGGACTCAGACACTGTCTAACTCTCTGGTATCATTTAGGACTCAGACACTGTCTAACTCTCTGGTATCATTTAGGACTCAGACACTGTCTAACTCTCTGGTATCATTTAGGACTCAGACACTGTCTAACTCTCTGGTATCGTTTAGGACTCAGCCACTGTCTAACTCTCTGGTATCATTTAGGACTCAGACACTGTCTAACTCTCTGGTATCGTTTAGGACTCAGACACTGTCTAACTCTCTGGTATCGTTTAGGACTCAGACACTGTCTAACTCTCTGGTATCATTTAGGACTCAGACACTGTCTAACTCTCTGGTATCGTTTTAATTTCAGCTCTACAAGAAGAAGTACAAGTGGAGGAGAGAAGCAGCCAGTTACCGGCACCACATGCCCCGTTACCACCCTGTCCCCCCACCGCTCTACCCCCTCCACCCCCTCCCCAACAACCCCTTCCCCTTCTACCCGCCTGGCATCATCGGTGGGGAGTACGACCAGAGACCTGGCATCCCCGGTGGTATTCTGCCCCGCCCCCGCTACGACCCTATTGGTCCGCTCCCGGGTCACGATCCCACAGCAGGAGGGCTGATTGGACGAAGGGGGCTGAGACCTGCTGGGAACCGGCCGGCTGACATCAGAAGAGGGTTCATATGACCTCCCTGACCAGTGACCTCTAGTGGTGGTGTAGGAGTATGACCACCACACAGAGAAGCTTAAATAAAACAGAGATGTTGAAGACTGACTGATTAGCCTACCTTAAATAAGGTGCTATAGTCACAGATAAATGCCGTTGTTCGGTCTATAAACACTAACCCTCACCCAGCCTGCTTATTATCCCCTAAACCTCATCCAGGTGTTTTTTATAAACCCTATCCTTGACCCAGAATCAGCTTTTAATAGCTCATGTTCTCCCGTGTGTGTTTAGTAAGTGATGAGGTCAGATCATACCGATCTGCTATCTTCATTTGATCTCTCTGTTGTTGCAGAGAATGTTGCTGCACAGCAGGAAATGTAAACTTCTAAAAGTTTTCCCGTGAGAAACCGGTCAAATTTAAGATAGTAGATCTGTAAGGGTGTCTGGGGGATTGAGGTGGCCGTTTCGATCTTCCACCATTCACTATGAAGACATTTTGTACTTGTTTCCTCGCAGACGAAAAGCTGTAAATAAAATGAGAAAATGGCAATCGACTGGTTTTTAGCTGTGGTCATATTTGAGCCCTCAGTCTGTCTCTGAAATCCAGACTGTTCAGGGACGATTCAATAGTCATGTACACTGAGCTACAATATAAACACAACATGTAAAGTGTCTCTATGTTTTATGAGATGAAATAAAAGATCCCGGGAATGTTTCGTACGCACAAAAATTTCTCAAAAACACAACTTTGTTTACATCACTGCTGGTGAGCATTTCTCCTTTGCCAAGATATTCCATCCACCTGACAGGTGTGGCATATCAAGAAGCTGTTTAAACAGCACGATCATTACACAGGTGCACCTTGTGCTGTGGGCAATAAAAAGTCTGCTCTAAAATGTGCAGTTTTGTTGCACAATGCCATGACACAGATGTCTCAAGTTTGACTGCAGGAATGTCCACCAGAGCTGTTGAATGTTAATTTCTCTACCATAAGCCGCCTCCAAAGTCATTTTTGAGAATTTGGAAGTAAGTACAACCGGGCCTCACAACCGAAGACGGCGTGTTGATGAGCGGTTTTCTGATGTCAACGTTGTGAACAGTGTGCCCCATGGTGGCGGTGGGGTTATGGGTAGGCATAAGTTACGGACAACAGACACAATTGCATTTTATCTATGGCAATTTGAACGCACAGAGATGCTGTGATGAAATCCTGAGGTCCATTGTCGGGCCATTCATCCTCCATCACCTCATGTTTCAGCATGATAATGCACAGCCTCATGTCACAAGGATCTGTATTCCTGGAAGCTGAAAATGTCCCAGTTCTTCTATAACCTGCATACTCACCAGACATGTCATCCGTTGAGCATGTTTGGGATGCTCTGGATCGACCTGTACGACAGCGTGTTCCAGTTCCCGCCAATATCCAGTAATTTCACACAGCCATTGAAGAGGAGTGGGACAACATTCCACAGGCCACAATCAACAGCCTGATCAACATTTGTTTTAAGCAAGTCAGCCATATCAGCTATGTTTTCATAAAAGGCAGTAAATGAAGCTGAATGAACTGTTTCGCTGCCAGACGAGGCTCTGCTGATAGCCAGGTGTAGCAGTGGTAAGGTGTTGGGACTCTGCTGATAGCCAGGTGTAGCAGTGGTAAGGTGTTGGGACTCTGCTGATAGCCAGGTGTAGCAGTGGTAAGGTGTTGGGACTCTGCTGATAACCAGGTGTAACAGTGGTAAGGTGTTGGGACTCTGCTGATAACCAGGTGTAGCAGTGGTAAGGTGTTGGGACTCTGCTGTTGGTACTCTGTTGGGACTCTGGCCCTCTGGAGACACCTCTACCGCAGAGACTTCAGAGGTAGGACGAACGCACACACACACACACACACACACACACACACACACACGGATATATTTATAAACACACATAAAAGACAGGAGGTTTCTGGTCTGTCTCGGGGTCTCTGGTCTGTCTCGGGGTCTCTGGTCTGTCTCGGGGTCTCTGGTCTGTCTCGGGGTCTCTGGCCTGTCTGGAGGTCTCGGTTCTGTCTGGAGGTCTCTGGTCTGTCTGGAGGTCTCTGGTCTGTCTGGAGGTCTCTGGTCTGTCTCGGGGTCTCTGGTCTGTCTCGGGGTCTCTGGTCTGTCTCGGGGTCTCTGGCCTGTCTGGAGGTCTCTGGCCTGTCTGGAGGTCTCGGTTCTGTCTGGAGGTCTCTGGTCTGTCTGGAGGTCTCTGGTCTGTCTGGAGGTCTCTGGTCTGTCTGGAGGTCTCTGGCCTGTCTGGAGGGACTCTGGCCTGTCTGGAGGGACTCTGGCCTGTCTGGAGGGACTCTGGCCTGTCTGGAGGGACTCTGGCCTGTCTGGAGGGACTCTGGCCTGTCTGGAGGGACTCCGGTCTGTCTGGAGGGACTCCGGTCTGTCTGGAGGGACTCCGGTCTGTCTGGAGGGACTCCGGTCTGTCTGGAGGGACTCCGGTCTGTCTGGAGGGACTCCGGTCTGTCTGGAGGGACTCCGGTCTGTCTGGAGGGACTCCGGCCTGTCTGGAGGGACTCTGGCCTGTCTGGAGGGACTCTGGCCTGTCTGGAGGGACTCTGGCCTGTCTGGAGGGACTCCGGTCTGTCTGGAGGGACTCCGGTCTGTCTGGAGGGACTCCGGTCTGTCTGGAGGGACTCCGGTCTGTCTGGAGGGACTCTGGTCTGTCTGGAGGGACTCCGGTCTGTCTGGAGGTCTCTGGTCTGTCTGGAGGTCTATCTGGAGGGTCTCTTTCCAGAGTGTCTGTTAAATGACATGTCGGTGTCTGTATTAAAGATATGTTAGTTCTGCTCTGACATGTAGAATCTAGGTCTGTTCTCCTGAGACGTCTGTATTATAGATATGTTAGATTCTACATGTCTATTAAATATATGTTAGATATTGAGTGCATATTGTGTAATGGAGATTGTTATTTGACTGTTGCAGACGGCCAGGACCACAGCAGAGCCAGAGACACTCAGTGGAGAGAGGTGAGTCAGGTCCCAGTATTCTCAGCTCTATTTATTCTATACATCATCCCTGTAATCAACCCACAGATAGTAAGTCTCTAGTCATTAGTGACTGTTTTTAGATATCAATAGAACTACAATCTGACGTGACTGAAACCCCAGCTACAATCTGACGTGACTGAAACCCCAGCTACAATCTGACGTGACTGAACCCCAGCTATAATCTGACATGAATATAACCCCAGCTACAATCTGACATCACTGAAACCCCAGCTACAATCTGACATCACTGAAACCCCAGCTACAATCTGACATCACTGAAACCCCAGCTACAATCTGACATCACTGAAACCCCAGCTACAATCTGACATGAATAAAACCCCAACTACAATCTGACATCACTGAAACCCCAGCTACAATCTGACGTCACTGAAACCCCAGCTACAATCTGACGTCACTGAAATCCCAGCTACAATCTGACGTCACTGAAACCCCAGCTACAATCTGACGTGACTGAAACCCCAGCTACAATCTGACATGAATAAAACCCCAGCTACAATCTGACATCACTGAAACCCCAGCTACAATCTGACGTCACTGAAACCCCAGCTACAATCTGACATGAATAAAACCCCAACTACAATCTGACATGAATAAAACCCCAGCTACAATCTGACATCACTGAAACCCCAGCTACAATCTGACATGAATAAAACCCCAACTACAATCTGACATGAATAAAACCCCAGCTACAATCTGACGTCACTGAAACCCCAGCTACAATCTGACATCACTGAAACCCCAGCTACAATCTGACATCACTGAAACCCCAACTACAATCTGACATGAATAAAACCCCAGCTACAATCTGACATGAATAAAACCCCAGCTACAATCTGACATGAATAAAACCCCAACTACAATCTGACATCACTGAAACCCCAGCTACAATCTGACATCACTGAAACCCCAGCTACAATCTGACGTGAATAAAACCCCAGCTACAATCTGACATCACTGAAACCCCAGCTACAATCTGACATCACTGAAACCCCAGCTACAATCTGACATCACTGAAACCCCAGCTACAATCTGACATCACTGAAACCCCAGCTACAATCTGTCGTGACTGAAACCCCAGCTACAATCTGACATGAATAAAACCCCAGCTACAATCTGACATCACTGAAACCCCAGCTACAATCTGACATCACTGAAACCCCAGCTACAATCTGTCGTGAATAAAACCCCAACTACAATCTGACATGAATAAAACCCCAACTACAATCTGACATTAATAAAACCCCAGCTACAATCTGACGTCACTGAAACCCCAGCTACAATCTGACGTCACTGAAACCCCAGCTACAATCTGACATGAATAAAACCCCAACTACAATCTGACATGAATAAAACCCCAGCTACAATCTGACATCACTGAAACCCCAGCTACAATCTGACATGAATAAAACCCCAACTACAATCTGACATGAATAAAACCCCAGCTACAATCTGACGTCACTGAAACCCCAGCTACAATCTGACATCACTGAAACCCCAGCTACAATCTGACATCACTGAAACCCCAGCTACAATCTGACATCACTGAAACCCCAGCTACAATCTGACATCACTGAAACCCCAACTACAATCTGACATGAATAAAACCCCAGCTACAATCTGACATGAATAAAACCCCAGCTACAATCTGACATGAATAAAACCCCAACTACAATCTGACATCACTGAAACCCCAGCTACAATCTGACATCACTGAAACCCCAGCTACAATCTGACATCACTGAAACCCCAGCTACAATCTGACGTGAATAAAACCCCAGCTACAATCTGACATCACTGAAACCCCAGCTACAATCTGACGTCACTGAAACCCCAGCTACAATCTGACATCACTGAAACCCCAGCTACAATCTGACATCACTGAAACCCCAGCTACAATCTGACATGAATAAAACCCCAGCTACAATCTGACATCACTGAAACCCCAGCTACAATCTGACGTCACTGAAACCCCAGCTACAATCTGACATCACTGAAACCCCAGCTACAATCTGACGTCACTGAAACCCCAGCTACAATCTGACGTCACTGAAACCCCAGCTACAATCTGACATGAATAAAACCCCAGCTACAATCTGACATCACTGAAACCCCAGCTACAATCTGACATCACTGAAACCCCAGCTACAATCTGACGTCACTGAAACCCCAGCTACAATCTGACGTCACTGAAACCCCAGCTACAATCTGACGTCACTGAAACCCCAGCTACAATCTGACGTCACTGAAACCCCAGCTACAATCTGACGTCACTGAAACCCCAGCTACAATCTGACGTCACTGAAACCCCAGCTACAATCTGACGTCACTGAAACCCCAGCTACAATCTGACGTCACTGAAACCCCAGCTACAATCTGACGTCACTGAAACCCCAGCTACAATCTGACGTCACTGAAACCCCAGCTACAATCTGACGTCACTGAAACCCCAGCTACAATCTGACGTCACTGAAACCCCAGCTACAATCTGACGTCACTGAAACCCCAGCTACAATCTGACATGAATAAAACCCCAGCTACAATCTGACGTCACTGAAACCCCAGCTACAATCTGACGTCACTGAAACCCCAGCTACAATCTGACGTCACTGAAACCCCAGCTACAATCTGACATCACTGAAACCCCGGCTGACATCAGAGTAACATGCTGTCTCATCAGTATCTGTTCCTGTTTACAACAGATGGATATAGATTCTATAGATACAACACATATCCACTCATCTATAGATACAACACATATCAACATCGGATCTGGTCTATAGTAGTGCACTATGTAGGGTTCTGGTCTAAAGTAGTGTACTATATTGGGAATAGGGCTCTGGTCTAAAGTAGTGCACTATATAGGGAATAGGGCCCTGGTCTAAAGTAGTGTACTATATAGGGAATAGGGCTCTAGTCTAAAGTAGTGCACTATATAGGGAATAGGGCTCTGGTCTATAGTAGTGCACTATATAGGGAATAGGGCTCTGGTCTATAGTAGTGTACTATATAGGGAATAGGGCTCTGGTCTATAGTAGTGCACTATATAGGGAATAGGACTCTGGGCTATAGTAGTGTACTATATAGGGAATAGGGCCCTGGTCTAAAGTAGTGCACTATATAGGGAATAGGACTCTGGTCTATAGTAGTGTACTATATAGGGAATAGGGCTCTGGCCTAAAGTAATGCACTACATAGGGAATAGGTCTCTGGTCTAAAGTAGTGCAATATATAGGGAATAGGCCTCTGGTCTATAGAAGTGCACTATATAGGGAATAGGGCCCTGGTCTATAGTAGTGCACTATATAGGGAATAGGGCTCTGGTCTAAAGTAGTGTACTATATAGGGAATAGGGCTCTGGTCTAAAGTAGTGCACTATATAGGGAATAGGGCTCAGGTCTAAAGTAGTGTACTATATAGGGAATAGGGCTCTGGTCTATAGTAGTGCACTATATAGGGAATAGGGTTCCCTTTGGGACTCAAACACTGTCTAACTCTCTGGTATCGTTTAGGACTCAGACACTGTCTAACTCTCTGGTATCATTTAGGACACTGTCTAACTCTCTGGTATCGTTTAGGACTCAGACACTGTCTAACTCTCTGGTATCATTTAGGACTCAGACACTGTCTAACTCTCTGGTATCATTTAGGACACTGTCTAACTCTCTGGTATCGTTTAGGACTCAACCACTGTCTAACTCTCTGGTATCGTTTAGGACTCAGACACTGTCTAACTCTCTGGTATCGTTTTAATTTCAGCTCTACAAGAAGAAGTACAAGTGGAGGAGAGAAGCAGCCAGTTACCGGCACCACATGCCCCGTTACCACCCTGTCCCCCCACCGCTCTACCCCCTCCACCCCCTCCCCAACAACCCCTTCCCCTTCTACCCGCCTGGCATCATCGGTGGGGAGTACGACCAGAGACCTGGCATCCCCGGTGGCATTCTGCCCCGCCCCCGCTACGACCCTATTGGTCCGCTCCCGGGTCACGATCCCACAGCAGGAGGGCTGATTGGACGAAGGGGGCTGAGACCTGCTGGGAACCGGCCGGCTGACATCAGAAGAGGGTTCATATGACCTCCCTGACCAGTGACCTCTAGTGGTGGTGTAGGAGTATGACCACCACACAGAGAAGCTTAAATAAAACAGAGATGTTGAAGACTGACTGATTAGCCTACCTTAAATAAGGTGCTATAGTCACAGATAAATGGCGTTGTTCGGTCTATAAACACTAACCCTCACCCAGCCTGCTTATTATCCCCTAAACCTCATCCAGGTGTTTTTTATAAACCCTATCCTTGACCCAGAATCAGCTTTTAATAGCTCATGTTCTCCTGTGTGTGTTTAGTAAGTGATGAGGTCAGATCATACCGATCTGCTATCTTCATTTGATCTCTCTGTTGGAAATGTAAAGTTTTCCCGTGAGAAACCGGTCAAATTTAAGATAGTAGATCTGTAAGGGTGCCTGGGGGATTGAGGTGGCCGTTTCGATCTTCCACCATTCACTATGAAGACATTTTGTACTTGTTTCCTCGCAGACGAAAAGCTGTAAATAAAATGAGAAAATGGCAATCGACTGGTTTTTAGCTGTGGTCATATTTGAGCCCTCAGTCTGTCTCTGAAATCCAGACTGTTCAGGGACGATTCAATAGTCATGTACACTGAGCTACAATATAAACACAACATGTAAAGTGTCTCTATGTTTTATGAGATGAAATAAAAGATCCCGGGAATGTTTCGTACGCACAAAAATGTCTCAAAAACACAACTTTGTTTACATCACTGCTGGTGAGCATTTCTCCTTTGCCAAGATAATCCATCCACCTGACAGGTGAGGCATATCAAGAAGCTGTTTAAACAGCACGATCATTACACAGGTGCACCTTGTGCTGTGGGCAATAAAAAGTCTGCTCTAAAATGTGCAGTTTTGTTGCACAATGCCATGACACAGATGTCTCAAGTTTGGCATGCTGACTGCAGGAATGTCCACCAGAGCTGTTGAATGTTAATTTCTCTACCATAAGCCGCCTCCAAAGTCGTTTTTGAGAATTTGGAAGTAAGTACAACCGGGCCTCACAACCGAAGACGGCGTGTTGATGAGCGGTTTTCTGATGTCAACGTTGTGAACAGAGTGCCCCATGGTGGCGGTGGGGTTATGGGTAGGCATAAGTTACGGACAACAGACACAATTGCATTTTATCTATGGCAATTTGTTGGGACTCTGCTGTTGGGACTCTGCTGTTGGGACTCTGCTGTTGGGACTCTGCTGTTGGTACTCTGTTGGGACTCTGCTGTTGGGACTCTGCTGTTGGGACTCTGCTGTTGGTAGTCTGTTGGGACTCTGCTGTTGGTACTCTGTTGGTACTCTTCTGTTGGGACTCTGCTGTTGGTACTCTGCTGTTGGGACTCTGCTGTTGGGACTCTGCTGTTGGGGCTCTGCTGTTGGGACTCTGCTGTTGGTACTCTGTTGGTACTCTTCTGTTGGGACTCTGCTGTTGGTACTCTGCTGTTGGGACTCTGCTGTTGGGACTCTGCTGTTGGGGCTCTGCTGTTGGGACTCTGCTGTTGGGACTCTGCTGTTGGTACTCTGTTGGGACTCTGCTGTTGGTACTCTGTTGGTACTCTTCTGTTGGGACTCTGCTGTAGGGACTCTGCTGTTGGGACTCTGCTGTTGGGACTCTGCTGTTGGGACTCTGCTGTTGGGACTCTGCTGTTGGTACTCTGCTGTTGGTACTCTGCTGTTGGGACTCTGCTGTTGGGGCTCTGCTGTTGGGGCTCTGCTGTTGGTACTCTGTTGGGACTCTGCTGTTGGTACTCTGCTGTTGGTACTCTGCTGTTGGGACTCTGCTGTTGGGACTCTGTTGGTACTCTGTTGGTACTCTGTTGGTACTCTGCTGTTGGGACTCTGCTGTTGGGACTCTGCTGTTGGGACTCTGCTGTTGGGACTCTGCTGTTGGTACAGCTTTATTTAGGCCCTAACAGTTTGTGGGCTCCGTTTGTCACCGTCACAGTGCAATGAATGCACTACACTGTATTCAAAATGACATCCAATTGCCTTTATAGTGCACTAGTTTTTACCAGAGTTCTGGTTGAAAGTAGTGCACTAGCTTTTACCAGAGTTCTGGTTGAAAGTAGTGCACTAGCTTTTACCAGAGTTCTGGTTGAAAGTAGTACACTAGATTTTTCCCAGAGTTCTGGTTGAAAGTAGTGCACTAGATTTTTCCCAGTGTTTTGGTTGAAAGTAGTGCACTAGCTTTTTCCCAGAGTTCTGGTTGAAAGTAGTGCACTAGCTTTTACCAGAGTTCTGGTTGAAAGTAGTGCACTAGCTTTTACCAGAGTTCTGGTCGAAAGTAGTGCACTATAAAGGAAATAGGTTGCCATTTGGAAGGTGTATAAATAGGTCTAGTGTTTCTCCTGTGAGAGGAGAGAGCTGTTGTGGAGCAAGTCTGTATCCTATTTATTGAGCAGTCTGTATCCTGTTTATTGAGCAGTCTGTATCCTGTTTATTGAGCAGTCTGTATCCTGTTTATTGAGCAATCTGTATCCTGTTTATTGAGCAGTCTGTATCCTGTTTATTGAGCAGTCTGTATCCTGGTTTATTGAGCAGTCTGTATCCTGTTTATTGAGCAGTCTGTATCCTGGTTTATTGAGCAGTCTGTATCCTGGTTTATTGAGCAGTCTGTATCCTGTTTATTGAGCAGTCTGTATCCTGTTTATTGAGCAGTCTGCAGTCTGGTTTATTGAGCAGTCTGGTTTATTGAGCAGTTTGTATCCTGTTTATTGAGCAGTCTGCAGTCTGGTTTATTGAGCAGTCTGTATCCTGTTTATTGAGCAGTCTGTATCCTGTTTATTGAGCAGTCTGTATCCTGTTTATTGAGCAGTCTGTATCCTGTTTATTGAGCAGTCTGTATCCTGTTTATTGAGCAGTCTGCAGTCTGGTTTATTGAGCAGTCTGCAGTCTGGTTTATTGAGCAGTCTGCAGTCTGGTTTATTGAGCAGTCTGTATCCTGTTTATTGAGCAGTCTGTATCCTGTTTATTGAGCAGTCTGTATCCTGTTTATTGAGCAGTCTGTATCCTGTTTATTGAGCAGTCTGTATCCTGTTTATTGAGCAGTCTGTATCCTGGTTTATTGAGCAGTCTGTATCCTGTTTATTGAGCAGTCTGTATCCTGTTTATTGAGCAGTCTGTATCCTGGTTTATTGAGCAGTCTGTATCCTGGTTTATTGAGCAGTCTGTATCCTGTTTATTGAGCAGTCTGTATCCTGTTTATTGAACAGTCTGTATCCTGGTTTATTGAGCAGTCTGCAGTCTGGTTTATTGAGCAGTCTGCAGTCTGGTTTATTGAGCAGTCTGTATCCTGTTTATTGAGCAGTCTGTATCCTGTTTATTGAGCAGTCTGCAGTCTGGTTTATTGAGCAGTCTGTAGTCTGGTTTATTGTGGCCTAGGATAGAAATGACATCATCTTTTTTCTTTGCAACAATGACATCAGAGGGGGCTCACATGATTGGCTGTTCGATGCCAGCGACTCGGAGACACTTTTACAGCCACTGCGAGCCATGGGCCAATGACAAGCTGGAAACGGCAGAGAGCCTACAGAACATGAGATGAGCTGGGAGCGATAGTCGCTCCGTCTCTCACATAGAGATAGATAGAGGACTCATCTTTATACCGGTGTCATTATAGCGTCTGTGACAACATGGGAAGCTCCATTGAGGCTACAACCCATAGGAATCCTCAACCAACTGACTACTTTCAACTGTCAGGAGCATGGTGAAAACCTTCAATGTCGCTGCCCATGCCTAAAATCGCAATTTGGACACTAGAGGCCTCTAGCATTCTCTATGGTCTCACATTAATAATTGAGTCAATCTACAACATGATTTTTATCGGCCATTCTTCATCATATCGTGCGATAAACGCGGAACCAGGCTATTTATGGAAGATTGACATGAACTAATGCCTTGGCTTGTGCAGTAGTAGGCCTAGATATAAATTATGACATTAGAAAACGGACAGATGGGTTTGTAGCCTACTGTACTGGATGTGCTGTAATTGACAGTTGTTGATTGTCTGGAAAAATAAAATAATAAATAATAAAATAATAAACACTTATAAATAATTGCATCTAGAACTTGGAGGAATCCTGAAAACGGAGAAAAAAAACGTCTCATACCAATTCCGTCATCTTCGGAGATCACCGGGAGCTCGCACCGAATATCCGCTGCCCCGCCTCCCCTCCCCTCTTCCCGTCAGCTCGAGACCAACGGAAACATCATAGGCCTGTCCGGCTGATCCACACGCGGGAAACGTATCTAGGAGACATATATACATTTGATTTGTTACAACGTGCCTGGTATTTGACTGTTTGCTAGAATGGAAATGTTCACCCAAAATATCAATTTATGAGAAATCGACGTAAATGGTAACTTCTCCTTTAAATGTTCTCTGTTGTTCTGCATAATATCCAGGAAGTGTGAGAGCATTCCTCCCCAGCTGATCCAGAGAGCCAGACGGAAGTCTCCTACTCAGAGGCTTTAACAGTCAGCGGTGACCAGACAAGGGGACCGTGTTATTGGTAAATATCGTCTGGAATAAATCCCGTGGATTATCCGTGGGTGGTTTTAGTGGAGACACGGCCCGGTATCCCCATCGCCTCTGTCTTTCCCCCGGTCGGTCGGGTGGATCTGCCGTGGTGGGACTGTCATGAGCCCGGGCTGGGAATGGCATCCTCTCCCAGTGTTTGTAAGAAGGTCGGGCCGGTGGAGGAGGAGAACGGAGAACCGGATCGTTCTCTACAAGAGATGTTGAAGGCGATAGCCGACGAACGGAACCGTCTTACTGTCAGACAAGAAACTAGTGGACTTGGTGAGTAGAGGTTTACAATGTGCACTGTTGAATTGATTAGATCGGTGGCCTTTCGCGTCTTGCAATATCACCAACAAATAGCTTGTTTGGTTACACGCTTCATGCTCATCCGGTTATGTGACTTTGTGACTGTAATTTGTAAGGGACAAACTCTCAAACCCTTGTTATTATCTGTAGAGTTTAAAGCAGTTAAACCTATATTTCCCCGCGGTTGGTTGCTTGTGAACCCGCCTACAAATTCCGACTGTTTTAACGTTTTAGAAACGTCAATCATCGCTTGCGAAACGGTTGCTGGTATATCAGCGCGAGAGAATCTTTCTATTATAAAGACACTTACTGGAGCAGTTTAGCACAGATCCGGTTGAGGAACTACACTTCTTCCCCGGTGATGCTTACCCACAGGTGTTCTGGGGATGCGAGATGTAAAGTGTTGGTCCCTTGTTTTAATGAGCTGAAATAACAGATCCCAGAAATGTTCCAGACAGCACAAAAAGTTATTCAAATGTTGTGCACCACTTTGTTTATATTCCTGTTAGTGAGCATTTCTCCGTTACCAAGATATTCCATCCACCTGACAGGCGTGGCCTATCAAGAAGCTGATTAAACAGCATGATCATTACACAGGTGCACCTTGTGCTGGGGAAAATAAAAGTCCACTCACATGTGCAGTTTTGTCAAACAACACAATGCCACAGATATCTACATTTTTGAGGGAGAGTGCAATTGGCATGCTGACTGCAGGAATGTCCATCAGAGCTGTTGCCAAATAATTAAATGTCAATTCCTCTACCATAAGCCGCTTCCAAAGTCATTTTAGAGAATTTAGCAGTACGTCCAACCGGTCTCACAACCACAGACCACATGTAACCACGCCAGCCCAGGACCTCCACATCTGGCTTCTTCATCTGCGGGATTGTCTGAGGTGGGGGGGGGGGGGGGGTGCTGAGGAATATTTCTGTCTGTAATAAAGCCCTTTTGTGGGGGGAAGAACTCATTCTGATTGGCTGGGCCTGGCTCCCCAATGGGTGGGCCTAGCTCCTAAGTGGATGAGCCTATCCCCTCCCCTGCCCGGTCATGTGAAATCCATAGACTAGGGCCTCATTTATTTATTTCAATGGACTGATTTTCCTTATATGAAATGTAACTCAGTAAAATCGTTCACTGTAGCTACCTCTATCCAGTCTCTGAAACTAGCTACAGCATAACACTGTAGCTACCTCTATCCTGTCTCTGAAACTAGCTACAGCATAACACTGTAGCTACCTCTATCCTGTCTCTGAAACTAGCTACAGCATAACACTGTAGCTACCTCTATCCTGTCTCTGAAACTAGCTACAGCATAACACTGTAGCTACCCCTATCCAGTCTCTGAAACTAGCTACATCATTACACTGTAGCTACCTCTATCCAGTCTCTGAAACTAGCTACATCATAACACTGTAGCTACCTCTATCCTGTCTCTGAAACTAGCTACAGCATAACACTGTAGCTACCTCTATCCAGTCTCTGAAACTAGCTACATCATAACACTGTAGCTACGTCTATCCAGTCTCTGAAACAAATGCCAATGCTTCATGGCTTTAGACAAGGCTGTCTGTGTATCATAGTGCACTGACCATTGGACTGATGAGGAATCAGGTGGCCTCAATGGTCCTAAACAGTCGGCTATAGTGTTGAACAACTTGTGATATCCATGTGAATATTATTGCATCCCCAGGCCACCAGACTTGTCCCCGGCCGGGGGGGGATTCTATATTTTGATATATTATTGGATCCCCAGGCCACCAGACTTGATATCTGGGTGTTCAACTTTGGCATCAGGAAGTTATTTTTGGACCTTTTTTGAAAACCACATGATAGAAACATTTTAAATATTGATGTTTCAGGCGATACCACAGCAACCGCAGGGAACTTGGCTCATGGATAGAAACAACATCAGTAACTGTGTTTTCTTTCTTCTCAGTGTTTATGTACCACGGCTGCCTCCTGAACGAGTCCATTCTCATTGTAATGTCACCCACAGCTGCACACCTACCTGAAGGCTCATTATCATATGAAAAACCCTTAGAGATGAGCTCCGGCGAGGTTATTCATGAATAAAAATGAACCCAAATCGTAAATTTTTTAAAAGCAGCCAGAAAGCAGCTGGTGTGGAAACAAAACGGGTGTGTTCATTAGTGCACATCGCAGGGGAAAAAACAAACGTTGCACAATTCCAGGTCGGTCCCTCGACGTTTCAGCACCTCTGTTTCCGTTTGCCTCCTAGTGGTTACACGCCACGCTCGTCAACGGGCCTTTAGTTGGCGATGAGGCACGAGGGGGGTGTGGTATATGGCCGATATACCACGGCTAAGGGCTGTTCTTAGGCACATCCATGTAGTGCTGTTCAAGATAACACATTCCTGTAAAAATGAGCCTTTTGTAATGAGCAGCAGGTGTGTTCTACTGTCAGTTTTGTGAATCCTGCGGGTACAGTATTTTTTTAATTTAACATTTTATTTAACTAGGCAAGTCAGTTAAGAACAAATTCTTATTTACAATGACGGCCTACCGGGGGAACAGTGCCTGTTCAGGGGGCAGAACGACAGATTTTTACCTTGTCAACTCGGGGATTCGATCGATTCAGCAACCTTTCGGGTTACTGGCCCAACTCTCTAACCACTAGGTTACCTGCCTCCCCCCTGTATGACCATCTAAATATAGTCTCTGGTATCCCAATGTGGACTGAAGACCGGATTATCTCTCTCTGAGTGTCAAGGTGAATGTGAACGCAACATCTAGGCTCATCTACAAAAAGTCCTTGGTTCAACAGCGTAATCTGAGGGAGAACCTCAGAACACTAATCTGCATTCTACACTAGAAACGTGGTGATTTTGCCAAGCGTTTGTTTGTCTCTCAGTAGTGGTATTGTTCTGTCAGGGACGTGTCATCTGTATTCCGTTCTCAGCATGACGTCGCCGCAGAGCGCTGGGCCTCGTGTCAATATGATGTCACCACAGAGCGCTGGGTCTCCTTGTGTCAATGTCTTTCTCTCGTTCTCAATCTGTCTTTCTCTGAGGCATTTTACACATCTAATCAATAGCTCTGTTACTGTTATCACTGAAGGATTAGGATGGATGGACATTTTAAAATATAATGACTAGTTGAACGGCAGCATGAATAGCCAGTGTCCGGGACAAGGTACCACGTCTGGTGAACTGGTCAAGGCTCGGTAGCCGTAGGCAGAACAGCAGAGACTGGATCAGCAGCACGACCAGGTGGACTGGAGACTGGGTACAGCCAGGAGTCATCAGACCAGGTAGTCATGAGGGAGGGTCTTAGGGCTCATGTCCGTCTGAAGGGGAGAGGGAGAGAGATGGGAGAATTAGAGGGAGCATATCTAAGATCACACAGGACACCAGATAAGACAGACTGACCCTCGCCCCCCAGCACATAGACTGTTGCAGCATACAGTGGGGCAAAAAAGTATTTAGTCAGCCACCAATTGTGCAAGTTCTCCCACTTAAAAAGATGAGAGGCCTGTAATTTTCATCATAGGTACACTTCAACTATGACAGACAAAATTAGGAAAAAAATCCAGAAAATCACATTGTAGGATTTTTTTATAAATTTATTTGCAAATTACGGTGGAAAATAAGTATTTGGTCACCTACAAACAAGCAAGATTTCTGGCTCTCACAGACCTGTCACTTCTTCTTTAAGAGGCTCCTCTGTCCACCACTCATTACCTGTATTAATGGCACCTGTTTGAACTTGTTATCAATATAAAAGACACCTGTCCACAACCTCAAACAGTCACACTCCAAACTCCACTATGGCCAAGACCAAAGAGCTGTCCAAAGGACACCATCTTTTTAAGTGGGAGAACTTTGGCACAATTGGTGGCTGACTAAATACTTTTTTTGCCCCACTGTATATACTGGAGACTGAGATGGGGGAGCGGACACTGTGGCCCTGCCTGGTGATGGGCACTAGGAGTAGTGCAGAACCGGTTTCTATGTGGGATTTAAAAACAGGAACAGCATCATCCGCTGTGAAAGCTTTCCCTCTGACCACGGCTTTGCAAAGGTTATTAAAGGATAGAGACGACCAAGGTGTTGACACCATTTTGTTGTTGATTGGCTTCCACATGTTGTTCAGTGGGGACCTGCTCGGGGCCCTGCTCGGGGCCTTGCTCGGGGCCCTGCTCGGGGCCCTGCTCGGGGCCCTGCTCGGGGCCCTGCTCGGCTGGGATGTGGAGTCTGTAACAGTCAGATGCAGGATGGTTTGAGGACTCTACTGTCTCTGTCTCTATACGACCCTGGTCCCCTGTATCAGAATGCTGTATGTCTCTGTCTCTATAGGACCCTGGTCCCCCTGTATCAGAATGCTGTATGTCTCTATAGGACCCTGGTCCCCTGTATCATAATGCTGTATGTCTCTATATGACCCTGGTCCCCTGTATCAGAATGCTGTATGTCTCTATAGGACCCTGGTCCCCTGTATCAGAATGCTGTATGTCTCTATAGGACCCTGGTCCCCTGTATCAGAATGCTGTATGTCTCTATAGGACCCTGGTCCCCTGTATCAGAATGCTGTATGTCTCTATAGGACCCTGGTCCCCTGTATCAGAATGCTGTATGTCTCTGTCTCTATAGGACCCTGGTCCCCTGTATCAGAATGCTGTATGGCTCCTATGGGCGCGGCCAAACAGATTTTGGTTGGTGGTCTGTGCGCCTGTGGAGTGGGTCTAATTTGGCAAACATGTCTCCCGTCAAGACTTCAACTCATCTGATCTTTATTTGTTGTTTGTGAAAATGGATGGACACGTCATCTCTGCTGTCCCTCACCGTAGAACTCCCATTGAGGAAGCTTTTGGATATCACGGATCCAGATCATCGGGCCAGTTGGCCACGGCCCTCTGACTCCCTGCCCCACTACCCAGTCCTCTACTCTAGTTACTGATGGCCACGGCCCTCTGACTCCCTGCCCCACTACCCAGTCCTCTACTCTAGTTACTGATGGCCCTCTGACTCCCTGTCCCACTACCCAGTCCTCTACTCGAGTTACTGATGGCCCTCTGACTCCCTGCCCCACTACCCAGTCCTCTACTCTAGTTACTGATGGCCCTATGACTCTGACTCCCTGTCCCACTACCCAGTCCTCTACTCTAGTTACTGATGCTGTATGAGCAGCTTGAGGAGGACTGCAGGTTATAGGACAATGAGGTCCTGTGTCATGAATTATCTCCCTCTGTCTCTCTCCTCTTGTGTCTGTCTCTCTCCTCTCTCTCTGTCTCCTCCCTCTGTCTCTCTCTGCCATTCAGAGGGACCTACTGTTTGCCTCATATCTATTAACAGGAGACAATGGGAGGCTGTTAAACAACAGACAAGGGACACACTCAATATGTTTAGTTTAGAAAAGGTTCATGTCCTCAATGAGGAGATACATTTGGCAGTAATTCCAGTACATACAGACCACATCCCATAAACAAGCAGAACACATAGCAGAGGAAAGAGGTTGAGTGATGTTTTAAACATGTCCTGTCTTTGTTCTACTACACTTATGATAAAGACTGTCAGAGCTCGTTGGACGATCCAGCGTTAACCAGTTAACAAATGGGTGGGCTATTTAACCAGTTAACAAATGGGTGGGCTATTTAACCAGTTAACCAGTTAACACCTTGTTATTCTCCACTGGGACGTCAGTCAGTCTTAGAAGACCAAGTTAGTCTGTCTAATCTCTTTGAGGAGGTACCACGTCTGGCTGTGTGTGTGTGTGTGTTCCTCTGTGACAACAGTATGGGTTTTATGTTGTAGTTCCCTGTTTGACAGACCACATCAGAGTGCTGGTCTTGTAGTATAAAGTCAACTGAAATAGTTGAAAAAGAAATAGTCACATTATAGCCTAACATTTTGACTGAGGAAACACAAGAATAGATCTTGGTGATTCTCCTGTTGTCATGAGGTGTTCTAGAACAGAGCAGTGTTCTAGAACAGAGCAGTGTTCTAGAACAAAGCAGTGTTCTAGAACAGAGCAGTAGGAGGTAGTAGGAGGCTTCTTGTATCTGTGTCTGTGTTGCACCACGTTGGAGAAAACAGGCCCTGCTCCTTTTGCTTCTCTCTCCCCCTCTCCTCCCTCTCTCTTCCTCCCCCTCTCCTCCCTCTCTCTCCCTCCCCCTCTCCTCCCTCTCTCTCCCTCCCCCTCTCCTCCCTCTCTCTCCCTTCCCCTCTCCTCCCTTCTCACCTTCCCCACCTCTCTCCCCACTCCTCTCCCTCCCCCTCTCCTCCCTCCCTCCTCACACTCTCTCCCTCCCCCTTCTCTCCGCCCCCTCTCCTCACTCCCTCCTCACACTCTCTCTCTCCCCCTTCTCCCTCCTCACCTCTCTCCTTCCCCCTCTCTCTCCCCCTCTCCTCCCTCCCCCTCACCTCTCCCCTTCCCTGTGTAGTGAGGGGAGGGGAGAAGGCTGTGAAGGGAGAAACGGAGAGCTCATGGTTGAGTCCAGAGGACAAATCAGTGGTCAAATCCTGCTGCTGTCAGCATCCTGGATGAACTCCCTCCCCCTCTCTCTCCCCACTCCTCTCCCTCCCCCTCTCTCTCCCACTCCTCTCCCTCCCCCTCTCTTTCCCACTCCTCTCCCTCCCCCTCTCTCTCCCACTCCTCTCCCTCCCCCTCTCTCTCCCACTCCTCTCTCTCCCACTCCTCTCCATCCCCCTCTCTCTCCCACTCCTCTCCCTCCCCCTCTCTCTCCCACTCCTCTCCCTCCTTGTTTTTCCATGACGGGCCAGATATCGAGGAGGGGAGAACAGAGGACAACACTGCAGGACAAGGACAAACTCATCAGTCGTCTCCAGGATTGTCTCACTATCCGCCAGACAGCAGTGTGTCTGTCACTTCTAGCCAGTCTTGTGTTCCTCTGGTGTGGAAGAGGTATTGATTTGGAATCAGTCCTCCCCTGTCCTCCTCCAGGCTCAGGATGAGACGCAGGCTGTGTCCCAACATGGCACCCTATTCTCTCCTACCTCGTCTCACTTCTCTCCTTGCTCTAGATCAGAACAGGGTGCCATTTGGCACGGAGCCTGAGCCACACAGTGATGAACAACCTCTGTGGTGATTCTCTCCTCCAATCAGCATCGGGGGGAGAGAGTTGTTGAGGTTCTGTTGTGACAACAAGGGATGGCAGGGTCGAGGTTCTGTTGTGACAACAAGGGATGGCAGGGTCGAGGTTCTGTTGTGACAACAAGGGATGGCAGGGTAGAGGTTCTGTTGTGACATCAAGGGATGGCAGGGTAGAGGTTCTGTTGTGACAACAAGGGATGGCAGGGTAGAGGTTCTGTTGTGACAACAAGGGATGGCAGGGTAGAGGTTCTGTTGTGACATCAAGGGATGGCAGGGTAGAGGTTCTGTTGTGACAACAAGGGATGGCAGGGTAGAGGTTCTGTTGTGACAACAAGGGATGGCAGGGTAGAGGTTCTGTTGTGACATCAAGGGATGGCATGGTCGAGGTTCTGTTGTGACGTGACACAACAAGGGATGGCAGGGTCGAGGTTCTGTTGTGACGTGACACAACAAGGGATGGCAGGGTAGAGGTTCTGTTGTGACAACAAGGGATGGCAGGGTCGAGGTTCTGTTGTGACATCAAGGGATGGCAGGGTAGAGGTTCTGTTGTGACATCAAGGGATGGCAGGGTAGAGGTTCTGTTGTGACAACAAGGGATGGCAGGGTAGAGGTTCTGTTGTGACAACAAGGGATGGCAGGGTAGAGGTTCTGTTGTGACGTGACACAACAAGGGATGGCAGGGTAGAGGTTCTGTTGTGACACAACAAGGGATGGCAGGGTCGAGGTTCTGTTGTGACAACAAGGGATGGCAGGGTAGAGGTTCTGTTGTGACAACAAGGGATGGCAGGGTAGAGGTTCTGTTGTGACATCAATGGATGGCAGGGTAGAGGTTCTGTTGTGACAACAAGGGATGGCAGGGTAGAGGTTCTGTTGTGACGTGACACAACAAGGGATGGCAGGGTAGAGGTTCTGTTGTGACACAACAAGGGATGGCAGGGTAGAGGTTCTGTTGTGACACAACAAGGGATGGCAGGGTCGAGGTTCTGTTGTGACATCAAGGGATGGCAGGGTAGAGGTTCTGTTGTGACATCAAGGGATGGCAGGGTAGAGGTTCTGTTGTGACAACAAGGGATGGCAGGGTAGAGGTTCTGTTGTGACAACAAGGGATGGCAGGGTCTCTACTCACTCTCTCCACCCTCACTCTCTCCACCCTCACTCTCTCCACCCTCACTCTATTACCCAGCGAAGTTAAAGCTCAGTGTTTCACTTCCTGACTCTCCCTCTCCTGGGCCCTTGGCTGATTAGCTAGGTGTTGTGGTTGAGGTGGGGGGGGGGCCCTCGGCTGGTTAGCTAGGTGTTGTGGATGGGGGGGGGGCCTCGGCTGGTTAGCTAGGTGTTGTGGTTGGGGAGACCCTATTCCAAACCTTAACCCTAACCATAAGCAGTCAAAATGAATGCCACAAGGAGTCGCTAGAGCGCGATGCGACAAGGATATCCTGGCCGGTCAAACCCTCCCCTAACCTGGACGACGCTGGGCCAAACCCACCCCTAACCTGGACGACGCTGGGCCAAACCCTCCCCTAACCTGGACGAAGCTGGGCCAAACCCACCCCTAACCTGGACGACGCTGGGCCAAACCCTCCCCTAACCCGGACGACGCTGGGACAAACCCTCCCCTAACCCGGACGACGCTGGGACAAACCCTCCCCTAACCCGGACGACGCTGGGCCAAACCCTTCCCTTAACCCGGACGACGCTGGGCCAAACCCTCCCCTGACCCGGACGACGCTGGGACAAACCCTCCCCTAACCCGGACGACGCTGGGACAAACCCTCCCCTAACCCGGACGACGCTGGGACAAACCCTCCCCTGACCCGGACGACGCTGGGACAAACCCTCCCCTGACCCGGACGACGCTGGGACAAACCCTCCCCTGACCCGGACGACGCTGGGACAAACCCTCCCCTAACCCGGACGACGCTGGGACAAACCCTCCCCTAACCCGGACGACGCTGGGACAAACCCTCCCCTAACCCGGACGACGCTGGGACAAACCCTCCCCTAACCCGGACGACGCTGGGACAAACCCTCCCCTAACCCGGACGACGCTGGGACAAACCCTCCCCTAACCCGGACGACGCTGGGACAAACCCTCCCTTAACCCGGACGACGCTGGGACAAACCCTCCCTTAACCCG
Source organism: Oncorhynchus mykiss (assembly GCF_013265735.2). Classification (NCBI taxonomy): domain Eukaryota; kingdom Metazoa; phylum Chordata; class Actinopteri; order Salmoniformes; family Salmonidae; genus Oncorhynchus; species Oncorhynchus mykiss. The sequence continues at coordinate 80,221,760 of NC_048579.1, read as the reverse complement.
GACGACGCTGGGACAAACCCTCCCCTAACCCGGACGACGCTGGGACAAACCCTCCCCTAACCCGGACGACGCTGGGCCAAACCCTCCCCTAACCCGGACGACGCTGGGCCAAACCCTCCCCTAACCCGGACGACGCTGGGCCAAACCCTTCCCTAACCCGGACAACGCAGGGCCAATTGTGCGTCGCGTCATAGGTCTCCCGGTCACGGCCGGCTGTGACACAGCTTGGGATCGAACCCGGGGCTGTAGTGACACCGCAAGCACTGCGCCACTCGGGAGGCAAGACCCGTGAGCTCTTGTTGCTCATGGAAGCAGTCAGGCGGTGGGTGAGTCGTGGTCACTGATGACTGGCCAATGTGCTGGTGTGTGTGTGTTTGTGACTATCCTGATGACTAGCCTGTGTGTGTGTGTGTGTGTGTGACTATCCTCAGTAGCCTGTGTACTGGTGTGTGTGTGACTATCCTGATGACTATCCTCAATAGCCTGTGTACTGGTGTGTGTGTGTGTGTGTGACTATCCTGATGACTAGCCTCAGTAGCCTGAGTACTGGTGTGTGTGACTCCTGATGACTAGCCTGTGTACTGGTGTGTGTGTGTGACTAGCCTCAGTAGCCTGTGTACTGGTGTGTGTGTGTGACTATCCTGATGACTAGCCTCAGTAGCCTGAGTCTCTGTCAGGGGGAGAAGTTGTTGATGAGGAGATTTCCTGGAAGCAGTGTCCGCTTGGCTGGAGGTTTCATATAACTGCTGAAGTGTCTGTTAGCTCAGCCTCCCAGGTAGATGTTATATGCTGGCTGCATTCTGTACTCTGGTGGGGAATGTTCAGCAGCGCTGTCAGATTGTGTGTGTTGGGGCTCCCGGGTGGCGCAGCATCTCAGTACTAGAGGCGTCACTACAGACGCCCTGGTTCCCATCCAGGCTGAATCACAAGCGACCGTGATTGGGAGTCCCATAGGGCGGCGCACCATTGGCTCAGTGTCATCCGGGGTAGGCCGTCCATTGGCTCAGTGTCGTCCGGGTTTGGCCGGGGGAGGCCGTCCATTGGCTCAGTGTCGTCCGCGGTTGGCCGGGGTAGGCCGTCCATTGGGAGTCCCATAGGGCGGCCCACCATTGGCTCAGTGTCGGCCGGGGGAGGCCCACCATTGGCTCAGTGTCGTCCGGTGTTGGCCGGGGGAGGCCCACCATTGGCTCAGTGTCGTCCGGTGTTGGCCGGGGGAGGCCCACCATTGGCTCAGTGTCGTCCGAGGTTGGCCGGGGTAGGCCGTCCATTGGCTCAGTGTCGTCCGGGTTTGGCCGGGGGAGGCCGTCCATTGGCTCAGTGTCGTCCGCGGTTGGCCGGGGTAGGCCGTCCATTGGGAGTCCCATAGGGCGGCCCACCATTGGCTCAGTGTCGGCCGGGGGAGGCCCACCATTGGCTCAGTGTCGTCCGGTGTTGGCCGGGGGAGGCCCACCATTGGCTCAGTGTCGTCCGGTGTTGGCCGGGGGAGGCCCACCATTGGCTCAGTGTCGTCCGAGGTTGGCCGGGGGAGGCCCACCATTGGCTCAGTGTCGTCCGGGGTTGGCCGGGGGAGGCCCACCATTGGCTCAGTGTCGTCCGGGGTTGGCCGGGGGCGGCCCACCATTGGCTCAGTGTCGTCCGAGGTTGGCCGGGGGAGGCCCACCATTGGCTCAGTGTTGTCCGGGGTTGGCCGGGGGAGGCCGTCCATTGTAAATGTAATCGTTTGTTCTTAACTGACTTGCCTTGTTGAATAAAGGTAGAATAAAATAAAAAAATCAGGCTCAGGAAATGTAGTGGTATTTCAGTTCCCTTTCGTTCTGTCTGTAGAAACTAGACTCGTCTGAGAGGAACAAAGGCTTCAGTTTCAGCATTTATGGTGTCAGCATTAAGAGGAGATGTTCTTTTAATAATGTACACACATAGATACAAGTTATTTAAACCAAATGCGATCTTTTTGACACCACGTTATTCGTCAACGATAATGAATTTCCAAAATTGAAGCGATCAAAGCCAGACAGCGCTTCAGTAGATTGAGTTACACTGAATTGAATCTCCCTGTAATGAAATGGCATGGAGGAATGTGTTTCTCTGAATGAGCAGTTTAAACTGAATGGCCATTTTGTGTCAGAAGCTGCTGTCTTCCATTAGAGAAGAACCCTGTCTGTCTCCGAAATGGTAGCCCCATTGCCTATATAGTGCCCCAGTGAAACTATATGGAATGGAAACCACTGAGTCTATGGGCTCTGGTCAAAAGTAGTGCACAATGTACAGAGCCTTCAGGAAGTATTCACACTCCTGGACTTTTTCCACATTTTGTTGTGGAAGTGGGATTAAACTGGATTCTGTTGTCATTTTGTTGAAGTGGGATTAAACTGGATTCTGTTGTCATTTTGTTGTGGGATTAAACTGGATTCTGTTGTCATTTTGTTGAAGTGGGATTAAACTGGATTCTGTTGTCATTTTGTTGTGGGATTAAACTGGATTCTGTTGCCATTTTGTTGTGGGATTAAACTGGATTCTGTTGTCATTTTGTTGTGGGATTAAACTGGATTATGTTGTCATTTTGTTGTGGGATTAAACTGGATTCTGTTGTCATTTTGTTGTGGGATTAAACTGGATTCTGTTGTCATTTTGTTGTGGGATTAAACTGGATTCTGTTGTCATTTTGTTGTGGGATTAAACTGGATTATGTTGTCATTTTGTTGTGGGATTAAACTGGATTCTGTTGTCATTTTGTTGTGGGATTAAACTGGATTCTGTTGTCATTTTGTTGTGGGATTAAACTGGATTCTGTTGTCATTTTGTTGTGGGATTAAACTGGATTCTGTCGTCATTTTGTTGTCAACGATCTACACAAAATGCGCTGTCAAAGTGCTTAACAAATTCTAACATATTTGTAAAGCACTTGTATATCTTGATTATATAATTATTCATCCACTTTAGCAGTGATTACAGCTGTGAGTCTTTCTGGGTAAGTCTCTAAGAGCTTTGCAAACCTGGATTGTACAATATTTTCCTTTTTTTATTTTTAATTCGTCAAGCTCTGTCAAGATGGTTGTTGATCATTGCTGGACAGACATGTTCAGATGTTGCCGTAGATTTCCAAGCAGATGTAAGTGAAAACTGTAACTCAGGAACATTCACTGTCTTCTTGGTAAACAACTCCAGTGTAGATGTGCCCTTGTGTTTTAGGTTATTGTCCTGCTGAAAAGGGGAATTCATCTCCCAGTGTCTGGTGGAAAGCAGACTGAACCAGGGTTTCTCTAGGATTTTGCCTGTGTTCAGCCATAACATGATCCAGCCACCACTATACTAGACAATATGGAGAGTGGTGCTCAGTGATGTGTTGTATTGGATTTGCCCCAAACATAACACTTTGTATTCAGGACATGAAGTTAATTTGCTTAGCCAATTTATTTTGCAGTTTTACTTTAGTGTCTTGTTGTAAACAGGATGCATGTTTTGGGATATTTGTTATTCTGTTCAGGCGTCCTTCTTTCCACTCTGTCATTTAGATTAGTATTGTGTAGTAACTACAATGTTGTTGAGCCATCCTCAGAGTTTCACAGCCATTAAACTCTAACAGTTTTAAAGTCACCATTGGCCTCGTGGTGAAACCCCTGAGTGGTTTCTTTCCTCTCTGGCAACTGAGTTAAGGATGCCTGTATCGCTGTAGTGACTGGGTGTATTGATACACCATCCATAGTGTAGTAACTCCACTGTGCTCTAACGGATATTCAATGTCAGCTTTTTAACATTTTTACCCATCTACCAATAGGTGCCCTTCTTTGCAACGCAAAACCTCCCTGGTCTTTGCGGTTGAATCTGTGTTTTGAAATTCACTCCTCGACTGAGGGACCTCACAGATAATTGTATGTGTGGGGGTACGGAGACGAGGTCGTCATTTAAAAAAATCATGCTAAACATTATTATTGCACACAGAGTGAGTCCATGCAACTTTATTATGTGACTTGTTAAGCAACATTTTGACTCCTGAACGTATTTAGGCTCCTTGACATAACAAATGGGGTTGAATACTTACTGACTGAAGATATTTCTGCTTTTCATTATGAATTAATTTGTAAAAAATGAAGAAATCTAAAAACGAAATTCCACTTTGGCATTGTGGAGTATCGTGTGTAGATCAGTGACCAGATAAAATGTCAATGTGATCCATTTCAAATGTCTGTAACACGACGACATGTGGAACAAGTCGAAGGGTGTGAGTACTTCCTGTAACACGACGACATGTGGAACAAGTCGAAGGGTGTGAGTACTTCCTGTAACACGACGACATGTGGAGCAAGTCGAAGGGTGTGAGTACTTCCTGTAACACGACGACATGTGGAACAAGTCGAAGGGTGTGAGTACTTCCTGTAACACGACGACATGTGGAACAAGTCGAAGGGTGTGAGTACTTCCTGTAACACGACGACATGTGGAGCAAGTCGAAGGGTGTGAGTACTTCCTGTAACACGACGAAATGTGGAACAAGTCGAAGGGTGTGAGTACTTCCTGTAACACGACGACATGTGGAACAAGTCGAAGGGTGTGAGTACTTCCTGTAACACGACGACATGTGGAACAAGTCGAAGGGTGTGAGTACTTCCTGTAACACGACGACATGTGGAACAAGTCGAAGGGTGTGAGTACTTCCTGTAACACGACGACATGTGGAACAAGTCGAAGGGTGTGAGTACTTCCTGTAACACGACGACATGTGGAACAAGTCGAAGGGTGTGAGTACTTCCTGTAACACGACGACATGTGGAGCAAGTCGAAGGGTGTGAGTACTTCCTGTAACACGACGACATGTGGAGCAAGTCGAAGGGTGTGAGTACTTCCTGTAACACGACGACATGTGGAGCAAGTCGAAGGGTGTGAGTACTTCCTGTAACACGACGACATGTGGAACAAGTCGAAGGGTGTGAGTACTTCCTGTAACACGACGACATGTGGAACAAGTCGAAGGGTGTGAGTACTTCCTGTAACACGACGACATGTGGAGCAAGTCGAAGGGTGTGAGTACTTCCTGTAACACGACGACATGTGGAACAAGTCGAAGGGTGTGAGTACTTCCTGTAACACGACGACATGTGGAACAAGTCGAAGGGTGTGAGTACTTCCTGTAACACGACGACATGTGGAACAAGTCGAAGGGTGTGAGTACTTCCTGTAACACGACGACATGTGGAACAAGTCGAAGGGTGTGAGTACTTCCTGTAACACGACGACATGTGGAGCAAGTCGAAGGGTGCGAGTACTTCCTGTAACACGACGACATGTGGAGCAAGTCGAAGGGTGCGAGTACTTCCTGTAACACGACGACATGTGGAGCAAGTCGAAGGGTGTGAGTACTTCCTGTAACACGACGACATGTGGAGCAAGTCGAAGGGTGTGAGTACTTCCTGTAACACGACGACATGTGGAACAAGTCGAAGGGTGTGAGTACTTCCTGTAACACGACGACATGTGGAGCAAGTCGAAGGGTGTGAGTACTTCCTGTAACACGACGACATGTGGAGCAAGTCGAAGGGTGTGAGTACTTCCTGTAACACGACGACATGTGGAGCAAGTCGAAGGGTGTGAGTACTTCCTGTAACACGACGACATGTGGAACAAGTCGAAGGGTGTGAGTACTTCCTGTAACACGACGACATGTGGAACAAGTCGAAGGGTGTGAGTACTTCCTGTAACACGACGACATGTGGAACAAGTCGAAGGGTGTGAGTACTTCCTGTAACACGACGACATGTGGAACAAGTCGAAGGGTGTGAGTACTTCCTGTAACACGACGACATGTGGAACAAGTCGAAGGGTGTGAGTACTTCCTGTAACACGACGACATGTGGAGCAAGTCGAAGGGTGTGAGTACTTCCTGTAACACGACGACATGTGGAGCAAGTCGAAGGGTGTGAGTACTTCCTGTAACACGACGACATGTGGAACAAGTCGAAGGGTGTGAGTACTTCCTGTAACACGACGACATGTGGAACAAGTCGAAGGGTGTGAGTACTTCCTGTAACACGACGACATGTGGAACAAGTCGAAGGGTGTGAGTACTTCCTGTAACACGACGACATGTGGAACAAGTCGAAGGGTGTGAGTACTTCCTGTATGGATGCCGTTTAGGATGGACAGTAGAGGTCGAAAAATCCTAATCGGTCGACCTCTAATGGAAAGCCTGAGATTTAACATCTCCTCCAGTTCATCTCACTGAGGACCAAAGCCAATAGCCACCTAGACGTATTACAGTAGACCGTTTGTCTTCGAGTTTACTGTAAATCAGGAGTGGCCCGGGTCCCGTCTTCCTCTTGCTCTGATAACTGTGATAGGACCGTTCCAGGGTGTTTTAAGGTCTGACCTCTGACCTCTGTGTTTTTGATCCAGGGTGTTTTAAGGACGACCGCATCGTGTTCTGGACATGGATGTTCTCCACGTACTTCATGGAGAAGCTGTCGCCGCGGGAACAGGACGACATGTTGTTTTACGTCCGCAGGAAGCTGTCATACGTCAGCCCCGACCAATCAGAGGGCAAGAAGGTGAGTGAGTGAGACGGTCTCTGGCAGAAGTTGTTTTCCCTTCACCTCAGTGTGTGTGTGTGGTTTGTTACTGTTGCTCTGGGACACAGTATAGTACAGTGTGTGTGGTGTGTTACTGTTGCTCTGGGACACAGTATAGTACAGTGTGTGTGGTGTGTTACTGTTACTCTGGGACACAGTATAGTACAGTGTGTGTGTGTGGTGTGTTACTGTTGCTCTGGGACACAGTATAGTACAGTGTGTGTGGTGTTACTGTTGCTCTGGGATACAGTATAGTACAGTGTGTGTGGTGTGTTACTGTTGCTCTGGGACACAGTATAGTACAGTGTGTGTGGTGTGTTACTGTTGCTCTGGGACACAGTATAGTACAGTGTGTGTGTGTGGTGTGTTACTGTTGCTCTGGGACACAGTATAGTACAGTGTGTGTGGTGTGTTACTGTTGCTCTGGGACACAGTATAGTACAGTGTGTGTGGTGTGTTACTGTTGCTCTGGGACACAGTATAGTACAGTGTGTGTGTGTGGTGTGTTACTGTTGCTCTGGGACACAGTATAGTACAGTGTGTGTGTGTGGTGTGTTACTGTTGCTCTGGGACACAGTATAGTACAGTGTGTGTGTGTGGTGTGTTACTGTTGCTCTGGGACACAGTATAGTACAGTGTGTGTGGTGTGTTACTGTTCCTCTGGGCCCTGAGTACCAGGCCATTAGGACCTGACGGAGGGACAATAGAGCCCTGAGTACCAGGCCATTAGGACCTGGCGGAGGGACAATAGAGCCCTGAGTACCAGGCCATTAGGACCTGATGGAGAGACAATAGAGCCCTGAGTACCAGGCCATTAGGACCTGATGGAGGGACAATAGAGCCCTGAGTACCAGGCCATTAGGACATGATGGAGGGACACTAGAGCACTGAGTACCAGGCCATTAGGACCTGACGGAGGGACAATAGAGCCCTGAGTACCAGGCCATTAGGACCTGACGGAGGGACAATAGAGCCCTGAGTACCAGGCCATTAGGACCTGATGGAGGGACAATAGAGCCCTGAGTACCAGGCCATTAGGACATGATAGAGGGACACTAGAGCACTGAGTACCAGGCCATTAGGACCTGATGGAGGGACAATGGAGACCTGAGTACCAGGCCATTAGGACCTGATTGGTGTGTAGTCAGTTGGGTTCTTCCAAGGACCAGGCCGTTAGGACCTGATTGATTGGTGTGTAGTCAGTTGGGTTCTACGAAGGACCAGGCCGTTAGTGACCTGATTGGTGTGTAGTCAGTTGGGTTCTACCAAGGACCAGGCCGTTAGGACCTGATTGGTGTGTAGTCAGTTGGGTTCTACCAAGGACCAGGCCGTTAGGACCTGATTGGTGTGTAGTCAGTTGGGTTCTACCAAGGACCAGGCCGTTAGTGACCTGATTGGTGCATAGTCAGTTGGGTGTAACCGCCATGTCCAGAGTTAATTAAAGGAGATGGAAGTTGACTCAGCAGGAATGTGACTGTGGTCTTGACTCATGACTGCCGATGTGGCGGTAATATGGGCACCACAACAGCCCCAGACACAAATAGCAGTATAGGAACGAGTCAACAGCATGATTTGGGTTTAACAGAATATGAGCTATGAAAAGCAGCATTTTTCACGCAACAGTTTTTAGTTTTATAGGACAACTGACTGAGATCAATCTGTGCATAGAATGGAAGACATTTGCATGTTTTAATTATATTAGATAGATTATAATTACATTCTTGGGGTTCTGAGATAGTAAAAGCATGCGAGGTATAGTCGCATCAAAGGGTGTGTTAAATGGGGTGGTCAATTTATTCCGAACCACAGGTGAGTGAGAGGCACAGGAGGTTGATGGCACCGTAATTGCGGAGGACGGGCTCGTGGTACTGACTGTAGCGTAATAGCTAAAATAGTATCAAATGCATCAAAAATGGTTTACATTTTAATGCCATGTGTTTGATGCCATTCCATTCGCTCTGTTCCAGCCATTATTCTGCAGTTCATATAACCATGTTTTAACTAAAGGACTTTGTGAAGGACCTTCACAGGTTCACAGGCCTAATCTTCATGGATATGGCTTTCACAGAGTAGAAGGTCTTCCATCCCCTCCAGTTGACTCCAATCTGTGAGTTCAATCCCCATGTATAAAGACCGTTTGGGTTTGAGAAGTAACACTCGTTGTACCAGTAACCTCCGACCGCGTTGACTGCACAGTTGATTTCCTGGTCTCGGTCGAAGGTGGAGAACTTCATACCGCTGTGATAGGTGAGAGAGTCCCCTTGGTTCAAGCAGGAAACACAGGTCAGATGTTATGTAACCTATCAGAGCCCTGGTCAAAATCAGTCTACTATGTCACAGTATGATCTAGGACCAGCCCCCGCCGTCATTTCTATGTAATACTATTCATTATGATCTCTAATAAACTGATCCCAGATCAGCTCTAAGATGGTGTATCTGTACGCCCCCCCCCCCCCCCCCCCCCCCCCTGTCCTTTCTATGTAATACTATTCATTATGATCTCCAATAAACTGATCCCAGATCAGCTTGTATCAGATCAGGTTGTATTCACTAGGAATCAAACAGAACCGAATGAGGGAACTTAGCTGAACTCTGGACTAATGAATACAGCCCAGATGTTTCTCTAATGAAGTTTAAACTGTTCTCACCTGAACTCTGGACTAATGAATACAGCCCAGATGTTTCTCTAAGGAAGTTTAAACTGTTCTCACCTGCTCCTCCGTCTTTAAAGCCAGTAACCTGGAGTTTGTAGCCATCCAGTTCAGGATCTGTGACTTTGGGAGAGATGGCGAAGGAGGAGTAGAAAGCGTAGGCTTTCTGTCCGTCAAAGTCCTCCATGTCCACCCTCAACTCGTAATTCTTTTTCAGGGTCAGGAGGTAGATGGTGTCCAGACCTGCATCGAACAGACGAGAGGGGAACCTTTTTTAGAACAGAGATATTCAACTGTTACCCCTTACCAGGTTCACAGGCTGCTGGTTTTCTCTTCTACCTGGTAATTAATACCTGGTGTCCCAGGTCTAAACCAGTCCCTGAGGAAGAGGAACAATGTGAAAACATGTAGTGGCGCTGGCGTCGAGGTCAAGAGTTGAGTTTTTAAAAGGATCTCTATTTCTATCATGCAGATGTCTTCGGTCAGCAAGGAAAGTCATGTCTTCGGTCAGCAAGGGAGAGTCATGTCTTCGGTCAGCAAGGGAGAGTCATGTCTTCGGTCAGCAAGGGAGAGTCATGTCTTCGGTCAGCAAGGAGAGTCATGTCTTCGGTCAGCAAGGGAGAGTCATGTCTTCGGTCAGCAAGGGAGAGTCATGTCTTCGGTCAGCAAGGGAGAGTCATGTCTTCGGTCAGCAAGGGAGAGTCATGTCTTCGGTCAGCAAGGGAGAGTCATGTCTTCGGTCAGCAAGGGAGAGTCATGTCTTCGGTCAGCAAGGGAGAGTCATGTCTTCGGTCAGCAAGGGAGAGTCATGTCTTCGGTCAGCAAGGGAGAGTCATGTCTTCGGTCAGCAAGGAGAGTCATGTCTTCGGTCAGCAAGGGAGAGTCATGTCTTCGGTCAGCAAGGAGAGTCATGTCTTCGGTCAGCAAGGGAGAGTCATGTCTTCGGTCAGCAAGGGAGAGTCATGTCTTCGGTCAGCAAGGGAGAGTCATGTCTTCGGTCAGCAAGGAGAGTCATGTCTTCGGTCAGCAAGGGAGAGTCATGTCTTCGGTCAGCAAGGGAGAGTCATGTCTTCGGTCAGCAAGGGAGAGTCATGTCTTCGGTCAGCAAGGGAGAGTCATGTCTTCGGTCAGCAAGGGAGAGTCATGTCTTCGGTCAGCAAGGGAGAGTCATGTCTTCGGTCAGCAAGGGAGAGTCATGTCTTCGGTCAGCAAGGGAGAGTCATGTCTTCGGTCAGCAAGGAGAGTCATGTCTTCGGGCAGCACGGGAAAGTCATGTCTTCGGGCAGCACGGGAAAGTCATGTCTTCGGTCAGCACGGGAAAGTCATGTCTTCGGTCAGCACGGGAAAGTCATGTCTTCGGTCAGCACGGGAAAGTCATGTCTTCGGTCAGCACGGGAAAGTCATGTCTTCGGTCAGCACGGGAAAGTCATGTCTTCGGTCAGCACGGGAAAGTCATGTCTTCGGTCAGCACGGGAAAGTCATGTCTTCGGTCAGCACGGGAAAGTCATGTCTTCGGTCAGCACGGGAAAGTCATGTCTTCGGTCAGCACGGGAAAGTCATGTCTTCGGTCAGAACAGAGAGTCATGTCTTCGGTCAGCACAGAGAGTCATGTCTTCGGTCAGCACAGAGAGTCATGTCTTCGGTCAGCACAGAGAGTCATGTCTTCGGTCAGCACAGAGAGTCATGTCTTCGGTCAGCACGGGAGAGTCATGTCTTCGGTCAGCACGGGAGAGTCATGTCTTCGGGCAGCACGGGAGAGTCATGTCTTCGGGCAGCACGGGAAAGTCATGTCTTCGGGCAGCACGGGAAAGTCATGTCTTCGGGCAGCACGGGAAAGTCATGTCTTCGGTCAGCACGGGAAAGTCATGTCTTCGGTCAGCACGGGAAAGTCATGTCTTCGGTCAGCACGGGAAAGTCATGTCTTCGGTCAGCACGGGAAAGTCATGTCTTCGGTCAGCACGGGAAAGTCATGTCTTCGGTCAGCACGGGAAAGTCATGTCTTCGGTCAGCACGGGAAAGTCATGTCTTCGGTCAGCACGGGAAAGTCATGTCTTCGGTCAGCACGGGAAAGTCATGTCTTCGGTCAGCACGGGAAAGTCATGTCTTCGGTCAGCACGGGAAAGTCATGTCTTCGGTCAGCACGGGAAAGTCATGTCTTCGGTCAGCACGGGAAAGTCATGTCTTCGGTCAGCACGGGAAAGTCATGTCTTCGGTCAGCACGGGAAAGTCATGTCTTCGGTCAGCACGGGAAAGTCATGTCTTCGGTCAGCACGGGAAAGTCATGTCTTCGGTCAGCACAGAGAGTCATGTCTTCGGTCAGCACAGAGAGTCATGTCTTCGGTCAGCACAGAGGGTCATGTCTTCGGTCAGCACAGGAAAGTCATGTCTTCGGTCAGCACAGGAAAGTCATGTCTTCGGTCAGCACAGAGAGTCATGTCTTCGGTCAGCACAGCTTGCTTCATTTTTTTTGTATATACTGTACCAGTCAAAAGATTGGTACTGTTGGAAAATAAATTCCAGGTGAAGCTGGTTGAGAGAATGCCGAGAGTGAACAAAGCTGTCATCAAGGCAAAAGGGTGGCTACCTTGAAGAATCTCAAATATAAAATATATTTTGATGTAACACTTTTTTTTGGTTACTACCAGATTCCATGTGTGTTATTTCATAGTTTTGAGGTCTTCACTATTATTCTACAATGTAGAAAATAGTAGAAAATAAAGAAAAACCCTGGAATGAGTAGATGTGCCCAAACTCTTGACTGGAAGTGAATATATTAAGTGAATATATTTAATTAAGTGACTATATTAATTTAGTGAATATATTTTTGTACATGTTATTTTTTAACTGCTTTGGAGTAGTGTGGGAGGTTGCTTTTCTAGACGCACTGGTTTTACACACCGACTAAAGGGGATTGGTCCTGTTGTGATTTGGCCTTGTTGTGATTTGGCCCTGTTGTGATTTGGTCCTGTTGTGATTTGGCCTTGTTGCGATTGGTCCTGCCTAACTACTGACCGTCACAACAACATCACTATAACAGAGAAGTCAATTTAACAACCCAATGATTAATTTATATTATCCAGGGTTTTTCCATGGATGATCTGTCCTTGATGAGGCTTTTTGAAAGAAGTCCTTTACCCAGCCAGTACTCTCCTGCTGCGTGTCCAAAGCCGTTCTTGTACTGGTCCCATCCTCTGTAGAAGTTCACTGTTCCATCCATCCTCCTCTGAAACACCTGGAAGGAGGGGGAGAGAAGAGAAGGGGAGAGGAGAAATTGTAAGCATCTAGGCCATGTCGTCAAGTACTGACTCAGGAGAATTCAGTACCAACGGTTGATCAGACCTCTAATCTGGCAGACTAGTATGGTCTGGAGGGGTTGATGCTGACTCTAGTCTGGTCTGGAGCGGTTGATGCTGACTAGTATGGTCTGGAGGGGTTGAGGCTGACTCTAGTCTGGTCTGGAGGGGTTGAGGCTGACTCTAGTCTGGTCTGGAGGGGTTGAGGCTGACTCTAGTCTGGTCTGGAGGGGTTGAGGCTGACTCTAGTCTGGTCTGGAGGGGTTGAGGCTGACTCTAGTCTGGTCTGGAGGGGTTGAGGCTGACTCTAGTCTGGTCTGGAGGGGTTGAGGCTGACTCTAGTCTGGTCTGGAGGGGTTGAGGCTGACTCTAGTCTGGTCTGGAGGGGTTGATGCTGACTCTAGTCTGGTCTGGAGGGGTTGATGCTGACTCTAGTCTGGTCTGGAGCGGTTGATGCTGACTAGTATGGTCTGGAGGGGTTGAGGCTGACTCTAGTCTGGTCTGGAGGGGTTGAGGCTGACTCTAGTCTGGTCTGGAGCGGTTGATGCTGACTAGTATGGTCTGGAGGGGTTGAGGCTGACTCTAGTCTGGTCTGGAGGGGTTGAGGCTGACTCTAGTCTGGTCTGGAGGGGTTGAGGCTGACTCTAGTCTGGTCTGGAGGGGTTGAGGCTGACTCTAGTCTGGTCTGGAGGGGTTGAGGCTGACTCTAGTCTGGTCTGGAGGGGTTGATGCTGACTCTAGTCTGGTCTGGAGCGGTTGATGCTGACTAGTATGGTCTGGAGGGGTTGAGGCTGACTCTAGTCTGGTCTGGAGGGGTTGAGGCTGACTCTAGTATGGTCTGGAGGGGTTGATGCTGACTCTAGTCTGGTCTGGAGGGGTTGATGCTGACTCTAGTCTGGTCTGGAGGGGTTGATGCTGACTCTAGTCTGGTCTGGAGGGCTTGATGCTGACTCTAGTCTGGTCTGGAGGGGTTGATGCTGACTCTAGTCTGGTCTGGAGGGGTTGATGCTGACTAGTATGGTCTGGAGGGGTTGATGCTGACTCTAGTCTGGTCTGGAGGGGTTGAGGCTGACTCTAGTCTGGTCTGGAGGGGTTGATGCTGACTCTAGTCTGGTCTGGAGGGGTTGAGGCTGACTCTAGTCTGGTCTGGAGCGGTTGATGCTGACTCTAGTCTGGTCTGGAGGGGTTGAGGCTGACTCTAGTCTGGTCTGGAGGGGTTGAGGCTGACTCTAGTCTGGTCTGGAGGGGTTGAGGCTGACTCTAGTCTGGTCTGGAGGGGTTGAGGCTGACTCTAGTCTGGTCTGGAGGGGTTGAGGCTGACTCTAGTCTGGTCTGGAGGGGTTGATGCTGACTCTAGTCTGGTCTGGAGGGGTTGATGCTGACTCTAGTCTGGTCTGGAGCGGTTGATGCTGACTAGTATGGTCTGGAGGGGTTGAGGCTGACTCTAGTCTGGTCTGGAGGGGTTGAGGCTGACTCTAGTATGGTCTGGAGGGGTTGATGCTGACTCTAGTATGGTCTGGAGGGGTTGATGCTGACTAGTCTGGTCTGGAGGGGTTGATGCTGACTCTAGTCTGGTCTGGAGGGGTTGATGCTGACTCTAGTCTGGTCTGGAGCGGTTGATGCTGACTAGTATGGTCTGGAGGGGTTGAGGCTGACTCTAGTCTGGTCTGGAGGGGTTGAGGCTGACTCTAGTCTGGTCTGGAGGGGTTGATGCTGACTAGTATGGTCTGGAGGGGTTGATGCTGACTCTAGTCTGGTCTGGAGGGGTTGAGGCTGACTCTAGTCTGGTCTGGAGGGGTTGAGGCTGACTCTAGTCTGGTCTGGAGGAGTTGAGGCTGACTCTAGTCTGGTCTGGAGGGGTTGAGGCTGACTCTAGTCTGGTCTGGAGGGGTTGATGCTGACTCTAGTCTGGTCTGGAGGGGTTGATGCTGACTCTAGTCTGGTCTGGAGGGGTTGAGGCTGACTCTAGTCTGGTCTGGAGGGTTGATGCTGACTCTAGTCTGGTCTGGAGCGGTTGATGCTGACTAGTATGGTCTGGAGGGGTTGAGGCTGACTCTAGTCTGGTCTGGAGGGGTTGATGCTGACTCTAGTCTGGTCTGGAGGGGTTGATGCTGACTCTAGTCTGGTCTGGAGGGGTTGAGGCTGACTCTAGTCTGGTCTGGAGGGGTTGAGGCTGACTCTAGTCTGGTCTGGAGGGGTTGAGGCTGACTCTAGTATGGTCTGGAGGGGTTGATGCCGACTCTAGTCTGGTCTGGAGGGGTTGAGGCTGACTCTAGTCTGGTCTGGAGGGGTTGAGGCTGACTCTAGTCTGGTCTGGAGGGGTTGATGCTGACTCTAGTCTGGTCTGGAGGGGTTGAGGCTGACTCTAGTCTGGTCTGGAGCGGTTGATGCTGACTAGTATGGTCTGGAGGGGTTGAGGCTGACTCTAGTCTGGTCTGGAGGGGTTGAGGCTGACTCTAGTCTGGTCTGGAGGGGTTGATGCTGACTAGTATGGTCTGGAGGGGTTGATGCTGACTCTAGTCTGGTCTGGAGGGGCTGACTAGTCTGGTCTGAAGGGGTTGATGCTGACTAGTCTGGTCTGGAGGGGTTGAGGCTGACTCTAGTCTGGTCTGGAGGGGTTGATGCTGACTCTAGTCTGGTCTGGAGGGGTTGAGGCTGACTCTAGTCTGGTCTGGAGGGGTTGATGCTGACTCTAGTCTGGTCTGGAGGGGTTGATGCTGACTCTAGTATGGTCTGGAGGGGTTGATGCTGACTCTAGTCTGGTCTGGAGGGGTTGAGGCTGACTCTAGTCTGGTCTGGAGGGGTTGATGCTGACTCTAGTCTGGTCTGGAGGGGTTGAGGCTGACTCTAGTCTGGTCTGGGGGGGTTGATGCTGACTCTAGTCTGGTCTGGAGGGGTTGAGGCTGACTCTAGTCTGGTCTGGAGGGGTTGAGGCTGACTAGTCTGGTCTGGAGGGGTTGATGCTGACTAGTCTGGTCTGGAGGGGTTGAGGCTGACTCTAGTCTGGTCTGGAGGGGTTGATGCTGACTCTAGTCTGGTCTGGAGGGGTTGAGGCTGACTCTAGTCTGGTCTGGAGGGGTTGATGCTGACTCTAGTCTGGTCTGGAGGGGTTGAGGCTGACTAGTCTGGTCTGGAGGGGTTGATGCTGACTCTAGTCTGGTCTGGAGGGGTTGAGGCTGACTCTAGTCTGGTCTGGAGGGGTTGAGGCTGACTCTAGTCTGGTCTGGAGGGGTTGAGGCTGACTCTAGTCTGGTCTGGAGGGGTTGATGCTGACTCTAGTCTGGTCTGGAGGGGTTGATGCTGACTCTAGTATGGTCTGGAGGGGTTGATGCTGACTCTAGTCTGGTCTGGAGGGGTTGAGGCTGACTCTAGTCTGGTCTGGAGGGGTTGAGGCTGACTCTAGTCTGGTCTGGAGGGGTTGATGCTGACTCTAGTATGGTCTGGAGGGGTTGATGCCGACTCTAGTCTGGTCTGGAGGGGTTGAGGCTGACTCTAGTCTGGTCTGGAGGGGTTGAGGCTGACTCTAGTCTGGTCTGGAGGGGTTGAGGCTGACTCTAGTCTGGTCTGGAGGGGTTGATGCTGACTCTAGTCTGGTCTGGAGGGGTTGAGGCTGACTCTAGTCTGGTCTGGAGGGGTTGATGCTGACTCTAGTCTGGTCTGGAGGGGTTGAGGCTGACTCTAGTCTGGTCTGGGGGGGTTGATGCTGACTCTAGTCTGGTCTGGAGGGGTTGAGGCTGACTCTAGTCTGGTCTGGAGGGGTTGAGGCTGACTAGTCTGGTCTGGAGGGGTTGATGCTGACTAGTCTGGTCTGGAGGGGTTGAGGCTGACTCTAGTCTGGTCTGGAGGGGTTGATGCTGACTCTAGTCTGGTCTGGAGGGGTTGAGGCTGACTCTAGTCTGGTCTGGAGGGGTTGATGCTGACTCTAGTCTGGTCTGGAGGGGTTGATGCTGACTCTAGTATGGTCTGGAGGGGTTGATGCTGACTCTAGTCTGGTCTGGAGGGGTTGATGCTGACTCTAGTCTGGTCTGGAGGGGTTGAGGCTGACTCTAGTCTGGTCTGGAGGGGTTGAGGCTGACTCTAGTCTGGTCTGGAGGGGTTGATGCTGACTCTAGTATGGTCTGGAGGGGTTGATGCTGACTCTAGTCTGGTCTGGAGTGGTTGAGGCTGACTCTAGTCTGGTCTTGAGGGGTTGATGCTGACTCTAGTCTGGTCTGGAGGGGTTGAGGCTGACTCTAGTCTGGTCTGGAGGGGTTGATGCTGACTCTAGTCTGGTCTGGAGGGGTTGAGGCTGACTAGTCTGGTCTGGGGGGGTTGATGCTGACTCTAGTCTGGTCTGGAGGGGTTGAGGCTGACTCTAGTCTGGTCTGGAGGGGTTGAGGCTGACTAGTCTGGTCTGGAGGGGTTGATGCTGACTAGTCTGGTCTGGAGGGGTTGAGGCTGACTCTAGTCTGGTCTGGAGGGGTTGATGCTGACTCTAGTCTGGTCTGGAGGGGTTGAGGCTGACTCTAGTCTGGTCTGGAGGGGTTGATGCTGACTCTAGTCTGGTCTGGAGGGGTTGAGGCTGACTAGTCTGGTCTGGAGGGGTTGATGCTGACTCTAGTCTGGAGGGGTTGAGGCTGACTCTAGTCTGGTCTGGAGGGGTTGAGGCTGACTCTAGTCTGGTCTGGAGGGGTTGAGGCTGACTCTAGTCTGGTCTGGAGGGGTTGATGCTGACTAGTATGGTCTGGAGGGGTTGATGCTGACTCTAGTCTGGTCTGGAGGGGTTGAGGCTGACTCTAGTCTGGTCTGGAGGGGTTGAGGCTGACTCTAGTCTGGTCTGGAGGGGTTGATGCTGACTCTAGTCTGGTCTGGAGGGGTTGATGCTGACTCTAGTATGGTCTGGAGGGGTTGATGCTGACTCTAGTCTGGTCTGGAGGGGTTGAGGCTGACTCTAGTCTGGTCTGGAGGGGTTGATGCTGACTCTAGTCTGGTCTGGAGGGGTTGAGGCTGACTCTAGTCTGGTCTGGAGGGGTTGATGCTGACTCTAGTCTGGTCTGGAGGGGTTGAGGCTGACTCTAGTCTGGTCTGGAGGGGTTGATGCTGACTGTAGTCTGGTCTGGAGGGGTTGAGGCTGACTCTAGTCTGGTCTGGAGGGGTTGAGGCTGACTAGTCTGGTCTGGAGGGGTTGATGCTGACTAGTCTGGTCTGGAGGGGTTGAGGCTGACTCTAGTCTGGTCTGGAGGGGTTGATGCTGACTCTAGTCTGGTCTGGAGGGGTTGAGGCTGACTCTAGTCTGGTCTGGAGGGGTTGATGCTGACTCTAGTCTGGTCTGGAGGGGTTGAGGCTGACTCTAGTCTGGTCTGGAGGGGTTGATGCTGACTCTAGTCTGGTCTGGAGGGGTTGAGGCTGACTCTAGTCTGGTCTGGAGGGGTTGATGCTGACTCTAGTCTGGTCTGGAGGGGTTGAGGCTGACTCTAGTCTGGTCTGGAGGGGTTGAGGCTGACTCTAGTCTGGTCTGGAGGGGTTGAGGCTGACTAGTATGGTCTGGAGGGGTTGAGGCCGACTCTAGTCTGGTCTGAACACTGGTTATGTACTCCGTTTAAATAGTTTCCTACTAGGTGACCTACTCACAGTCCATTTCCCTCCGTCGGTGTCCATATCACAGTAGACGTATCGAGGAGAGTTGGGTCCAGCAGGGTACATCCTGTAGACACCACTGGTCTTAGAGCCGTTGTTGTAGATATCAGCACAGTCCAGAGGCTGGAACATCAGCCCCTTAGAATGAACTGCTACTGACAGCAGCAAAACATGGAGAATCCTCAGGGCCTGGAACACAGAGAGCCTATTAAATGTGGATGTATTTTATGTCATTCCATGTGTGAAACATAATAATTTTCTGCTCAATATATGGAAATGTGTGTGTTTACATATAAACAGTCTGTAGTGGTAAAATGTTTCAGTTGTAAAATGAAGCCTTCAACTTACATGCATTGTTGGGACGGTTAGCTGTCTTTTTCCAGTTGGTTTTCAGCCCGACAAGAAAAATAATGTGCTTGTGACTCTTATCCATCCTTTTTGTGTTCTTTTTAGAAGGGGTGGGTTGATCATGATTGGCTGATTTATTATCAGGGAAGCAAACACGATTTCACAATATGGACATTTCCACTTCTGTAGTTTCCTGGACTCTGTCTTTTTAAACACAGTTTATCTTCTGTCCATATAGCCTAAGTTTTCTCCATGTTACACCATAACGTGTGTACTCTACTTTTCTGCTCATATTTTGTTAGACAATTGTTGAATGTTGTTTACACAGTCTGTTTCCCGTCGGGTTCCCTATCGCGGTCCGTTTCCCTCCCGTCGGGTTCCCTATCGCGGTCCGTTTCCCTCCCGTCGGGTTCCCTATCGCGGTCCCTTTCCCTCCCGTCAGGTTCCCTATCGCGGTCAGGTTCCATATCGCGGTCCGTTTCCCTCCCGTCAGGTTCCCTATCGCGGTCCCTTTCCCTCCCGTCAGGTTCCCTATCGCGGTCCCTTTCCCTCCCGTCAGGTTCCCTATCGCGGTCCCTTTCCCTCCCGTCAGGTTCCCTATCGCGGTCCCTTTCCCTCCCGTCAGGTTCCCTATCGCGGTCCCTTTCCCTCCCGTCAGGTTCCCTATCGCGGTCCCTTTCCCTCCCGTCAGGTTCCCTATCGCGGTCCCTTTCCCTCCCGTCAGGTTCCCTATCGCGGTCCCTTTCCCTCCCGTCAGGTTCCCTATCGCGGTCCCTTTCCCTCCCGTCAGGTTCCCTATCGCGGTCCCTTTCCCTCCCTTCAGGTTCCCTATCGCGGTCCCTTTCCCTCCCGTCAGGTTCCCTATCGCGGTCCCTTTCCCTCCCGTCAGGTTCCCAGTCCGTTAGTCTATAAAAGGCTGTTAACAGATGCAGTAGAAGAATGAAAGTAGTTGTTACGATTTCAAAGTTCTGCTCAGGGTGTTCTTCGCTTTCTAAACATCCTGACACTGTTAACAACATTTAGAATTTTTTGATTAAAAATGTAGTAAGTACTCTGCAAAACTCTTTAAAAAATGTTGGCAAGTCGGTTAAGAACAAATTCTTATTTAGGCTGTTCAGGGGCAGAACGACAGATTTTTATCTTGTCAGCTCGGGGATTCCATCTTGCTACCTTCTGGTTCCAAGTCCAACGCTCTAACCACTAGGCTACCTGCTGGTTACTAGTCCAACGCTCTAACCACTAGGCTACCTTCTGGTTCCAAGTCCAACGCTCTAACCACTAGGCTACCTGCTCTAACCACTAGGCTACCTGCTGGTTCCAAGTCCAATGCTCTAACCACTAGGCTACCTTCTGGTTACTGGTCCAACACTCTAACCACTAGGCTACCTGCTCTAACCACTAGGCTACCTGCTGGTTCCAAGTCCAATGCTCTAACCACTAGGCTACCTTCTGGTTACTGGTCCAACACTCTAACCACTAGGCTACCTGCTCTAACCACTAGGCTACCTGCTGGTTACTAGTCCAACGCTCTAACCACTAGGCTACCTGCTGGTTCCAAGTCCAATGCTCTAACCACTAGGCTACCTTCTGGTTCCAAGTCCAATGCTCTAACCACTAGGCTACCTGTTCTAACCACTAGGCTACCTGCTGGTTCCAAGTCCAATGCTCTAACCACTAGTCTACCTGCTGGTTACTAGTCCAACGCTCTAACCACTAGGCTACCTGCTCTAACCACTAGGCTACCTGCTGGTTACTAGTCCAATGCTCTAGCCACTAAGCTACCTGCTGGTTACTAGTCCAATGCTCTAACCACTAGGCTACCTGCTGGTTACTAGTCCAACTCTCTAACCACTAGGCTACCTGCTGGTTCCAAGTCCAATGCTCTAACCACTAGTCTACCTGCTGGTTACTAGTCCAACGCTCTGACCACTAGGCTACCTGCTCTAACCACTAGGCTACCTGCTGGTTACTAGTCCAATGCTCTAACCACTAAGCTACCTGCTGGTTACTAGTCCAATGCTCTAACCACTAGGCTACCTGCTGGTTACTAGTCCAACTCTCTAACCACTAGGCTACCTGCTGGTTCCAAGTCTAATGCTCTAACCACTAAGCTACCTGCTGGTTACTAGTCCAATGCTCTAACCACTAAGCTACCTGCTGGTTACTAGTGCAATGCTCTAACCACTAAGCTACCTGCTGGTTACTGGCCCAACGCTCTAACCACTAGGCTACCTGCTGGTTACTTGTCCAACGCTCTAACCACTAGGCTACCTGCTGGTTACTAGTCCAACGCTCTAACCACTAGGCTACCTGCTGGTTACTGGTCCAATGTTCTACCCACTAGGCTACGCTGCCATCCCTTTCTGTTCTTGACTCGTTAGATAGCTGGCTAGACGAACTTTCCCCAAACAAATTGTAGATGACATGGCTAATTGAGTGACTCTCAGTTATAATTAAGTTATAATAATAGAATATTAAATCTTTATGGGGCACCACTTGCCTGTTCTTAGTCAGGTAGGCCTTACACACCATAGAGCATGATAGAGAATGATTGAGGCCTCTAGTGGCCAGAAGGTGGTATTAAGTCCTTATACACACCATAGAGAATGATAGAGGCCTCTAGTGGACAGAAGGTGATATTAACATGGGCAGCACCACTGAGGGCTTCCACCATTTTAAAAGTAGTCAACTGGGTGGGACTTTCAACTTCATTAGCTGATCCCTCTTGGTGACCCTGTTGGAATCATGTCAAACCGGGTCATCAGGAGGTGTTCAGCCAATCGTGAAGAAGAAAATTTACTACAAAATGGCGATTGCCTCAATGGAGCTGCCGATGCTGTCATACGCTATATTGGCTAAGATACAAAGATTAGTTAGTCTATCTACAGTATCTCTATGTTACACACAGGTACACAAAGGCACACACACACACACACCACCTTCGCCATAACTATAGCAACCCCTGATAGTGATCTTGGTGCTCCCTGAGTGATATGTCACTCTGTTCCTGGTTACAGCATAACAGTACAGACCTCAATCAGCGGCTACTACAACCTCACAGTACATATCTCAGAGAGAGTGTGTGTGTGTGAGAGAGATGTGGCTGGGGGTCATTGAAGGGTGAGATGTGGCTGGAGGTCGCTGAAGGGTGAGCTGTGGCTGGGGGTCGCTGAAGGGTGAGATGTGGCTGGGCTGTAGGTCGTTGAAGGGTGAGATGTGGCTGGGCTGTAGGTCGATGAAGGGTGAGATGTGGCTGGGCTGGAGGTCGTTGAAGGGTGAGATGTGGCTGGGCTGTAGGTCGTTGAAGGGTGAGATGTGGCTGGGCTGGAGGTCTTTGAAGGGTGAGATGTGGCTGGGCTGGAGGTCTTTGAAGGGTGAGATGTGGCTGGGCTGGAGGTCGTTGAAGGGTGAGATGTGGCTGGGGTTCGTTGAAGGGTGAGATGTGGCTGGGGGTCGTTGAAGGGTGAGATGTGGCTGGGGGTCGTTGAAGGGTGAGATGTGGCTGGGGGTCGTTGAAGGGTGAGATGTGGCTGGGGGTCGTTGAAGGGTGAGATGTGGCTGGGGGTCGTTGAAGGGTGAGATGTGGCTGGGCCGGAGGTCGTTGAAGAATGAGATGTGGCTGGGCCGGAGGTCGTTGAAGGGTGAGATGTGGCTGGGCTGGAGGTTGTTGAAGGGTGAGATGTGGCTGGGTGTCGTTGAAGGGTGAGATGTGGCTGGGCTGGGGGTCGTTGAAGGGTGAGATGTGGCTGGGCTGGGGGTCGTTGAATGGTGAGATGTGGCTGGGGGTCGTTGAAGGGTGAGATGTGGCTGGGGGTCGTTGAAGGGTGAGATGTGGCTGGGGGTCGTTGAAGGGTGAGATGTGGCTGGGGGTCGTTGAAGGGTGAGATGTGGCTGGGGGTCGTTGAAGGGTGAGATGTGGCTGGGGGTCGTTGAAGGGTGAGATGTGGCTGGGCCGGAGGTCGTTGAAGGGTGAGATGTGGCTGGGGGTCGTTGAAGGGTGTGATGTGCCTGGAGGTCGTTGAAGGGTGAGATGTGGTTGGGCCGGGGGTCGTTGAAGGGTGAGATGTGGCTGGGCCGGAGGTCGTTGAAGGGTGAGATGTGGCTGGGCCGGAGGTCGTTGAAGGGTGAGATGTGGCTGGGCCGGAGGTCGTTGAAGGGTGAGATGTGCCTGGAGGTCGTTGAAGGGTGAGATGTGGCTGGGCTGGAGGTCGTTGAAGGGTGAGATGTGGCTGGGCTGGAGGTCGTTGAAGGGTGAGATGTGGCTCGGCTGGGGGTCGTTGAAGGGTGAGATGTGGCTGGGGGTCGTTGAAGGGTGAGATGTGGCTGGGCTGGAGGTCGTTGAAGGGTGAGATGTGGCTGGGCTGGAGGTCGTTGAATGGTGAGATGTGGCTGGGCTGGAGGTCGTTGAAGGGTGAGATGTGGCTGGGCTGGAGGTCATTGAAGGGTGAGATGTGGCTGGGGGTCGTTGAAGGGTGAGATGTGCCTGGAGGTCGTTGAAGGGTGAGATGTGGCTGGCCTGGGGGTCATTGAAGGGTGAGATGTGGCTGGGGGTCGTTGAAGGGTGAGATGTGGCTGGGGGTCGTTGAAGGGTGTGATGTGGCTGGGGGTCGTTGAAGGGTGTGATGTGCCTGGAGGTCGTTGAAGCGTGAGATGTGGCTGGGCTGGAGGTCGTTGAAGGGTGAGATGTGGCTGGAGGTCGTTGAAGGGTGAGATGTGGCTGGGCTGCGGGTCGTTGAAGGGTGAGATGTGGCTGGGCTGGAGGTCGTTGAAGGGTGAGATGTGGCTGGGGGTCGTTGAAGGGTGAGATGTGGCTGGGGGTCGTTGAAGGGTGAGATGTGGCTGGGGGTCGTTGAAGGGTGAGATGTGGCTGGGGGTCGTTGAAGGGTGAGATGTGGCTGGGGGTCGTTGAAGGGTGAGATGTGGCTGGGGGTCGTTGAAGGGTGAGATGTGGCTGGGGGTCGTTGAAGGGTGAGATGTGGCTGGGGGTCGTTGAAGGGTGAGATGTGGCTGGGGGTCGTTGAAGGGTGAGATGTGGCTGGGCCGGAGGTCGTTGAAGGGTGAGATGTGCCTGGAGGTCGTTGAAGGGTGAGATGTGGTTGGGCCGGGGGTCGTTGAAGGGTGAGATGTGGCTGGGCCGGAGGTCGTTGAAGGGTGAGATGTGGCTGGGCCGGAGGTCGTTGAAGGGTGAGATGTGGCTGGGCCGGAGGTCGTTGAAGGGTGAGATGTGCCTGGAGGTCGTTGAAGGGTGAGATGTGCCTGGAGGTCGTTGAAGGGTGAGATGTGGCTGGGCTGGAGGTCGTTGAAGGGTGAGATGTGGCTGGGCTGGAGGTCGTTGAAGGGTGAGATGTGGCTCGGCTGGGGGTCGTTGAAGGGTGAGATGTGGCTGGGGGTCGTTGAAGGGTGAGATGTGGCTGGGCTGGAGGTCGTTGAAGGGTGAGATGTGGCTGGGCTGGAGGTCGTTGAAGGGTGAGATGTGGCTGGGCTGGAGGTCGTTGAAGGGTGAGATGTGGCTGGGCTGGAGGTCATTGAAGGGTGAGATGTGGCTGGGGGTCGTTGAAGGGTGAGATGTGGCTGGAGGTCGTTGAAGGGTGAGATGTGGCTGGAGGTCGTTGAAGGGTGAGTTGTGGCTGGGGCGGAGGTCGTTGAAGGGTGAGATGTGGCTGGGGCGGAGGTCGTTGAAGGGTGAGATGTGGCTGGGGCGGAGGTCGTTGAAGGGTGAGATGTGGCTGGGCCGGAGTTCGTTGAAGGGTGAGATGTGGCTGGGCCGGAGGTCGTTGAAGGATGAGATGTGGCTGGGCCGGAGGTCGTTGAAGGGTGAGATGTGGCTGGGCCGGAGGTCGTTGAAGGGTGAGATGTGGCTGGGGGTCGTTGAAGGGTGAGATGTGGCTGGGCTGGAGGTCGTTGAAGGGTGAGATGTGGCTGGGCTGGAGGTCGTTGAAGGGTGAGATGTGGCTGGGCTGGAGGTCGTTGAAGGGTGAGATGTGGCTGGAGGTCGTTGAAGGGTGAGATGTGGCTGGGGGTCGTTGAAGGGTGTGATGTGCCTGGAGGTCGTTGAAGGGTGAGATGTGCCTGGAGGTCGTTGAAGGGTGAGATGTGGCTGGAATGGAGGTCGTTGAAGGGTGAGTTGGGGTCGTTGAAGGGTGAGATATGGCTGGGGGTCATTGAAGGGTGAGATGTGGCTGGGCTGGAGGTCGTTGAAGGGTGAGATGTGGCTGGAGGTTGTTGAAGGGTGAGATGTGGCTGGAGGTTGTTGAAGGGTGAGATGTGGTTGGGCTGGGGGTCGTTGAAGGGTGAGATGTGGTTGGGCTGGGGGTCGTTAAAGGGTGAGATGTGGTTGGGCTGCGGGTCGTTGAAGGGTGAGATGTGGCTGGGCCGGATGTCGTTGAAGGGTGAGATGTGGCTGGGGCGGAGGTCGTTGAAGGGTGAGATGTGGCTGGGCCGGAGTTCGTTGAAGGGTGAGATGTGGCTGGGCCAGAGGTCGTTGAAGGATGAGATGTGGCTGGGCCGGAGGTCGTTGAAGGGTGAGATGTGGCTGGACCGGAGGTCGTTGAAGGGTGAGATGTGGCTGGGGGTCGTTGAAGGGTGAGATGTGGCTGGGCCGGAGGTCGTTGAAGGGTGAGATGTGGCTTGGCCGGAGGTCGTTGAAGGGTGAGATGTGGCTGGGATTCGTTGAAGGGTGAGATGTGGCTGGGGGTCGTTGAAGGGTGAGATGTGGCTGGGCTGGGGGTCGTTGAAGGGTGAGATGTGGCTGGGGGTCATGAAGGGTGAGATGTGGCTGGGGGTCGTTGAAGGGTGAGTTGGGGTCGTTGAAGGGTGAGATGTGGCTGGAGGTTGTTGAAGGGTGAGATGTGGTTGGGCTGGGGGTCGTTGAAGGGTGAGATGTGGTTGGGCTGGGGTCGTTGAAGGGTGAGATGTGGCTGGGCCGGATGTCATTGAAGGGTGAGATGTGGCTGGGGCGGAGGTCGTTGAAGGGTGAGATGTGGCTGGGCCGGAGTTCGTTGAAGGGCGAGATGTGGTTGGGCTGGGGGTCGTTGAAGGGTGAGATGTGGCTGGGCTGGGGGTCGTTGAAGGGTGAGATGTGGCTGGGCTGGGGGTCGTTGAAGGGTGAGATGTGGCTGGGGGTCGTTGAAGGGTGAGATGTGGCTGGGCTGGAGGTCGTTGAAGGGTGAGATGTGGCTGGGCTGGAGGTCGTTGAAGGGTGAGATGTGGCTGGGGGTCGTTGAAGGGTGAGATGTGGCTGGGGGTCGTTGAAGGGTGAGATGTGGCTGGGGGTCGTTGAAGGGTGAGATGTGGCTGGGGGTCGTTGAAGGGTGAGATGTGGCTGGGCTGGAGGTCGTTGAAGGGTGAGATGTGGCTGGGCTGGAGGTCGTTGAAGGGTGAGATGTGGCTGGGCTGGAGGTCGTTGAAGGGTGAGATGTGGCTGGGCTGGAGGTCGTTGAAGGGTGAGATGTGGTTGGGCTGGAGGTCGTTGAAGGGTGAGATGTGGCTGGGGGTCGTTGAAGGGTGAGATGTGGCTGGGGGTCGTTGAAGGGTGAGATGTGGCTGGGGGTCGTTGAAGGGTGAGATGTGGCTTGGGGTCGTTGAAGGGTGAGATGTGGCTGTGGGTCGTTAATGGGTGAGATGTGGTTGGGCTGGGGGTCGTTGAAGGGTAAGATGTGGCTGGGCTGGAGGTTGTTGAACGGTGAGATGTGGCTGTCCTGGGGGTCGTTGAAGGGTGAGATGTAGCTGGGTGTCGTTGAAGGGTGAGATGTGGCTTGGGGTCGTTGAAGGGTGAGATGTGGCTGGGGGTCGTTGAAGGGTGAGATGTGGCTGGGGGTCGTTGAAGGGTGAGATGTGGCTGGGCTGGGGGTCGTTGAAGGGTGAGATGTGGCTGGGCTGGAGGTCGTTGAAGGGTGAGATGTGGTTGGGCTGGAGGTCGTTGAAGGGTGAGATGTGGCTGGGGGTCGTTGAAGGGTGAGATGTGGCTGGGGGTCGTTGAAGGGTGAGATGTGGCTGGGGGTCGTTGAAGGGTGAGATGTGGCTTGGGGTCGTTGAAGGTGAGATGTGGCTGGGGATCGTTGAAGTGTGAGATGTGGCTGTGGGTCGTTGAAGGGTTTTATGTGCCTGGAGGTCGTTAATGGGTGAGATGTGGTTGGGCTGGAGGTCGTTGAAGGGTAAGATGTGGCTGGGCTGGAGGTTGTTGAACGGTGAGATGTGGCTGGGCTGGAGGTCGTTGAAGGGTGAGATGTGGCTGGGCTGGAGGTCGTTGAAGGGTGAGATGTGGCTGGGCTGGAGGTTGTTGAAGGGTGAGATGTGGCTGGGCTGGAGGTCGTTGAAGGGTGAGGTGTGCCTGGAGGTCGTTGAAGGGTGAGATGTGGCTGGGCCGGAGGTCGTTGAAGGGTGAGATGTGGCTGGGCCGGAGGTTGTTGAAGGGTGAGATGTGGCTGGGCCGGAGGTCGTTGAAGGGTGAGATGTGGCTGGGCCGGAGGTCGTTGAAGAGTGAGATGTGGCTGGAGGTCGTTGAAGGGTGAGATGTGGCTGGGGGTCGTTGAAGGGTGAGATGTGGCTGGGCCGGAGGTCGTTGAAGGGTGAGATGTGGCTGGGCCGGAGTTTGTTGAAGGGTGAGATGTGGCTGGGCCGGAGTTTGTTGAAGGGTGAGATGTGGCTGTGCCGGAGTTCGTTGAAGGGTGAGATGTGGCTGGGCCGGAGTTCGTTGAATGGTGAGATGTGGCTGGGCCGGAGTTTGTTGAAGGGTGAGATGTGGCTGGGCCGGAGTTCGTTGAAGGGTGAGATGTGGCTGTCCTGGGGGTCGTTGAAGGGTGAGATGTGGCTGGGCCGGAGGTTGTTGACGGGTGAGATGTGGCTGGGCCGGAGGTCGTTGAAGGGTGAGATGTGGCTGGGCCGGAGGTCGTTGAAGGGTGAGATGTGGCTGGGCCGGAGTTCGTTGAAGGGTGAGATGTGGCTGGGCCGGAGGTCGTTGAAGGGTGAGATGTGGCTGGGGGTCGTTGAAGGGTGAGCTGTGGCTGGGCCGGAGGTCGTTGAAGGGTGAGATGTGGCTGGGCCGGAGGTCGTTGAAGGGTGAGATGTGGCTGGGGGTCGTTGAAGGGTGAGATGTGGCTGGGGGTCATGAAGGGTGAGATGTGGCTGGGGGTCGTTGAAGGGTGAGTTGGGGTCGTTGAAGGGTGAGATGTGGCTGGAGGTTGTTGAAGGGTGAGATGTGGTTGGGCTGGGGGTCGTTGAAGGGTGAGATGTGGTTGGGCTGGGGGTCGTTGAAGGGTGAGATGTGGTTGGGCTGCGGGTCGTTGAAGGGTGAGATGTGGCTGGGCCGGATGTCGTTGAAGGGTGAGATGTGGCTGGGGCGGAGGTCGTTGAAGGGTGAGATGTGGCTGGGCCGGAGTTCGTTGAAGGGTGAGATATGGCTGGGCCAGAGGTCGTTGAAGGATGAGATGTGGCTGGGCCGGAGGTCGTTGAAGGGTGAGATGTGGCTGGGCCGGAGGTCGTTGAAGGGTGAGATGTGGCTGGGGGTCGTTGAAGGGTGAGATGTGGCTGGGCCGGAGGTCGTTGAAGGGTGAGATGTGGCTGGGCCGGAGGTCGTTGAAGGGTGAGATGTGGCTGGGCCGGAGGTCGTTGAAGGGTGAGATGTGGCTGGGCCGGAGGTCGTTGAAGGGTGAGATGTGGCTGGGCCGGAGGTCGTTGAAGGGTGAGATGTGGCTGGGGGTCGTTGAAGGGTGAGATGTGGCTGGGCTGGGGGTCGTTGAAGGGTGAGATGTGGCTGGGGGTCGTTGAAGGGTGAGTTGGGGTCGTTGAAGGGTGAGATGTGGCTGGAGGTTGTTGAAGGGTGAGATGTGGTTGGGCTGGGGGTCGTTGAAGGGTGAGATGTGGTTGGGCCGGAGGTCGTTGAAGGATGAGATGTGGCTGTGCCGGAGGTCGTTGAAGGGTGAGATGTGGCTGGGCCGGAGTTCGTTGAAGGGTGAGATGTGGCTGGGGGTCGTTGAAGGGTGAGATGTGGCTGGGGGTCGTTGAAGGGTGAGTTGGGGTCGTTGAAGGGTGAGATGTGGCTGGAGGTTGTTGAAGGGTGAGATGTGGTTGGGCTGGGGGTCGTTGAAGGGTGAGATGTGGCTGGGCTGGAGGTCGTTGAAGGGTGAGATGTGGCTGGAGTTCGTTGAAGGGTGAGATGTGGCTGGGGCGGAGGTCGTTGAAGGGTGAGATGTGGCTGGGCCGGATTTCGTTGAAGGGTGAGATGTGGCTGGGCCGGAGGTCGTTGAAGAATGAGATGTGGCTGGGCCGGAGGTCGTTGAAGGGTGAGATGTGGCTGGGCTGGAGGTTGTTGAAGAGTGAGATGTGGCTGGGTGTCGTTGAAGGGTGAGATGTGGCTGGGCTGGGGGTCGTTGAAGGGTGAGATGTGGCCTGGCTGGGGGTCGTTGAATGGTGAGATGTGGCTGGGGGTCGTTGAAGGGTGAGATGTGGCTGGGGGTCGTTGAAGGGTGAGATGTGGCTGGGCTGGAGGTCGTTGAAGGGTGAGATGTGGCTGGGCTGGAGGTCGTTGAAGGGTGAGATGTGGCTGGGCTGGAGGTCTTTGAAGGGTGAGATGTGGCTGGGCTGGAGGTCGTTGAAGGGTGAGATGTGGTTGGCGGTCGTTGAAGGGTGAGATGTGGCTAAGCTGGGGGTCGTTGAAGGTTAAGATGTGGCTGTCCTGGGGGTCGTTGAAGGGTGAGATGTGGCTGGGGGTCGTTGAAGGGTGAGATGTGGCTGGGGGTCGTTGAAGGGTGAGATGTGGCTGGGCTGGAGGTCGTTGAAGGGTGAGATGTGGCTGGGCTGGAGGCCGTTGAAGGGTGAGATGTGGCTGGGCTGGAGGTCGTTGAAGGGTGAGATGTGGTTGGGCTGGAGGTCGTTGAAGGGTGAGATGTGGCTGTCCTGGGGGTCGTTGACGGGTGAGATGTGGCTGGGGGTCGTTGAAGGGTGAGATGTGGCTGGGGGTCGTGGAAGGGTGAGATGTGGCTGGGGGTCGTTGAAGGGTGAGATGTGGCTTGGGGTCGTTGAAGGGTGAGATGTGGCTGGGTGTCGTTGAAGGGTGAGATGTGGCTGGGCTGGGGGTCGTTGAAGGGTGAGATGTGGCTGGGCTGGGGGTCGTTGAATGGTGAGATGTGGCTGGGGGTCGTTGAAGGGTGAGATGTGGCTGGGCTGGGGGTCGTTGAAGGGTGAGATGTGGCTGGGCTGGGGGTCGTTGAATGGTGAGATGTGGCTGGGCTGGAGGTCGTTGAAGGGTGAGATGTGGCTGGGCTGGAGGTCTTTGAAGGGTGAGATGTGGCTGGGCTGGAGGTCGTTGAAGGGTGAGATGTGGTTGGGGGTCGTTGAAGGGTGAGATGTGGCTAAGCTGGGGGTCGTTGAAGGTTAAGATGTGGCTGTCCTGGGGGTCGTTGAAGGGTGAGATGTGGCTGGGGGTCGTTGAAGGGTGAGATGTGGCTGGGGGTCGTTGAAGGGTGAGATGTGGCTGGGGGTCGTTGAAGGGTGAGATGTGGCTGGGGGTCGTTGAAGGGTGAGATGTGGCTGGGCCGGAGGTCGTTGAAGAATGAGATGTGGCTGGGCCGGAGGTCGTTGAAGGGTGAGATGTGGCTGGGCTGGAGGTTGTTGAAGGGTGAGATGTGGCTGGGTGTCGTTGAAGGGTGAGATGTGGCTGGGCTGGGGGTCGTTGAAGGGTGAGATGTGGCTGGGCTGGGGGTCGTTGAATGGTGAGATGTGGCTGGGGGTCGTTGAAGGGTGAGATGTGGCTGGGGGTCGTTGAAGGGTGAGATGTGGCTGGGGGTCGTTGAAGGGTGAGATGTGGCTGGGCTGGAGGTCGTTGAAGGGTGAGATGTGGCTGGGCTGGAGGTCGTTGAAGGGTGAGATGTGGCTGGGCTGGAGGTCTTTGAAGGGTG
The DNA here is from genome assembly GCF_013265735.2 of Oncorhynchus mykiss. Taxonomy (NCBI): domain Eukaryota; kingdom Metazoa; phylum Chordata; class Actinopteri; order Salmoniformes; family Salmonidae; genus Oncorhynchus; species Oncorhynchus mykiss. The sequence goes on along the minus strand of NC_048579.1, from coordinate 80,191,398 downwards.
AGATGTGGCTGGGCTGGAGGTCGTTGAAGGGTGAGATGTGGTTGGGGGTCGTTGAAGGGTGAGATGTGGCTAAGCTGGGGGTCGTTGAAGGTTAAGATGTGGCTGTCCTGGGGGTCGTTGAAGGGTGAGATGTGGCTGGGGGTCGTTGAAGGGTGAGATGTGGCTGGGGGTCGTTGAAGGGTGAGATGTGGCTGGGGGTCGTTGAAGGGTGAGATGTGGCTGGGGGTCGTTGAAGGGTGAGATGTGGCTGGGCTGGAGGTCGTTGAAGGGTGAGATGTGGCTGGGCTGGAGGTCGTTGAAGGGTGAGATGTGGCTGGGCTGGAGGTCGTTGAAGGGTGAGATGTGGCTGGGCTGGAGGCCGTTGAAGGGTGAGATGTGGCTGGGCTGGAGGTCGTTGAAGGGTGAGATGTGGTTGGGCTGGAGGTCGTTGAAGGGTGAGATGTGGCTGTCCTGGGGGTCGTTGACGGGTGAGATGTGGCTGGGGGTCGTTGAAGGGTGAGATGTGGCTGGGGGTCGTTGAAGGGTGAGATGTGGCTGGGGGTCGTTGACGGGTGAGATGTGGCTGGGGGTCGTTGAAGGGTGAGATGTGGCTGGGGGTCGTTGAAGGGTGAGATGTGGCTGGGGGTCGTGGAAGGGTGAGATGTGGCTTGGGGTCGTTGAAGGGTGAGATGTGGCTGGGGATCGTTGAAGTGTGAGATGTGGCTGTGGGTCGTTGAAGGGTTTTATGTGCCTGGAGGTCGTTAATAGGTGAGATGTGGTTGGGCTGGGGGTCGTTGAAGGGTAAGATGTGGCTGGGCTGGAGGTTGTTGAAGGGTGAGATGTGGCTGGGCTGGAGGTCGTTGAAGGGTGAGATGTGGCTGGGCTGGAGGTTGTTGAAGGGTGAGATGTGGCTGGGCTGGAGGTCGTTGAAGGGTGAGATGTGGCTGGAGGTTGTTGAAGGGTGAGATGTGGTTGGGCTGGGGGTCGTTGAAGGGTGAGATGTGGCTGGGCCGGAGGTCGTTGAAGGGTGAGATGTGGCTGGGCCGGAGGTCGTTGAAGGGTGAGATGGGGCTGGGCCGGAGGTCGTTGAAGGGTGAGATGTGGCTGGGCCGGAGGTCGTTGAAGGGTGAGATGTGGCTGGGCCGGAGGTCGTTGAAGAGTGTAATGTGGCTGGAGGTCGTTGAAGGGTGAGATGTGGCTGGGGGTTGTTGAAGGGTGAGATGTGGCTGGGCCGGAGGTCGTTGAAGGGTGAGATGTGGCTGGGCCGGAGGTCGTTGAAGGGTGAGATGTGGCTGGGCCGGAGTTCGTTGAAGGGTGAGATGTGGCTGGGCCGGAGTTCGGTGAAGGGTGAGATGTGGCTGGGCCGGAGTTCGTTGAAGGGTGAGATGTGGCTGGGCCGGAGTTCGTTGAAGGGTGAGATGTGGCTGGGCCGGAGGTCGTTGAAGGGTGAGATGGGGCTGGGCCGGAGGTCGTTGAAGGGTGAGATGTGGCTGGGCTGGAGGTCGTTGAAGGGTGAGATGTGGTTGGCGGTCGTTGAAGGGTGAGATGTGGCTAAGCTGGGGGTCGTTGAAGGTTAAGATGTGGCTGTCCTGGGGGTCGTTGAAGGGTGAGATGTGGCTGGGGGTCGTTGAAGGGTGAGATGTGGCTGGGGGTCGTTGAAGGGTGAGATGTGGCTGGGCTGGAGGTCGTTGAAGGGTGAGATGTGGCTGGGCTGGAGGTCGTTGAAGGGTGAGATGTGGCTGGGCTGGAGGCCGTTGAAGGGTGAGATGTGGCTGGGCTGGAGGTCGTTGAAGGGTGAGATGTGGTTGGGCTGGAGGTCGTTGAAGGGTGAGATGTGGCTGTCCTGGGGGTCGTTGACGGGTGAGATGTGGCTGGGGGTCGTTGAAGGGTGAGATGTGGCTGGGGGTCGTGGAAGGGTGAGATGTGGCTGGGGGTCGTTGAAGGGTGAGATGTGGCTTGGGGTCGTTGAAGGGTGAGATGTGGCTGGGTGTCGTTGAAGGGTGAGATGTGGCTGGGCTGGGGGTCGTTGAAGGGTGAGATGTGGCTGGGCTGGGGGTCGTTGAATGGTGAGATGTGGCTGGGCTGGAGGTCGTTGAAGGGTGAGATGTGGCTGGGCTGGAGGTCTTTGAAGGGTGAGATGTGGCTGGGCTGGAGGTCGTTGAAGGGTGAGATGTGGTTGGGGGTCGTTGAAGGGTGAGATGTGGCTAAGCTGGGGGTCGTTGAAGGTTAAGATGTGGCTGTCCTGGGGGTCGTTGAAGGGTGAGATGTGGCTGGGGGTCGTTGAAGGGTGAGATGTGGCTGGGGGTCGTTGAAGGGTGAGATGTGGCTGGGGGTCGTTGAAGGGTGAGATGTGGCTGGGGGTCGTTGAAGGGTGAGATGTGGCTGGGCCGGAGGTCGTTGAAGAATGAGATGTGGCTGGGCCGGAGGTCGTTGAAGGGTGAGATGTGGCTGGGCTGGAGGTTGTTGAAGGGTGAGATGTGGCTGGGTGTCGTTGAAGGGTGAGATGTGGCTGGGCTGGGGGTCGTTGAAGGGTGAGATGTGGCTGGGCTGGGGGTCGTTGAATGGTGAGATGTGGCTGGGGGTCGTTGAAGGGTGAGATGTGGCTGGGGGTCGTTGAAGGGTGAGATGTGGCTGGGGGTCGTTGAAGGGTGAGATGTGGCTGGGCTGGAGGTCGTTGAAGGGTGAGATGTGGCTGGGCTGGAGGTCGTTGAAGGGTGAGATGTGGCTGGGCTGGAGGTCTTTGAAGGGTGAGATGTGGCTGGGCTGGAGGTCGTTGAAGGGTGAGATGTGGTTGGGGGTCGTTGAAGGGTGAGATGTGGCTAAGCTGGGGGTCGTTGAAGGTTAAGATGTGGCTGTCCTGGGGGTCGTTGAAGGGTGAGATGTGGCTGGGGGTCGTTGAAGGGTGAGATGTGGCTGGGGGTCGTTGAAGGGTGAGATGTGGCTGGGGGTCGTTGAAGGGTGAGATGTGGCTGGGGGTCATTGAAGGGTGAGATGTGGCTGGGCTGGAGGTCGTTGAAGGGTGAGATGTGGCTGGGCTGGAGGTCGTTGAAGGGTGAGATGTGGCTGGGCTGGAGGTCGTTGAAGGGTGAGATGTGGCTGGGCTGGAGGCCGTTGAAGGGTGAGATGTGGCTGGGCTGGAGGTCGTTGAAGGGTGAGATGTGGTTGGGCTGGAGGTCGTTGAAGGGTGAGATGTGGCTGTCCTGGGGGTCGTTGACGGGTGAGATGTGGCTGGGGGTCGTTGAAGGGTGAGATGTGGCTGGGGGTCGTTGAAGGGTGAGATGTGGCTGGGGGTCGTTGACGGGTGAGATGTGGCTGGGGGTCGTTGAAGGGTGAGATGTGGCTGGGGGTCGTTGAAGGGTGAGATGTGGCTGGGGGTCGTGGAAGGGTGAGATGTGGCTTGGGGTCGTTGAAGGGTGAGATGTGGCTGGGGATCGTTGAAGTGTGAGATGTGGCTGTGGGTCGTTGAAGGGTTTTATGTGCCTGGAGGTCGTTAATAGGTGAGATGTGGTTGGGCTGGGGGTCGTTGAAGGGTAAGATGTGGCTGGGCTGGAGGTTGTTGAAGGGTGAGATGTGGCTGGGCTGGAGGTCGTTGAAGGGTGAGATGTGGCTGGGCTGGAGGTTGTTGAAGGGTGAGATGTGGCTGGGCTGGAGGTCGTTGAAGGGTGAGATGTGGCTGGAGGTTGTTGAAGGGTGAGATGTGGTTGGGCTGGGGGTCGTTGAAGGGTGAGATGTGGCTGGGCCGGAGGTCGTTGAAGGGTGAGATGTGGCTGGGCCGGAGGTCGTTGAAGGGTGAGATGGGGCTGGGCCGGAGGTCGTTGAAGGGTGAGATGTGGCTGGGCCGGAGGTCGTTGAAGGGTGAGATGTGGCTGGGCCGGAGGTCGTTGAAGAGTGTAATGTGGCTGGAGGTCGTTGAAGGGTGAGATGTGGCTGGGGGTCGTTGAAGGGTGAGATGTGGCTGGGGGTCGTGGAAGGGTGAGATGTGGCTGGGGGTCGTTGAAGGGTGAGATGTGGCTTGGGGTCGTTGAAGGGTGAGATGTGGCTGGGTGTCGTTGAAGGGTGAGATGTGGCTGGGCTGGGGGTCGTTGAAGGGTGAGATGTGGCTGGGCTGGGGGTCGTTGAATGGTGAGATGTGGCTGGGGGTCGTTGAAGGGTGAGATGTGGCTGGGCTGGGGGTCGTTGAAGGGTGAGATGTGGCTGGGCTGGGGGTCGTTGAATGGTGAGATGTGGCTGGGCTGGAGGTCGTTGAAGGGTGAGATGTGGCTGGGCTGGAGGTCTTTGAAGGGTGAGATGTGGCTGGGCTGGAGGTCGTTGAAGGGTGAGATGTGGTTGGGGGTCGTTGAAGGGTGAGATGTGGCTAAGCTGGGGGTCGTTGAAGGTTAAGATGTGGCTGTCCTGGGGGTCGTTGAAGGGTGAGATGTGGCTGGGGGTCGTTGAAGGGTGAGATGTGGCTGGGGGTCGTTGAAGGGTGAGATGTGGCTGGGGGTCGTTGAAGGGTGAGATGTGGCTGGGGGTCGTTGAAGGGTGAGATGTGGCTGGGCCGGAGGTCGTTGAAGAATGAGATGTGGCTGGGCCGGAGGTCGTTGAAGGGTGAGATGTGGCTGGGCTGGAGGTTGTTGAAGGGTGAGATGTGGCTGGGTGTCGTTGAAGGGTGAGATGTGGCTGGGCTGGGGGTCGTTGAAGGGTGAGATGTGGCTGGGCTGGGGGTCGTTGAATGGTGAGATGTGGCTGGGGGTCGTTGAAGGGTGAGATGTGGCTGGGGGTCGTTGAAGGGTGAGATGTGGCTGGGGGTCGTTGAAGGGTGAGATGTGGCTGGGCTGGAGGTCGTTGAAGGGTGAGATGTGGCTGGGCTGGAGGTCGTTGAAGGGTGAGATGTGGCTGGGCTGGAGGTCTTTGAAGGGTGAGATGTGGCTGGGCTGGAGGTCGTTGAAGGGTGAGATGTGGTTGGGGGTCGTTGAAGGGTGAGATGTGGCTAAGCTGGGGGTCGTTGAAGGTTAAGATGTGGCTGTCCTGGGGGTCGTTGAAGGGTGAGATGTGGCTGGGGGTCGTTGAAGGGTGAGATGTGGCTGGGGGTCGTTGAAGGGTGAGATGTGGCTGGGGGTCGTTGAAGGGTGAGATGTGGCTGGGGGTCATTGAAGGGTGAGATGTGGCTGGGCTGGAGGTCGTTGAAGGGTGAGATGTGGCTGGGCTGGAGGTCGTTGAAGGGTGAGATGTGGCTGGGCTGGAGGTCGTTGAAGGGTGAGATGTGGCTGGGCTGGAGGCCGTTGAAGGGTGAGATGTGGCTGGGCTGGAGGTCGTTGAAGGGTGAGATGTGGTTGGGCTGGAGGTCGTTGAAGGGTGAGATGTGGCTGTCCTGGGGGTCGTTGACGGGTGAGATGTGGCTGGGGGTCGTTGAAGGGTGAGATGTGGCTGGGGGTCGTTGAAGGGTGAGATGTGGCTGGGGGTCGTTGACGGGTGAGATGTGGCTGGGGGTCGTTGAAGGGTGAGATGTGGCTGGGGGTCGTTGAAGGGTGAGATGTGGCTGGGGGTCGTGGAAGGGTGAGATGTGGCTTGGGGTCGTTGAAGGGTGAGATGTGGCTGGGGATCGTTGAAGTGTGAGATGTGGCTGTGGGTCGTTGAAGGGTTTTATGTGCCTGGAGGTCGTTAATAGGTGAGATGTGGTTGGGCTGGGGGTCGTTGAAGGGTAAGATGTGGCTGGGCTGGAGGTTGTTGAAGGGTGAGATGTGGCTGGGCTGGAGGTCGTTGAAGGGTGAGATGTGGCTGGGCTGGAGGTTGTTGAAGGGTGAGATGTGGCTGGGCTGGAGGTCGTTGAAGGGTGAGATGTGGCTGGAGGTTGTTGAAGGGTGAGATGTGGTTGGGCTGGGGGTCGTTGAAGGGTGAGATGTGGCTGGGCCGGAGGTCGTTGAAGGGTGAGATGTGGCTGGGCCGGAGGTCGTTGAAGGGTGAGATGGGGCTGGGCCGGAGGTCGTTGAAGGGTGAGATGTGGCTGGGCCGGAGGTCGTTGAAGGGTGAGATGTGGCTGGGCCGGAGGTCGTTGAAGAGTGTAATGTGGCTGGAGGTCGTTGAAGGGTGAGATGTGGCTGGGGGTTGTTGAAGGGTGAGATGTGGCTGGGCCGGAGGTCGTTGAAGGGTGAGATGTGGCTGGGCCGGAGGTCGTTGAAGGGTGAGATGTGGCTGGGCCGGAGTTCGTTGAAGGGTGAGATGTGGCTGGGCCGGAGTTCGGTGAAGGGTGAGATGTGGCTGGGCCGGAGTTCGTTGAAGGGTGAGATGTGGCTGGGCCGGAGTTCGTTGAAGGGTGAGATGTGGCTGGGCCGGAGGTCGTTGAAGGGTGAGATGGGGCTGGGCCGGAGGTCGTTGAAGGGTGAGATGTGGCTGGGCCGGAGGTCGTTGAAGGGTGAGATGTGGCTGGGCCGGAGGTCGTTGAAGGGTGAGATGTGGCTGGGCCGGAGGTCGTTGAAGGGTGAGATGTGGCTGGGCCGGAGGTCGTTGAAGGGTGAGATGTGGCTGGGCCGGAGTTCGTTGAAGGGTGAGATGTGGCTGGGCCGGAGGTCGTTGAAGGGTGAGATGTGGCTGGGGGTCGTTGAAGGGTGAGATGTGGCTGGGGGTCGTTGAAGGGTGAGCTGTGGCTGGGGGTCGTTGAAGGGTGAGATGTGGCTGGGCTGGAGGTCATTGAAAGGTGAGATGTGGCTGAGGGTCGTTGAAGGGTGAGATGTGGCTGGGCCGGAGTTCGTTGAAGGGCGAGATGTGGCTGGGCCGGAGGTCGTTGAAGGATGAGATGTGGCTGGGCCGGAGGTCGTTGAAGGGTGAGATGTGGCTGGGCCGGAGGTCGTTGAAGAGTGAGATGTGGCTGGAGGTCGTTGAAGGGTGAGATGTGGCTGGGGGTCGTTGAAGGGTGAGATGTGGCTGGGCCGGAGGTCGTTGAAGGGTGAGATGTGGCTGGGCCGGAGTTTGTTGAAGGGTGAGATGTGGCTGGGCCGGAGGTCGTTGAAGGGTGAGATGTGGCTGGGCCGGAGTTTGTTGAAGGGTGAGATGTGGCTGGGCCGGAGTTCGTTGACGGGTGAGATGTGGCTGGGCCGGAGGTCGTTGAAGGGTGAGATGTGGCTGGGTCGGAGGTCGTTGAAGGGTGAGATGTGGCTGGGCCGGAGGTCGTTGAAGGGTGAGATGTGGCTGGGCCGGAGGTCGTTGAAGGGTGAGATGTGGCTGGGCCGGAGGTCGTTGAAGGGTGAGATGTGGCTGGGCCGGAGGTCGTTGAAGGGTGAGATGTGGCTGGGCCGGAGGTCGTTGAAGGGTGAGATGTGGCTGGGCCGGAGGTCGTTGAAGGGTGAGATGTGGCTGGGCCGGAGGTCGTTGAAGGGTGAGATGTGGCTGGGCCGGAGGTCGTTGAAGGGTGAGATGTGGCTGGGCCGGAGGTCGTTGAAGGGTGAGATGTGGCTGGGCCGGAGGTCGTTGAAGGGTGAGATGTGGCTGGGCCGGAGGTCGTTGAAGGGTGAGATGTGGCTGGGCCGGGGGTCGTTGAAGGGTGAGATGTGGCTGGGCCGGAGGTCGTTGAAGGGTGAGATGTGGCTGGGCCGGAGGTCGTTGAAGGGTGAGATGTGGCTGGGCCGGAGGTCGTTGAAGGGTGAGATGTGGCTGGGCCGGAGGTCGTTGAAGGGTGAGATGTGGCTGGGCCGGAGGTCGTTGAAGGGTGAGATGTGGCTGGGCCGGAGGTCGTTGAAGGGTGAGATGTGGCTGGGCCGGAGGTCGTTGAAGGGTGAGATGTGGCTGGGCCGGAGTTCGTTGAAGGGTGAGATGTGGCTGGGCCGGAGGTCGTTGAAGGGTGAGATGTGGCTGGGCCGGAGTTCGTTGAAGGGTGAGATGTGGCTGGGGGTCGTTGAAGGGTGAGATGTAGCTGAGCTAAGGAGCTGTCCTGGAGTATAGCCAGGGTTGATTTAACCTGCACTCTGTGTGCTGCATCAGGACATTTCTATACAACCAGACTATATGATCATCACACTGGAAGTCAGCAGCAAAGAGACTACAGTGTTCAAATAGTGATGGGCGGTGTTGTGTATTGTAGGTGGGATAATTCAGTGTAATTGTCACGTCTGTATATTCCAGGTAGATGTGGATATGATTCTATAATATATCTCTGTATATTCCAGGTAGATGTGGATATGATTCTATAATATATCTCTGTATATTCCAGGTAGATGTGGATATGATTCTATAATATATCTCTGTATATTCCAGGTAGATGTGGATATGATTCTATAATATATCTCTGTATATTCCAGGTAGATGTGGATATGATTCTATAATATATCTCTGTATATTCCAGGTAGATGTGGATATGATTCTATAATATATCTCTGTATATTCCAGGTAGATGTGGATATGATTCTATAATATATCTCTGTATATTCCAGGTAGATGTGGATATGATTCTATAATATATCTCTGTATATTCCAGGTAGATGTGGATATGATTCTATAATGTATATATCTCTGTATATTCCAGGTAGATGTGGATATGATTCTATAATGTATATCTCTGTATATTCCAGGTAGATGTGGATATGATTCTATAATATATCTCTCTATATTCCTGGTAGATGTGGATATGATTCTATAATATATCTCTGTATATTCCAGGTAGATGTGGATATGATTCTATAATATATCTGTATATTCCAGGTAGATGTGGATATGATTCTATAATATATCTCTGTATATTCCAGGTAGATGTGGATATGATTCTATAATATATCTCTGTATATTCCAGGTAGATGTGGATATGATTCTATAATATATCTCTGTATATTCCAGGTAGATGTGGATATGATTCTATAATATATCTCTCTATATTCCAGGTAGATGTGGATATGATTCTATAATATATCTCTGTATATTCCAGGTAGATGTGGATATGATTCTATAATATATCTCTGTATATTCCTGGTAGATGTGGATATGATTCTATAATATATCTCTGTATATTCCAGGTAGATGTGGATATGATTCTATAATATATCTCTGTATTCCAGGTAGATGTGGATATGATTCTATAATATATCTCTGTATATTCCAGGTAGATGTGGATATGATTCTATAATATATCTCTGTATATTCCAGGTAGATGTGGATATGATTCTATAATATATCTCTGTATATTCCAGGTAGATGTGGATATGATTCTATAATATATCTCTGTATTCCAGGTAGATGTGGATATGATTCTATAATGTATATATCTCTGTATATTCCTGGTAGATGTGGATATGATTCTATAATATATCTCTGTATATTCCAGGTAGATGTGGATATGATTCTATAATATATCTCTGTATATTCCAGGTAGATGTGGATATGATTCTATAATATATCTCTGTATATTCCAGGTAGATGTGGATATGATTCTATAATATATCTCTGTATATTCCAGGTAGATGTGGATATGATTCTATAATATATCTCTGTATATTCCAGGTAGATGTGGATATGATTCTATAATATATCTCTGTATATTCCAGGTAGATGTGGATATGATTCTATAATATATCTCTGTATATTCCAGGTAGATGTGGATATGATTCTATAATGTATATCTCTCTATATTCCAGGTAGATGTGGATATGATTCTATAATATATCTCTATATTCCAGGTAGATGTGGATATGATTCTATAATATCTCTCTGTATTCCAGGTAGATGTGGATATGATTCTATAATATATCTCTCTATATTCCAGGTAGATGTGGATATGATTCTATAATATATCTCTGTATATTCCAGGTAGATGTGGATATGATTCTATAATATATCTCTATATTCCAGGTAGATGTGGATATGATTCTATAATATCTCTCTGTATTCCAGGTAGATGTGGATATGATTCTATAATATATCTCTCTATATTCCAGGTAGATGTGGATATGATTCTATAATATATCTCTGTATATTCCAGGTAGATGTGGATATGATTCTATAATATCTCTCTGTATTCCAGGTAGATGTGGATATGATTCTATAATATATCTCTCTATATTCCAGGTAGATGTGGATATGATTCTATAATATATCTCTATATTCCAGGTAGATGTGGATATGATTCTATAATATATCTCTCTATATTCCAGGTAGATGTGGATATGATTCTATAATATATCTCTGTATATTCCAGGTAGATGTGGATATGATTCTATAATATATCTCTGTATATTCCAGGTAGATGTGGATATGATTCTATAATATATCTCTGTATATTCCAGGTAGATGTGGATATGATTCTATAATATATCTCTGTATATTCCAGGTAGATGTGGATATGATTCTATAATATATCTCTGTATATTCCAGGTAGATGTGGATATGATTCTATAATATATCTCTGTATATTCCAGGTAGATGTGGATATGATTCTATAATATATCTCTGTATATTCCAGGTAGATGTGGATATGATTCTATAATATATCTCTGTATATTCCAGGTAGATGTGGATATGATTCTATAATATATCTCTCTATATTCCAGGTAGATGTGGATATGATTCTATAATGTATCTCTGTATATTCCAGGTAGATGTGGATATGATTCTATAATATATCTCTGTATTCCAGGTAGATGTGGATATGATTCTATAATATATCTCTCTATATTCCAGGTAGATGTGGATATGATTCTATAATATATCTCTGTATATTCCAGGTAGATGTGGATATGATTCTATAATATATATATCTCTGTATATTCCAGGTAGATGTGGATATGATTCTATAATATATCTCTGTATATTCCAGGTAGATGTGGATATGATTCTATAATATATCTCTCTATATTCCAGGTAGATGTGGATATGATTCTATAATATATCTCTCTATATTCCAGGTAGATGTGGATATGATTCTATAATATATCTCTGTATATTCCTGGTAGATGTGGATATGATTCTATAATATATCTCTGTATATTCCAGGTAGATGTGGATATGATTCTATAATATATCTCTGTATATTCCAGGTAGATGTGGATATGATTCTATAATATATCTCTGTATATTCCAGGTAGATGTGGATATGATTCTATAATATATCTCTGTATATTCCAGGTAGATGTGGATATGATTCTATAATATATCTCTGTATATTCCAGGTAGATGTGGATATGATTCTATAATATATCTCTGTATATTCCAGGTAGATGTGGATATGATTCTATAATATATCTCTGTATTCCTGGTAGATGTGGATATGATTCTATAATATATCTCTGTATATTCCTGGTAGATGTGGATATGATTCTATAATATATCTCTGTATATTCCAGGTAGATGTGGATATGATTCTATAATATATCTCTGTATATTCCAGGTAGATGTGGATATGATTCTATAATATATCTCTGTATATTCCAGGTAGATGTGGATATGATTCTATAATATATCTCTGTATATTCCAGGTAGATGTGGATATGATTCTATAATATATCTCTGTATATTCCAGGTAGATGTGGATATGATTCTATAATATATCTCTGTATATTCCTGGTAGATGTGGATATGATTCTATAATATATCTCTGTATATTCCAGGTAGATGTGGATATGATTCTATAATATATCTCTGTATATTCCAGGTAGATGTGGATATGATTCTATAATATATCTCTGTATATTCCTGGTAGATGTGGATATGATTCTATAATGTATATCTCTGTATATTCCAGGTAGATGTGGATATGATTCTATAATATATCTCTGTATATTCCAGGTAGATGTGGATATGATTCTATAATATATCTCTGTATTCCAGGTAGATGTGGATATGATTCTATAATATATCTCTGTATATTCCAGGTAGATGTGGATATGATTCTATAATATATCTCTGTATATTCCAGGTAGATGTGGATATGATTCTATAATATATCTCTCTATATTCCAGGTAGATGTGGATATGATTCTATAATATATCTCTGTATATTCCAGGTAGATGTGGATATGATTCTATAATATATCTCTGTATATTCCAGGTAGATGTGGATATGATTCTATAATATATCTCTGTATATTCCAGGTAGATGTGGATATGATTCTATAATATATCTCTGTATATTCCAGGTAGATGTGGATATGATTCTATAACGTATATATCTCTGTATTCCTGGTAGATGTGGATATGATTCTATAATATATCTCTGTATATTCCAGGTAGATGTGGATATGATTCTATAATATATCTCTGTATATTCCAGGTAGATGTGGATATGATTCTATAACGTATATATCTCTGTATTCCTGGTAGCTGTGGATATGATTCTATAATATATCTCTGTATATTCCTGGTAGATGTGGATATGATTCTATAATATATCTCTGTATATTCCAGGTAGATGTGGATATGATTCTATAATATATCTCTGTATATTCCAGGTAGATGTGGATATGATTCTATAATATATCTCTGTATATTCCAGGTAGATGTGGATATGATTCTATAATATATCTCTGTATATTCCAGGTAGATGTGGATATGATTCTATAATATATCTCTATATTCCTGGTAGATGTGGATATGATTCTATAATATATCTCTATATTCCTGGTAGATGTGGATATGATTCTATAATATATCTCTGTATATTCCAGGTAGATGTGGATATGATTCTATAATATATCTCTGTATATTCCAGGTAGATGTGGATATGATTCTATAATATATCTCTCTATATTCCAGGTAGATGTGGATATGATTCTATAATATATCTCTGTATATTCCAGGTAGATGTGGATATGATTCTATAATATATCTCTGTATATTCCTGGTAGATGTGGATATGATTCTATAATATATCTCTGTATATTCCAGGTAGATGTGGATATGATTCTATAATATATCTCTGTATATTCCAGGTAGATGTGGATATGATTCTATAATATATCTCTGTATATTCCAGGTAGATGTGGATATGATTCTATAATATATCTCTGTATATTCCAGGTAGATGTGGATATGATTCTATAATATATCTCTGTATATTCCAGGTAGATGTGGATATGATTCTATAATATATCTCTGTATATTCCAGGTAGATGTGGATATGATTCTATAATATATCTCTGTATATTCCAGGTAGATGTGGATATGATTCTATAATATATCTCTGTATATTCCAGGTAGATGTGGATATGATTCTATAATATATCTCTCTATATTCCAGGTAGATGTGGATATGATTCTATAATATATCTCTGTATATTCCTGGTAGATGTGGATATGATTCTATAATGTATATATCTCTGTATATTCCAGGTGGATGTGGATATGATTCTATAATATATCTCTGTATATTCCAGGTAGATGTGGATATGATTCTATAATGTATATATCTCTGTATATTCCAGGTAGATGTGGATATGATTCTATAATATATCTCTGTATATTCCAGGTAGATGTGGATATGATTCTATAATATATCTCTCTATATTCCAGGTAGATGTGGAGGTGTACAGGAGAGACTCTAAGAAGCTTCCAGGTTTAGGAGAACCTGACATCGACTGGGAGGAGAGTGTTTACCTGAATCTGATCTTAATGAAGGTTGGTATGACAACATGCTCATTCCCAGGCTGTCTCCTGTCCCAGTACTAACCAGGCCCGACCCTGAACAGGCCGTCCCAGTACTAACCAGGCCCGACCCTGAACAGGCTGTCTCCCGTTCCAGTACTAACCAGGCCCGACCCTGAACAGGTTGTCTCCCGTCCCAGTACTAACCAGGCCCGACCCTGAACAGGCTGTCTCCTGTCCCAGTACTAACCAGGCCCGACCCTGAACAGGTTGTCTCCCGTCCCAGTACTAACCAGGCCCGACCCTGAACAGGTTGTCTCCCGTCCCAGTACTAACCTGGCCCGACTCTGAACAGGCCGTCCCAGTACTAACCAGGCCCGACCCTGAACAGGCCGTCCCAGTACTAACCAGGCCCGACCCTGAACAGGCTGTCTCCCGTCCCAGTACTAACCAGGCCCGACCCTGAACAGGCTGTCTCCCGTCCCAGTACTAACCAGGCCCGACCCTGAACAGGTTGTCCCAGTACTAACCAGGCCCGACCCTGAACAGGTTGCCTCCCGTCCCAGTACTAACCAGGCCCGACCCTGAACAGGTTGTCTCTCTTGTCCCAGTACTAACCAGGCCCGACCCTGAACAGGCTGTCTCCTGTCCCGGTACTAACCAGGCCCGACCCTGAACAGGTTGTCTCCCGTCCCAGTACTAACCAGGCCCGACCCTGAACAGGTTGTCTCCCGTCCCGGTACTAACCAGGCCCGACCCTGAACAGGCTGTCTCCTGTCCCGGTACTAACCAGGCCCGACCCTGAACAGGTTGTCTCCTGTCCCAGTACTAACCAGGCCCGACCCTGAACAGGTTGTCTCCCGTCCCAGTACTAACCAGGCCCGACCCTGAACAGGTTGTCTCCCGTCCCAGTACTAACCTGGCCCGCCCCTGAACAGGTTGTCTCCTGTCCCAGTACTAACCAGGCCCAACCCTGAACAGGTTGTCCCAGTACTATCCAGGCCCGACCCTGAACAGGTTGTCTCCCGTCCGAGTACTAACCAGGCCCGACCCTGAACAGGCCGTCCCAGTACTAACCAGGCCCGACCCTGAACAGGCTGTCTCCCGTCCTAGTACTAACCAGGCCGACCCTGAACAGGCTGTCTCCCGTCCCAGTACTAACCAGGCCGACCCACTCACATGGCTCTCTCAGATATCCACATTTTTATTAGCCATTGCCCGTCACGTGATCGGGTCCTTCTAGCAGCCATCTTGGGTCCTTCTAGCAGCCATCTTGGGTCCTTCTAGCAGCCATCTTGGGTCCTTCTAGCAGCCATCTTGGGTCCTTCTAGCAGCCATCTTGGGTCCTTCTAGCAGCCATCTTGGGTCCTTCTCACAGGCTACAAGTGAAGACAGCCACATCAGGGACGCACGCAGTTGAGCGCCTCCTTATATGGACGATGTCGGAAGAACTGTCCACATTTTCTTTGAACCTTTTCGTCAGCCAATGAGATGAGTAGGCCTAACGAACAACAAAAGAACTAGCCTATGTCAAGTTACTATTCCCCATTAGTACAAAAGTTGACCTAATTATATTCTGTGTATGAAATAAATATTCCGAACATTAGTCTGGGACAGTTGTGGAATATAATAGATCCCAAATTACCACTAGCATCAAAAAGGCTGATACAACAGATCAGACCGTTCCACTGAAAATGTTGATAAACTATTCAGCTTTTTGTCCATATAAGCGCAGCAATGCACCCGGCAGGAGGCTATGAGCACGAAATGTTCCAAAATGGCAGCAATGCACCCGGCAGGAGGCTATGAGCACGAACTGTTCCAAAATGGCAGCAATGCACCTGGCAGGAGGCTATGAGCACGAACTGTTCCAAAATGGCAGCAATGCACCTGGCAGGAGGCTATGAGCACGAACTGTTCCAAAATGGCAGCAATGCACCCGGCAGGAGGCTATGAGCACGAACTGTTCCAAAATGGCAGCAATGCACCTGGCAGGAGGCTATGAGCACGAACTGTTCCAAAATGGCAGCAATGCCCCCCGGCAGGAGGCTATGAGCACGAACTGTTCCAAAATGGCAGCAATGCACCCGGCAGGAGGCTATGAGCACGAACTGTTCCAAAATGGCAGCAATGCACCCGGCAGGAGGCTATGAGCACGAACTGTTCCAAAATGGCAGCAATGCACCCGGCAGGAGGCTATGAGCACGAAATGTTCCAAAATGGCAGCAATGCACCTGGCAGGAGGCTATGAGCACGAACTGTTCCAAAATGGCAGCAATGCCCCCCGGCAGGAGGCTATGAGCACGAACTGTTCCAAAATGGCAGCAATGCCCCCCGGCAGGAGGCTATGAGCACGAACTGTTCCAAAATGGCAGCAATGCCCCCCGGCAGGAGGCTATGAGCACGAACTGTTCCAAAATGGCAGCAATGCACCCGGCAGGAGGCTATGAGCACGAAATGTTCCAAAATGGCAGCAATGCACCTGGCAGGAGGCTATGAGCACGAACTGTTCCAAAATGCAATTAATTAGTGGGAAACAACTGGTATCAAAAGTGTTTCTGCGTGTAATGCTTTCTTATAAAGGGCATTTTTTATGGTGAAAAATGATCTTCCCCCAACTGGAAACTGACACGGTGTCTATGTAGGCCAGTTTGGCTGTCTATGTAGGCCAGTTTGGCTGTCTATGTAGGCCAGTTTGGCTGTCTATGTAGGCCAGTTTGGCTGTCTATGTAGGCCAGTTTGGCTGTCTATGTAGGCCAGTTTGGCTGTCTATGTAGGCCAGTTTGGCTGTCTATGTAGGCCAGTTTGGCTGTCTATGTTTGGCTGTCTATGTATTCCAGTTTGGCTGTCTGTGTAGGCCAGTTTGGCTGTCTGTGTAGGCCAGTTTGGCTTTCTATGTAGGCCAGTTTGGCTGTCTGTGTAGGCCAGTTTGGCTGTCTGTGTAGGCCAGTTTGGCTGTCTATGTAGGCCAGTTTGGCTGTCTATGTAGGCCAGTTTGGCTGTCTATGTGTGCCAGTTTGGCTGTCTATGTATTCCAGTTTGGCTGTCTGTGTAGGCCAGTTTGGCTGTCTATGTATTCCAGTTTGGCTGTCTGTGTAGGCCAGTTTGGCTGTCTATGTATTCCAGTTTGGCTGTCTATGTAGGCCAGTTTGGCTGTCTATGTATTCCAGTTTGGCTGTCTGTGTATTCCAGTTTGGCTGTCTGTGTATTCCAGTTTGGCTGCCTATGAATTCCAGTTTGGCTTTACACTGGTTCTAAAGGGGATTAATGTGCTTAATTGTTATTTGGCATCTTTAGCTGTGATTCAAACCAAAACATATAGGCCTATGGGCTAACACGTAATTCACTAGGATAACACGTCATTGATAGTGATAGCCTAATATTGTCACCCATCACACTTTGGGTGTAAAAATGTTATCTATTAAATATTTTCCCCTTATTCTCCCCAATTTCGATCTTGTCTCATCGTTGCAACTCCCCAAACGGGCTCGGGATTCGAAGGTGGAGTCGTGCGTTCTCTGAAACATGACACGCCAAACCGCGCTCCTTAACACCCGCCAGCCTAAACCGGAAGTCAGCCGCACCAATGTGTCGGAGGAAACACTGTTCAACTGGCGACTGAAGTCAGCCTGCAGATACCCGGCCCGCCACAAGGAGTCGCTAGAGAGCGATGAGCTTTACTTGGCTCTTGGCTCTCTAGCGACTCCTTGTGGCAGGCCGGGTGTCTGCAGGCTGACTTTAGTTGCCAGTTGAATGAACCCAGGTCTGTACGCGCTCAGCCTCTAGCACTGCGATGCAGTACCTTAGACCACTGGGCCACTTGTAATTTTCCAGGAAACTCTAGTTCAGAATATGGTTGAATAAAACCAAGTTCATGACCTCTTTTTTTTCCTATCAGCTGGACTATGTGGTGACGTGTGCCGTCTGCACGCGCTCAGACGCAGGAGACATCCACATTCACAGGAAGAAGTCTCAGGTAAGAGACAGGACTCTTCAGACTACGTCCCATTGGATTTACTGATGTAGCTATGGATAGATGGGCCTCTACAGAACCTGACCCAGTAACTCTCTCTTTCTTGCTTTCTCTCTCTCTCTCTCGGTTTCTCTCTCTTCCTCGCTCTCTCTCCCCCTTTCTCGCTCTCTCTCTCTCCCCCTTTCTCGCTCTCTCTCTCTCTCTCTCTCTCCCCCTTTCTCGCTCTCTCTCTCCCCCTTTCTCTCTCTCTCTCTCTCCCCCTTTCTCGCTCTCTCTCTCTCTCTCTCTCCCCCTTTCTCGCTCTCTCTCTCTCTCTCTCTCCCCCTTTCTCGCTCTCTCTCTCTCTCTCCCCCTTTCTCGCTCTCTCTCCCCCTTTCTCGCTCTCTCTCTCTCACCCTTTCTCTCTCTCTCACCCTTTCTCGCTCTCTCACCCTTTCTCGCTCTCACCCTTTCTCGCTCTCTCATCGTCCATCTTTCCCTTCCTCTCTCTCTCCCCCCCTTCCTCTCTCTCCCCCCTTCCTCTCTCTCCCCCCTTCCTCTCTCTCCCCCCTTCCTCTCTCTCCCCCTTCCTCTCTCTCCCCCTTCCTCTCTCTCCCCCCTTCCTCTCTCTCCCCCCTTCCTCTCTCTCTCCCCCTTCCTCTCTCTCTCCCCCTTCCTCTCTCTCTCTCTCTCTCCCCCCCTTCCTCTCTCTCTCTCTCTCTCCCCCCCTTCCTCTCTCTCTCTCTCTCTCTCCCCCCCTTCCTCTCTCTCTCTCTCCCCCCCTTCCTCTCCCTTTCTCTGTATCTCTCCTGGTCCCTCTCTTTCCCTTACTTTCTCTCTCCCTCTCTCTCTCATCACAGCAAGTGTATGCGTCACCAAGTAAACACGCCATGGACAGTAAAGGAGAGGAGTCTAAGATGAGCTACCCCAACATCTTCTTCATGATTGACAACTTTGAGGAGGTAACCGTGACAACCGCCCACAATCCCCTCCTCCCCAATCAGGCACCTGACAGGTTGTGATTGACTGCCGGGGCCTCTAGGAGGGCCCCCTGGGAGATGGGCTGTGTGTTGAAATGTGACCTGGGGTGTATTCATTATTCGGTCTCCGTTGCAACCCGGAAACCATTTACTCCAAATGGAAAACGTTTTACAATGAAAACGAGAGTTTCTATTGGACAAATTCAGGTAGGAACCTCCCCCGTTTCATTCCATTTCCTCTGTTTGCTTCCGTTGGTTCGTTAGAGTAAACGGTTTCCGTTGCAAAACGTTTTAGCAACAGACAAGACATTTTTCACAACGGAATCTAACTAATGAATACACCCCTGATGCTGTCGGTCCATTTAAAAGCCACAGTCCCCTGATTCCAGTGTATTAACCTCATGGCAGACCCCTGATTCTAGTGTATTAACCTCATGGCAGACCCCTGATTCTAGTGTATTAACCTCATGGTAGACCCCTGATTCTAGTGTATTAACCTCATGGCAGTCCTCTGATTCTAGTGTATTAACCTCATGGCAGACCCCTGATTCTAGTGTATTAACCTCATGGCAGTCCTCTGATTCTAGTGTATTAACCTCATGGCAGACCCCTGATTCTAGTGTATTAACCTCATGGCAGACCCCTGATTCTAGTGTATTAACCTCATGGCAGACCCCTGATTCTAGTGTATTAACCTCATGGCAGTCCCCTGATTCTAGTGTATTAACCTCATGGCAGACCCCTGATTCTAGTGTATTAACCTCATGGCAGACCCCTGATTCTAGTGTATTAACCTCATGGCAGACCCCTGATTCTAGTGTATTAACCTCATGGCAGACCCCTGATTCTAGTGTATTAACCTCATGGCAGACCCCTGATTCTAGTGTATTAACCTCATGGCAGTCCCCTGATTCCAGTGTATTAACCTCATGGCAGACCCCTGATTCTAGTGTATTAACCTCATGGCAGACCCCTGATTCTAGTGTATTAACCTCATGGCAGACCCCTGATTCTAGTGTATTAACCTCATGGCAGTCCCCTGATTCTAGTGTATTAACCTCATGGCAGACCCCTGATTCTAGTGTATTAACCTCATGGCAGACCCCTGATTCTAGTGTATTAACCTCATGGCAGACCCCTGATTCTAGTGTATTAACCTCATGGCAGACCCCTGATTCTAGTGTATTAACCTCATGGCAGACCCCTGATTCTAGTGTATTAACCTCATGGCAGACCCCTGATTCTAGTGTATTAACCTCATGGCAGACCCCTGATTCTAGTGTATTAACCTCATGGCAGACCCCTGATTCTAGTGTATTAACCTCATGGCAGACCCCTGATTCTAGTGTATTAACCTCATGGCAGACCCCTGATTCTAGTGTATTAACCTCATGGCAGACCCCTGATTCTAGTGTATTAACCTCATGGCAGACCCCTGATTCTAGTGTATTAACCTCATGGCAGACCCCTGATTCTAGTGTATTAACCTCATGGCAGACCCCTGATTCTAGTGTATTAACCTCATGGCAGACCCCTGATTCTAGTGTATTAACCTCATGGCAGACCCCTGATTCTAGTGTATTAGCCTCATGGCAGACCCCTGATTCTAGTGTATTAACCTCATGGCAGTCCCCTGATTCTAGTGTATTAACCTCATGGCAGTCCCCTGATTCTAGTGTATTAACCTCATGGCAGTCCCCTGATTCCAGTGTATTAACCTCATGGCAGACCCCTGATTCTAGTGTATTAATGGCAGACCCCTGATTCTAGTGTATTAACCTCATGGCAGACCCCTGATTCTAGTGTATTAATGGTAGTCCCCTGATTCCAGTGTATTAACCTCATGGCAGACAGTTACAAATGGATTATTTGCCTGGGAAGGAAATCGATGACTTTCTTTACGTTTTTACAGTGAAAATATAAAACAGCAGTGATTGAACCGGTCTTTTCAGTTCCTGGTATCAGCTTTCTCAGCTAAACGACTTGACTCTGCAAACCATTCTTGTAAACAGACACTCCGTGTTCTAACGCAGCGGTTCTCAACTGGTGTTGCTTCGGGAAACATAATTGAACCAGGTTGTCTGTCGCGACTTAATATTCACATTGCGGAAAATAATATAGAAAAGTATTTTTTTTAATGCTATATTGATATTTAATAAACCAATTATATGACTATAAAATGTTGCCCATATTCTTGAAGAATGTAAAGTTCACTGGTTTCAGACAACGACGACCAAATCCACTTAATAGCGCTGCTGATAATTTAAATCACAGTATTTTTAAAAGTTATTTTAAAAATACATACAGTACATATAGTATAATATACAGTACCAGTTAAACGTTTGGACACCTACTCATTCAAGGGTTTTTCTTTATTTTTACTATTTTCTACATTGTAGAATAATAGTGAAGACATCAAAACTATGAAATAACACATATGGAATCATGTAGCAACCAGAAAAGTGTTAAACAAATCAAAATATATTGTAGATTCGTCAAAGTAGCCACCCTTTGCCTTGATGACAGCTTTGCACTCTGGGCGTTCTCTCAACCAGCTTCTTAAATGTGTTTTTATTTTACCTTTCTTTAACTAGGCAAGTCAGTCAAGAATCAATTCTTATTTACAATGACAGCCTACCCCGGCCAAACCCAGACAACGCTGGGCCAATTGTGCGCTGCCCTATGCGACTCCCAATCACGTCCGGATGTGATACAGCCTGGATTCGAACCAGGGACTGTAGTGACGCCTTAGACCCCTGCCACTCGGGAGCCCTAAGTTTCATGAGGTAGTCACCTGGAAGGCTTTACAATTAACAGGTGTGTTTTATTAAAAGTTAATTTGTTGAATTTCTTTACTTAATGGGTTCGAGCCTGTCAGTTGTGTTGTGACAAGGTAGGGGTGGTATACAGAAGATGGCCCTATTTGGTAAAAGACCATATTATGTCAAGAACAGCTCAAATAAGCAAAGAGAAACAACAGTCCATCATTACTTTAAGACATGAAGGTCAGTCCATCATTACTTTAAGACATGAAGGTCAGTCCATCATTACTTTAAGACATGAAGGTCAGTCCATCATTACTTTAAGACATGAAGGTCAGTCCATCATTACTTTAAGACATGAAGGTCAGTCCATCATTACTTTAAGACATGAAGGTCAGTCCATCATTACTTTAAGACATGAAGGTCAGTCCATCATTACTTTAAGACATGAAGGTCAGTCCATCATTACTTTAAGACATGAAGGTCAGTCCATCATTACTTTAAGACATGAAGGTCAGTCCATCATTACTTTAAGACATGAAGGTCAGTCCATCATTACTTTAAGACATGAAGGTCAGTCCATCATTACTTTAAGACATGAAGGTCAGTCCATCATTACTTTAAGACATGAAGGTCAGTCCATCATTACTTTAAGACATGAAGGTCAGTCCATCATTACTTTAAGACATGAAGGTCAGTCCATCATTACTTTAAGACATGAAGGTCAGTCCATCATTACTTTAAGACATGAAGGTCAGTCCATCATTACTTTAAGACATGAAGGTCAGTCCATCATTACTTTAAGACATGAAGGTCAGTCCATCATTACTTTAAGACATGAAGGTCAGTCCATCATTACTTTAAGACATGAAGGTCAGTCCATCATCACTTTAAGACATGAAGGTCAGTCCATCATTACTTTAAGACATGAAGGTCAGTCCATCATTACTTTAAGACATGAAGGTCAGTCCATCATTACTTTAAGACATGAAGGTCAGTCCATCGTTACTTTAAGACATGAAGGTCAGTCCATCGTTACTTTAAGACATGAAGGTCAGTCCATCGTTACTTTAAGACATGAAGGTCAGTCCATCGTTACTTTAAGACATGAAGGTCAGTCCATCGTTACTTTAAGACATGAAGGTCAGTCCATCGTTACTTTAAGACATGAAGGTCAGTCCATCGTTACTTTAAGACATGAAGGTCAGTCCATCGTTACTTTAAGACATGAAGGTCAGTCCATCGTTACTTTAAGACATGAAGGTCAGTCCATCGTTACTTTAAGACATGAAGGTCAGTCCATCATTACTTTAAGACATGAAGGTCCAGTTACCTCTCCTGCAGAGGATAAGTTCATTAGAGTTAACTGTCTCTCATGAGGACCGCCACAGGAAAGGAAGACCCAGAGGTACCTCTGCTGCAGAGGATACGTTCATTAGAGTTACCCGCGACCCATTCAGAACCTCCCAAGACCCAATTTGGGTCGCAACCCACTAGTTGAGAATCACTGTTCTAACGTGTGCGTCTCTCTCTCTCCCTGTCTCCCTCTCTGTCTCCCTCTCTGTCTCCCTCTCTGTCTCCCTCTCTGTCGCCCTCTCTGTCGCCCTCTCTGTCGCCCTCTCTGTCTCCCTCTCTGTCTCCCTCTCTGTCTCCCTCTCTGTCTCCCTCTCTGTCTGTCTCTCTGTCTCCCTCTCTGTCTGTCTCTCTCTCTCTCTCTGTCTCTCTCTGTCTCTCTCTGTCTCTCTCTGTCTCTCTCTGTCTCTCTCTGTCTCTCTCTCTCTGTGTGTATGTCTCCCTCTCTGTCTCTCTCTCTCTGTGTGTATGTCTCCCTCTCTGTCTCTCTCTCTCTGTGTGTATCCCTCTCTGTCTCTCTCTCTCTCTCTCTGTCTCTCTCTGTCTCTCTCTCTCTCTCTCTGTCTCTCTCTGTCTCTCTCTCTCTCTGTCTCTCTCTGTCTCTCTCTGTCTCTCTCTCGCTCTGTCTCTCTCTGTCTCTCTCTGTCTCTCTCTCTCTCTCTGTCTCTCTCTGTCTCTCTCTCTCTGTGTGTAGGTGTTCTGTGACATGACGGTAGGTGAGGGGGAGATGGTGTGTGTGGAGTTGGTAGCCAGTGATAAGAGCAACACGTTCCAAGGAGTCGTCTTCCAAGGTTCCATCCGCTACGAAGCTCTGAAGAAGGTTTACGACAACAGGGTAAGTCTCTCTACTCTATAGATATCTATTTGGGATGTCTCTCTACTCTATAGATATCTATCTGGGATTCCTCTCTGAAGGTTTACGACAACAGAGTAAGTCTCTCTACTCTATAGATGTATATCTGGGATGTCTCTCTACTCTATAGATATATATCTGGGATTCCTCTCTCTGGAGAATTCCCCTACAGTGTATTTGGAAAGTTTGCGAACCCCTAGACTTTTTCCCAAAAATTTGTTACATCATTATTCTATTTATTTCATTATTATTATCATTATTTTTTTTAAATCATCAATCTACACACAATACGACAAGCATTTTTGCAATTGTGTTAATAATTTTTTTTAAATATCAAATTTACATAAGTATTCAGACCCTTTACTCAGTACTTTGTCAGTGATTACAGCCTCGAGTCTTCTTGGGTCTGACGCTACAAGCTTGGCACACCTGTATTTGGGGAGTTTCTCCCATTCTTCTCTGCAGATCCTCTCAAGCTCTGTCAGGTTGGATGGGGAGTGTCGCTGCACAGCTATTTTCAGGTCTCTCCAGAGATGTTGGATCGTGTTCAAGTCCGGGCTCCGGCCGGGCCACTCAAGGACATTGAGACTTGTCCTGAAGCCACTCCTGCGTTGTCTTGTCTGTGTGCTTAGGGTTATTGTCCTGTCGGAAGGTGAACCTTCACCCCAGTCTGAGGTCCTGAGCGCTCTGGAGCAGCTTTTCATCAAGGATCTCTCTGTACTTTGCTCCATTCTTCTTTCCCTCAATCCTGACTAGTCTCCCAGTCCCTGCCGCTGAAAAACATCCCCACAGCATGATGCCGCCACCACCATGCTTCACCATAGGGATGCTGCCAGGTTTCCTCGAGACATGACGTTTGGCCTTCAGGCCAAAGAGTTCAATCAGACCAGAGAATCTTGTTTCTCATGGTCTGAGATTCCTTTTGGCAAACTCCAAGAGGGTTGTCATGTGCCTTTTACTGAGGAGTGGCTTCCGTCTGGCCACTCTACCATAAAGGCCTGATTGGTGGAGTGCTGCAGAGATGGTTGTCCTTCTGGAAGGTTCTCCCATCTCCACAGAGGAACTCTGGAGCTCTGCCAGAGTGACGATTGGGTTCTTGGTCACCTCCCTGACCAAGGCCCTTCTCTCTGATTTCTCAGCTTGGCCAGGCAGCCGGCTCTAGGAAGAGTCTTGGTGGTTTCAAACGTCTTCCATTTGAGAATGATGGAGGCCACTGTGTTCTTGGAGACCTTCAAGGCTGCAGAAATGCTTTGGTACCCTTCCAGAGATCTGTGCCTCGACACAATCCTGTCTCGGAGCTCTGTGGACAATTCCTTCGACCTCATATAGACAGGTGTGTGCTTTTCCAAAGTAAGTCCAATCAATTTAATTTATGACAGGTGGACTCCAATCAAGTTGTAGAAACATCTTTCTGAATATTCTGTGAAAATGTGAAATCAGCCTCAAGCTGTGAGAAACTTTACTGCTTGAATTACATAAAGACCTTGGAAAGAAGGAAACTGGATATGTTTGTCTTAATGAAATGGAGTTTACAGACATTACTTAGAGAAACACCGGACTTTGTAGTTTGTGGACAAGACATTACTAACAGAAAAACACAGGACTTTGTAGTTTGTGGACCAGACATTACTAACAGAAAAACACAGGACTTTGTGGACAAGACATTACTAACAGAGAAAAACACAGGACTTTGTGGACCAGACTTTACTAACAGAAAAACACAGGACTTTGTAGTTTGTGGACCAGACATTACTAACAGAAAAACACAGGACTTTGTAGTTTGTGGACCAGACATTACTAACAGAAAAACACAGGACTTTGTGGACAAGACATTACTAACAGAGAAAAACACAGGACTTTGTGGACCAGACTTTACTAAGAGAAAAACACAAGACATTGTAGTTTGTGGACAAGACTTTACTAAAAGAAAAACACAGGACTTTGTAGTTTGTGGACAAGACATTACTAACAGAGAAAAACACAAGACATTGTAGTTTGTGGACAAGACTTTACTAAGAGAAAAACACAAGACATTGTAGTTTGTGGACAATATTTTACTAAGAGAAAAACACAGGACTTTGTAGTTTGTGGACAAGACTTTACTAACAGAAAAACACAGGACTTTGTAGTTTGTGGACAAGACATTACTAACAGAGAAAAACACAAGACTAACAGAGAGAAACACAATAAAGGACAAGATTCAAAACGATCCATATCAAGTCTTCCTGTTGTGTGTTTGTCTTGTAGGTGAGTGTGGCAGCGAAGATGGCCCAGCGCATGTCGTTCGGCTTCTACAAGTACAACAACATGGAGTTTGTCAGGATGAAGGGGCCCCAGGGCAAAGGTCACGCTGAGATGGCGGTCAGCCGGGTCCCGACCGGAGACACGTCCCCCTGCGGCACAGAGGAGGACCTGGACTCACCCCTACACGAGAGGGTAGGTAGAGTAGACAAATAGGCACGCACGCACACATATACCAGGGGGTTAGGACACACAAAAAACGTGCATGGACACATTAGGAACACCTTCTCTTTCCATGACCGACTGACCAGGTGAATGCTGTGATCCCTGATTGATGTCACCTGTTAAATCCACTTCAATCAGCGTAGATGAAGGGGAGGAGACAGGTGGTTGAAGAAGGATTTTTAAACCTTGAGACAATTGAGACATGGATTGTATGTGTGTGCCATTCAGCGGGTGAATGGGCAAGACTAAAGATTTAAGTTCCTTTGAACGGGGTATGGTAGTAGGTGCCAGGCGCACCGGTTTGAGTCAAGAACTTCAACGCTGCTGGGTTTTACACACTCAACAGTTTCCTGTGTGTATCAAGAACGGTCCACCACCCAAAGGACATCCAGCCAACTTGATACAGCTGTGGGAAGCGTTGGTGTCAACATGGACCAGCTTCCCTGTGGAAGGCTTTGGACACCTTGTAGAGTCAACATGGACCAGCTTCCCTGTGGAAGGCTTTAGACACCTTGTAGAGTCCATATCCCAAAGAATTGAGGCTGTTCTGAGTGCAAAAGGGGGTGTAACTCAATATTAGGAACGTGTTCAATAATGTTTTGTACACTCAAACGCTGACCGTCCGCTAGACTAGAGGGTCGGGACGCTGACCGTCCGCTAGACTAGAGGGTCGGGGCGCTGACCGTCCGCTAGACTAGAGGGTCGGGACGCTGACCGTCCGCTAGACTAGAGGGTCGGGACGCTGACCGTCCGCTAGACTAGAGGGTCGGGACGCTGACCGTCCGCTAGACTAGAGGGTCGGGGCGCTGACCGTCTGCTAGACTAGAGGGTCGGGGCGCTGACCGTCCGCTAGACTAGAGGGTCGGGGCGCTGACCGTCCGCTAGACTAGAGGGTCGGGGCGCTGACCGTCCGCTAGACTAGAGGGTCGGGGCGCTGACCGTCCGCTAGACTAGAGGGTCGGGGCGCTGACCGTCCGCTAGACTAGAGGGTCGGGGCGCTGACCGTCCGCTAGACTAGAGGGTCGGGAAAGCATTATGGTAGAACCACAAACATTCCATGTTCTCAGGTACATAGATATACATGGAGGGGAAATGGTTTCATAATCAGAGAAATGACCCACAGAATATCCAACATGAAATAGTCAGAGCCCAGGAATGGACATGTAGATAGCTGGAACACACTTCTATTCTGTAACGTGTGTGTGTTCCCCTTTAACTGAAGTTCTGTATGTCCTGAGGTTCTGTATGTCCTGAGGTTCTGTATGTCCTGAGGTTCTGTATGTCCTGAGGTATGTCCTGAGGTATGTCCTGAGGTTCTGTATGTCCTGAGGTTCTGTATGTCCTGAGGTTCTGTATGTCCTGAGGTATGTCCTGAGGTTCTGTATGTCCTGAGGTTCTGTATGTCCTGAGGTATGTCCTGAGGTTCTGTATGTCCTGAGGTATGTCCTGAGGTTCTGTATGTCCTGAGGTATGTCCTGAGGTACTGTATATCCTGAGATACTGTTCCCCTTTAACTGAGGTTCTGTATGTCCTGAGATACTGTCCCCCTTTAACTGAGGTTCTGTATGTCCTGAGGTATGTCCTGAGGTTCTGTATGTCCTGAGGTATGTCCTGAGGTTCTGTATGTCCTGAGGTACTGTTCCCCTTTAACTGAGGTACTGTCTCCCTTTAACTGAGGTTCTGTATGTCCTGAGGTACTGTCCCCCTTTAACTGAGGTTCTGTATGTCCTGAGATACTGTCCCCCTTTAACTGAGGTTCTGTATGTCCTGAGGTACTGTCTCCCTTTAACTGAGGTTCTGTATGTCCTGAGGTACTGTCCCCCTTTAACTGAGGTTCTGTATGTCCTGAGGTACTGTCCCCCTTTAACTGAGGTTCTGTATGTCCTGAGGTACTGTCCCCCTTTAACTGAGGTTCTGTATGTCCTGAGGTTCTGTATGTCCTGAGGGACTGTCTCCCTTTAACTGAGGTTCTGTATGTCCTGAGGTACTGTCCCCCTTTAACTGAGGTTCTGTATGTCCTGAGGTACTGTCCCCCTTTAACTGAGGTTCAGTGTGATGTCCACTAGAGTTGTGGATATCAGAGACTGGATTTGACTCAGTTGGGGGGTTGTTCTGGAGGATAGACTGGATTTGACTCAGTTGGGGGGTTGTTCTGGAGGATAGACTGGATTTGACTCAGTTGGGGGGTTGTTCTGGAGGATAGACTGGATTTGACTCAGTTGGGGGGTTGTTCTGGAGGATAGACTGGATTTGACTCAGTTGGGGGGTTGTTCTGGAGGATAGACTGGATTTGACTCAGTTGGGGGGTTGTTCTGGAGGATAGACTGGATTTGACTCAGTTGGGGGGTTGTTCTGGAGGATAGACTGGATTTGACTCAGTTGGGGGGTTGTTCTGGAGGATAGAATGGATTTGACTCAGTTGGGGGGTTGTTCTGGAGGATAGACTGGATTTGACTCAGTTGGGGGGTTGTTCTGGAGGATAGACTGGATTTGACTCAGTTGGGGGGTTGTTCTGGAGGATAGAATGGATTTGACTCAGTTGGGGGGTTGTTCTGGAGGATAGACTGGATTTGACTCAGTTGGGGGGTTGTTCTGGAGGATAGAATGGATTTGACTCAGTTGGGGGGTTGTTCTGGAGGATAGACTGGATTTGACTCAGTTGGGGGGTTGTTCTGGAGGATAGACTGGATTTGACTCAGTTGGGGGGTTGTTCTGGAGGATAGAATGGATTTGACTCAGTTGGGGGGTTGTTCTGGAGGATAGAATGGGTTGACATTATATTACTACTGAGTTATTGCCATGTTTAATACACTGTAGTATATTATATTACTACTGAGTTACTGCCATGTTTAATACACTGTAGTATATTATATTACTACTGAGTTACTGCCATGTTTAATACACTGTAGTATATTATATTACTACTGAGTTACTGCCGTGTTTAATACACTGTAGTATATTATATTACTACTGAGTTACTGCAGTATGTTTAATACACTGTAGTATATTATATTACTACTGAGTTACTGCCATTTTTAATACACTGTAGTATATTATATTACTACTGAGTTACTGCCGTGTTTAATACACTGTAGTATATTATATTACTACTGAGTTACTGCCATGTTTAATACACTATTATATTACTACTGAGTTACTGCCATGTTTAATACACTGTAGTATATTATATTACTACTGAGTTACTGCCATGTTTAATACACTATAATATTACTACTGAGGTACTGCCATGTTTAATACACTATTATATTACTACTGAGTTACTGCCGTGTTTAATACACTGTAGTATATTATATTACTACTGAGTTACTGCCATGTTTAATACACTATTATATTACTACTGAGTTACTGCCATGTTTAATACACTGTAGTATATTATATTACTACTGAGTTACTGCCGTGTTTAATACACTATTATATTACTACTGAGTTACTGCCGTGTTTAATACACTGTAGTATATTATATTACTACTGAGTTACTGCCGTGTTTAATACACTATTATATTACTACTGAGTTACTGCCATGTTTAATACACTGTAGTATATTATATTACTACTGAGTTACTGCCATGTTTAATACACTGTAGTATATTATATTACTACTGAGTTACTGCCGTGTTTAATACACTATAATATTACTGAGTTACTGCCGTGTTTAATACACTGTAGTATATTATATTACTACTGAGTTACTGCCATGTTTAATACACTGTAGTATATTATATTACTACTGAGTTACTGCCGTGTTTAATACACTGTAGTATATTATATTACTACTGAGTTACTGCCATGTTTAATACACTGTAGTATATTATATTACTACTGAGTTACTGCCATGTTTAATACACTGTAATATTAGAGTTACTGCCGTGTTTAATACACTGTAGTATATTATATTACTACTGAGTTACTGCAGTATGTTACATTACTACTGAGTTACTGCCGTGTTTAATACACTATTATATTACTACTGAGTTACTGCCGTGTTTAATACACTGTAGTATATTATATTACTACTGAGTTACTGCCATGTTTAATACACTATTATATTACTACTGAGTTACTGCCATGTTTAATACACTGTAGTATATTATATTACTACTGAGTTACTGTAGTATATTATATTACTACTGAGTTACTGCCGTGTTTAATACACTGTAGTATATTATATTACTACTGAGTTACTGCAGTATGTTATATTACTACTGAGTTACTGCCGTGTTTAATACACTGTAGTATATTATGTTACTACTGAGTTACTGCCATGTTTAATACACTATTATATTACTACTGAGTTACTGCCATGTTTAATACACTGTAGTATATTATATTACTACTGAGTTACTGCCGTGTTTAATACACTATTATATTACTACCGAGTTACTGCCATGTTTAATACACTATAATATTACTGAGTTACTGCCGTGTTTAATACACTGTAGTATATTATATTACTACTGAGTTACTGCAGTATGTTACATTACTACTGAGTTACTGCCGTGTTTAATACACTGTAGTATATTATATTACTACTGAGTTACTGCCATGTTTAATACACTGTAGTATATTATATTACTACTGAGTTACTGCCATGTTTAATACACTGTAGT
The DNA here is from genome assembly GCF_013265735.2 of Oncorhynchus mykiss. Classification (NCBI taxonomy): domain Eukaryota; kingdom Metazoa; phylum Chordata; class Actinopteri; order Salmoniformes; family Salmonidae; genus Oncorhynchus; species Oncorhynchus mykiss. The sequence goes on along the minus strand of NC_048579.1, from coordinate 80,160,889 downwards.
ATATTATATTACTACTGAGTTACTGCCGTGTTTAATACACTATTATATTACTACCGAGTTACTGCCATGTTTAATACACTATAATATTACTGAGTTACTGCCGTGTTTAATACACTGTAGTATATTATATTACTACTGAGTTACTGCAGTATGTTACATTACTACTGAGTTACTGCCGTGTTTAATACACTGTAGTATATTATATTACTACTGAGTTACTGCCATGTTTAATACACTGTAGTATATTATATTACTACTGAGTTACTGCCATGTTTAATACACTGTAGTATATTATATTACTACTGAGTTACTGCCATGTTTAATACACTGTAGTATATTATATTACTACTGAGTTACTGCCGTGTTTAATACACTATAATATTAGAGTTACTGCCGTGTTTAATACACTGTAGTATATTATATTACTACTGAGTTACTGCCGTGTTTAATACACTATTATATTACTACTGAGTTACTGCCGTGTTTAATACACTGTAGTATATTATATTACTACTGAGTTACTGCCGTGTTTAATACACTGTAGTATATTATATTACTACTGAGTTACTGCCGTGTTTAATACACTGTAGTATATTATATTACTACTGAGTTACTGCCATGTTTAATACACTGTAGTATATTATATAACTACTGAGTTACTGCCGTGTTTAATACACTGTAGTATATTATATTACTACTGAGTTACTGCCATGTTTAATACACTGTAGTATATTATATTACTACTGAGGTACTGCCGTGTTTAATACACTGTAGTATATTATATTACTACTGAGTTACTGCCATGTTTAATACACTATTATATTACTACTGAGTTACTGCCATGTTTAATACACTGTAGTATATTACTGAGTTACTGCCATGTTTAATACACTGTAGTATATTATATTACTACTGAGTTACTGCCGTGTTTAATACACTATTATATTACTACTGAGTTACTGCCATGTTTAATACACTGTAGTATATTATATTACTACTGAGTTACTGCCATGTTTAATACACTGTAGTATATTATATTACTACTGAGTTACTGCCATGTTTAATACACTGTAGTATATTATATTACTACTGAGTTACTGCCGTGTTTAATACACTATTATATTACTACTGAGTTACTGCCATGTTTAATACACTGTAGTATATTATATTACTACTGAGTTACTGCCATGTTTAATACACTGTAGTATATTATATTACTACTGAGTTACTGCCATGTTTAATACACTGTAGTATATTATATTACTACTGAGTTACTGCCGTGTTTAATACACTATTATATTACTACTGAGTTACTGCCATGTTTAATACACTGTAGTATATTATATTACTACTGAGTTACTGCCATGTTTAATACACTATTATATTACTACTGAGTTACTGCCTTGTTTAATACACTATAATATTACTACTGAGTTACTGCCATGTTTATTATATTACTACTGAGTTACTGCCATGTTTAATACACTATTATATTATTACTGAGTTACTGCCATGTTTAATACACTGTAGTATATTATATTAATACTGAGTTACTGCCGTGTTTAATACACTGTTATATTACTACTGAGTTACTGCCATGTTTAATACACTTATATTACTACTGAGTTACTGCCATGTTTAATACACTGTAGTATATTATATTACTACTGAGTTACTGCCATGTTTAATACACTGTTATATTACTACTGAGTTACTGCCATGTTTAATACACTTATATTACTACTGAGTTACTGCCATGTTTAATACACTGTAGTATATTATATTACTACTGAGTTACTGCCATGTTTAATACACTGTAGTATATTATATTACTACTGAGTTACTGCCATGTTTAATACACTATTATATTACTACTGAGGTACTGCCGTGTTTAATACACTGTAGTATATTATATTACTACTGAGTTACTGCCGTGTTTAATACACTGTAGTATATTATATTACTACTGAGTTACTGCCGTGTTTAATACACTGTAGTATATTATATTACTACTGAGTTACTGCCATTTTTAATACACTGTAGTATATTATATTACTACTGAGTTACTGCCATTTTTAATACACTGTAGTATATTATATTACTACTGAGTTACTGCCATGTTTAATACACTGTAGTATATTATATTACTACTGAGTTACTGCCGTGTTTAATACACTGTAGTATATTATATTACTACTGAGTTACTGCCGTGTTTAATACACTGTAGTATATTATATTACTACTGAGTTACTGCCATTTTTAATACACTGTAGTATATTATATTACTACTGAGTTACTGCCGTGTTTAATACACTGTAGTATATTATATTACTACTGAGTTACTGCCATTTTTAATACACTGTAGTATATTATATTACTACTGAGTTACTGCCGTGTTTAATACACTATTATATTACTACTGAGTTACTGCCATGTTTAATACACTGTAATATTAGAGTTACTGCCGTGTTTAATACACTGTAGTATATTATATTACTACTGAGTTACTGCAGTATGTTACATTACTACTGAGTTACTGCCGTGTTTAATACACTATTATATTACTACTGAGTTACTGCCGTGTTTAATACACTGTAGTATATTATATTACTACTGAGTTACTGCCATGTTTAATACACTATTATATTACTACTGAGTTACTGCCATGTTTAATACACTGTAGTATATTATATTACTACTGAGTTACTGTAGTATATTATATTACTACTGAGTTACTGCCGTGTTTAATACACTGTAGTATATTATATTACTACTGAGTTACTGCAGTATGTTATATTACTACTGAGTTACTGCCGTGTTTAATACACTGTAGTATATTATGTTACTACTGAGTTACTGCCATGTTTAATACACTGTAGTATATTATATTACTACTGAGTTACTGCCGTGTTTAATACACTATTATATTACTACTGAGTTACTGCCATGTTTAATACACTGTAGTATATTATATTACTACTGAGTTACTGCCGTGTTTAATACACTATTATATTACTACCGAGTTACTGCCATGTTTAATACACTATAATATTACTGAGTTACTGCCGTGTTTAATACACTGTAGTATATTATATTACTACTGAGTTACTGCAGTATGTTACATTACTACTGAGTTACTGCCGTGTTTAATACACTGTAGTATATTATATTACTACTGAGTTACTGCCATGTTTAATACACTGTAGTATATTATATTACTACTGAGTTACTGCCATGTTTAATACACTGTAGTATATTATATTACTACTGAGTTACTGCCGTGTTTAATACACTATTATATTACTACCGAGTTACTGCCATGTTTAATACACTATAATATTACTGAGTTACTGCCGTGTTTAATACACTGTAGTATATTATATTACTACTGAGTTACTGCAGTATGTTACATTACTACTGAGTTACTGCCGTGTTTAATACACTGTAGTATATTATATTACTACTGAGTTACTGCCATGTTTAATACACTGTAGTATATTATATTACTACTGAGTTACTGCCATGTTTAATACACTGTAGTATATTATATTACTACTGAGTTACTGCCATGTTTAATACACTGTAGTATATTATATTACTACTGAGTTACTGCCGTGTTTAATACACTATTATATTACTACTGAGTTACTGCCATGTTTAATACACTATAATATTAGAGTTACTGCCGTGTTTAATACACTGTAGTATATTATATTACTACTGAGTTACTGCCGTGTTTAATACACTATTATATTACTACTGAGTTACTGCCGTGTTTAATACACTGTAGTATATTATATTACTACTGAGTTACTGCCGTGTTTAATACACTATTATATTACTACTGAGTTACTGCCGTGTTTAATACACTGTAGTATATTATATTACTACTGAGTTACTGCCGTGTTTAATACACTGTAGTATATTATATTACTACTGAGTTACTGCCATGTTTAATACACTGTAGTATATTATATAACTACTGAGTTACTGCCGTGTTTAATACACTGTAGTATATTATATTACTACTGAGTTACTGCCATGTTTAATACACTGTAGTATATTATGTTACTACTGAGTTACTGCCATGTTTAATACACTGTAGTATATTATATTACTACTGAGTTACTGCCATGTTTAATACACTGTAGTATATTACTACTGAGTTACTGCCATGTTTAATACACTGTAATATATTATATTACTACTGAGGTACTGCCGTGTTTAATACACTGTAGTATATTATATTACTACTGAGGTACTGCCATGTTTAATACACTGTAGTATATTATATTACTACTGAGTTACTGCCATGTTTAATACACTATTATATTACTACTGAGTTACTGCCATGTTTAATACACTGTAGTATATTACTGAGTTACTGCCATGTTTAATACACTGTAATATATTATATTACTACTGAGTTACTGCCGTGTTTAATACACTATTATATTACTACTGAGTTACTGCCATGTTTAATACACTGTAGTATATTATATTACTACTGAGTTACTGCCGTGTTTAATACACTATTATATTACTACTGAGTTACTGCCATGTTTAATACACTGTAGTATATTATATTACTACTGAGTTACTGCCATGTTTAATACACTGTAGTATATTATATTACTACTGAGTTACTGCCATGTTTAATACACTGTAGTATATTATATTACTACTGAGTTACTGCCGTGTTTAATACACTATTATATTACTACTGAGTTACTGCCATGTTTAATACACTGTAGTATATTATATTACTACTGAGTTACTGCCATGTTTAATACACTATTATATTACTACTGAGTTACTGCCTTGTTTAATACACTATAATATTACTACTGAGTTACTGCCATGTTTATTATATTACTACTGAGTTACTGCCATGTTTAATACACTATTATATTATTACTGAGTTACTGCCATGTTTAATACACTGTAGTATATTATATTAATACTGAGTTACTGCCGTGTTTAATACACTGTTATATTACTACTGAGTTACTGCCATGTTTAATACACTTATATTACTACTGAGTTACTGCCATGTTTAATACACTGTAGTATATTATATTACTACTGAGTTACTGCCATGTTTAATACACTGTTATATTACTACTGAGTTACTGCCATGTTTAATACACTTATATTACTACTGAGTTACTGCCATGTTTAATACACTGTAGTATGTTATATTACTACTGAGTTACTGCCGTGTTTAATACACTGTAGTATATTATATTACTACTGAGTTACTGCCATGTTTAATACACTATTATATTACTACTGAGGTACTGCCGTGTTTAATACACTGTAGTATATTATATTACTACTGAGTTACTGCCGTGTTTAATACACTGTAGTATATTATATTACTACTGAGTTACTGCCGTGTTTAATACACTGTAGTATATTATATTACTACTGAGTTACTGCCGTGTTTAATACACTGTAGTATATTATATTACTACTGAGTTACTGCCATTTTTAATACACTGTAGTATATTATATTACTACTGAGTTACTGCCATTTTTAATACACTGTAGTATGTTATATTACTACTGAGTTACTGCCATGTTTAATACACTGTAGTATATTATATTACTACTGAGTTACTGCCGTGTTTAATACACTGTAGTATATTATATTACTACTGAGTTACTGCCATTTTTAATACACTGTAGTATATTATATTACTACTGAGTTACTGCCGTGTTTAATACACTGTAGTATATTATATTACTACTGAGTTACTGCCATTTTTAATACACTGTAGTATATTATATTACTACTGAGTTACTGCCGTGTTTAATACACTGTAGTATATTATATTACTACTGAGTTACTGCCATGTTTAATACGCTGTAGTATGTTATATTACTACTGAGTTACTGTAGTATATTATATTACTACTGAGTTACTGCCATGTTTAATACACTGTAGTATATTATGTTACTACTGAGTTACTGCCATGTTTAATACACTGTAGTATATTATATTACTACTGAGTTACTGCCATGTTTAATACGCTGTAGTATGTTATATTACTACTGAGTTACTGCCATGTTTAATACACTGTAGTATATTATATTACTACTGAGTTACTGCCATGTTTAATTTACTACAGTTTAACTACACAGGTATAAGAGCAACTGATGGTAGTATTAGATATGTTCTGATTGGCTGTCTGTGTGTTTTCTCTGTAGTACGTTGGTTCTGATTGGCTGTCTGTGTTCTGTTTGGTCAGGTGACGTCGTTCAGCACCCCTCCCACCCCGGAGAGGAACCGCCCCTCGTTCTTCTCCCCTTCTCTCCGTCGGAAGGTCCCCAGGAACCGTATCACTGAGATGAAGAAGAGTCACTCAGCCAACGATAGTGAAGAGTTCTTCAGGGAAGAGGACGACGAGGGTAATGATATTTTATACCCAAACACCACGTGTTGTGTAGGATGTGTTGGAGAGTGTAGAACCCGGATGTGTTGGAGAGTGTAGAACCCGGATGTGTTGGAGAGTGTAGAACCCGGATGTGTTGGAGAGTGTAGAACCTGGATGTGTTGGAGAGTGTAGAACCCGGATGTGTTGGAGAGTGTAGAACCCGGATGTGTTGGAGAGTGTAGAACCCGGATGTGTTGGAGAGTGTAGAACCCGGATGTGTTGGAGAGTGTAGAACCTGGATGTGTTGGAGAGTGTAGAACCCGGATGTGTTGGAGAGTGTAGAACCCGGATGTGTTGGAGAGTGTAGAACCCGGATGTGTTGGAGAGTGTAGAACCCGGATGTGTTGGAGAGTGTAGAACCCGGATGTGTTGGAGAGTGTAGAACCCGGATGTGTTGGAGAGTGTAGAACCCGGATGTGTTGGAGAGTGTAGAACCCGGATGTGTTGGAGAGTGTAGAACCCGGATGTGTTGGAGAGAGAGAGAGGGAGAGTGTAGAACCAGGATGTGTTGAATAGACAGAGTAGAACCAGGATGTGTTGAATAGAGAGAGTGTTTAACCTATAACCTGGATCATGTGACCCCATGCAGACCTGTGTAACCAGTCCAACCTGCGGTCTCGCTCCCTGTCGGGTACAGGTCGGTCCCTGGTGGGATCTTGGCTCAAACTGAACCGTACGGAGGAGTACTTCCTGCTTTACTCCCACCTGACCTACGTCACCCTGCCGCTGCACCGCATCACCTCAGGTCAAGACCCACACACCATCAGTCCCTAATTGTTCCCTATCACCTCAGGTCCAGACCCACACACTATCAGTCCCTAATGGGTCACTATTCCTTATCACCTCAGGTCAAGACCCACACACTATCAGTCCCTAATGGTTCCCTATCACCTCAGGTCAAGACCCACACACTATCAGTCCCAAATGGTTCCCTATCACCTCAGGTCAAGACCCACACACTATCAGTCCCAAATGGTTCCCTATCACCTCAGGTCAAGACCCACACACTATCAGTCCCAAATGGTTCCCTATCACCTCAGGTCAAGGCCCACACACCATCAGTCCTTAATGGGTCACTATCACCTCAGGTCAAGACCCACACACCATCAGTCCCTAATGGTTCCCTATCACCTCAGGTCAAGACCCACACACCATCAGTCCCTAATGGGTCACTATTCCCTATCACCTCAGGTCAAGACCCACACACTATCAGTCCCTAATGGGTCACTATTCCTTATCACCTCAGGTCAAGACCCACACACTATCAGTCCCTAATGGTTCCCTATCACCTCAGGTCAAGACCCACACACTATCAGTCCCTAATGGTTCCCTATCACCTCAGGTCAAGACCCACACACTATCAGTCCCAAATGGTTCCCTATCACCTCAGGTCAAGGCCCACACACCATCAGTCCTTAATGGGTCACTATCACCTCAGGTCAAGACCCACACACCATCAGTCCCTAATGGGTCACTATTCCCTATCACCTCAGGTCAAGACCCACACACTATCAGTCCCTAATGGGTCACTATTCCTTATCACCTCAGGTCAAGACCCACACACTATCAGTCCCTAATGGTTCCCTATCACCTCAGGTCAAGACCCACACACTATCAGTCCCTAATGGTTCCCTATCACCTCAGGTCAAGGCCCACACACCATCAGTCCCTAATGGGTCACTATCACCTCAGGTCAAGACCCACACACCATCAGTCCCTAATGGTTCCCTATCACCTCAGGTCAAGACCCACACACCATCAGTCCCTAATGGGTCACTATTCCCTATCACCTCAGGTCAAGACCCACACACTATCAGTCCCTAATGGTTCCCTATCACCTCAGGTCAAGACCCACACACCATCAGTCCCTAATGGTTCCCTATCACCTCAGGTCCAGACCCACACACCATCAGTCCCTAATGGTTCCCTATCACCTCAGGTCCAGACCCACACACCATCAGTCCGTAATGGTTCCCTATCACCTCAAGTCAAGACCCACTCACCATCAGTCCCTAATTGTTCCCTATCACCTCAGGTCAAGACCCACACACCATCAGTCCCTAATGGTTCCCTATCACCTCAGGTCAAGACCCTGGGGGGGGACAGGGTAAATGTCCATTGGGGGGGACATCTTGGGCAGGGGGACGATGGTGGGGATAACAACCTGAGCTAGAGAGAGTGAAAATGTTCTGATAACACAACAGCCAGCTGGTCTGGCCATGCTCAGAGGGTGCGGCTAGCGTCTTCTAATCTAGATTCTTTACACTTTCTAGAGGACAGGGAGCCATTATGGACTGTCCCTGTCGTGTAAATTACAGTATTGACTGCTCATTGACTCTGTTGTCTGTCATCAGATATCCTGGAGGTGAGACAGAAGCCCATCCTGATGACATAGCAGATCAGAGCTCCAGTCCTCCTAACTGCCCCAGAGCCTCCCTACGAAGTGCCTTCCTGCATCAGGCCCTGACTGACACCACTACAACCCAGTGGTGAGATGGAAAACGTACAGCAACCCTACCACCATCTGGTGGTGACATGGAGGAATTACAGCAACACTACCACCATCTGGTGGTGACATGGAGGAATTACAGCAACACTACCACCATCTGGTGGTGACATGGAGGAATTACAGCAACACTACCACCATCTGGTGGTGACATGGAGGAATTACAGCAACACTACCACCATCTGGTGGTGAGATGGAGGAATTACAGCAACACTACCACCATCTGGTGGTGAGATGGAGGAATTACAGCAACACTACCACCATCTGGTGGTGAGATGGAGGAATTACAGCAACACTACCACCATCTATCTGGTGGTGACATGGAGGAATTACAGCAACACTACCACCATCTGGTGGTGAGATGGCGGAATTACAGCAACACTACCACCATCTGGTGGTGAGATGGAGGAATTACAGCAACACTACCACCATCTGGTGGCGAGACAGAGAACTACAACCAAACCTGGAGTCAATGGCAAGAGGTGACTAAAAAACAACAACTTTGGAACAATGAAAACCAGCCAATCAAAAAAGTGCCTCTTCCCTGTCATGTTCCTGCTCGATGAGGATTCGCCGGTGGGTGTGAGGCGGTCGCCAGGGAAACGGGCATAGCAACCCACCTGTCCTGTCAGGATCACAATGGTCGTGAAGTGCAGTACCATTGGCTGAACTCTGACCTGGAACTAAAATGATTTAGAATGTCTCTGGACGAATCTAAAATGGAACTCTATTCCCAGTTTAGTGCACTAACGTTGGCCTTAGCCCTATGTGGACTCTGATCTAAAGTAGTGCCCTATAAAAGGGAATAGGGTGCCATTTTGGACAACGTCTCCTGTTTTCTTGTAAATATCCTGCTGCTTAACTATTCACTGATAAGCCTTTAAGAAAGGTTACGCTTCTTCTGATGGGAACATAAAGCTTCTGTCTGTTTTGTCGTTGCGTGTTTGTGTTTCTGTCTGCGAGGCGGGGAAGGTTAAAGGGAGTGTGTGTGTGTGTGTCTAACATCGTTGTCTAAGTCCCAGGGCTTTGTGGATGTGCTGCCTTCAGTCTATCAGCACACCACTGGCACATAAAGGATGTTACTCTGAGACCAGAAGGGCACCGTATTGACCAGGGAGTAGGCTTCCATCAGGCTCACAGTCTGGAGACCCTTCAACTCTTCAGTTTAACGTGACGAACTTTCAACAGGGAACTGAAATTATCATCTATATAGAAAAATTAAAAAAACAATGACTTGGAAATTCACACACACACACGTGTGAGAAAGATTTTCCTCAGCACTGGAACAAGATGGCTGAATGTAGAAACATAGGGCCTGCTGATACTCAGCTTTAGTAGCCGTAAGATACTAAACCCTGTTTCTGTCTGGTCTCGTCCCCAGGCTGCTGTTACGTAGAGCCTGGTGACTGTCTGAAACTAAGGGGGTGTGGATTTACTGAGTGATATGCTAATCAATTCCAATTCTGGAGCGACTCACACGACTATGAGGAGAAGGGGGAGGGAGCGAGCCTGGGATAGTTGTATTTATGGAAGCCCATTCCTGCCACCCAAAATATAATTAAATGTCGACACTGCCTCAACATTTTGAGCTTCTAACTAAAACCATTTAGACAGAACATACATACACTACATGGACAAAAGTATGTGGACACCTGGTCGTCAAACATCTCATTTCAAAATCATGAGCATTAGTATGGAGTTGGGTCTCCCCCAACTGGTTCTGTGCAGGCCAGTCAAGTTCTTCCACACCGATCTCGACACACCACTTTTGTATGGACCTGACTTTGTGCACAGGGGGCATTGTCATGCTGAAACAGGAAAGGGCCTTCCCCAAACTGCTTCCATAGTTAAGTTAGTTTGGAACTCGGTAGTGAGTGTTGCCACGGGCTTCAGCACTCGGCGGTCCCGTTCTGTGGTCTACCACAGCCGTTGTTGCTCCTAGACGTTTCCGCTTCACAATAGCAGCACTTACAGTTGACCGGGGGGCAGCACTAGCAGGGCAGAAATTTGACCAACTGACTTGTTGGAAAGGTGGCATCCTATGACGGTGCCACATTGAAGGTCACTGAGCTCTTCAGTATGGCCATTCTACTGCCAATGTTTGTCTATGGAGATTGCATGGCTGTGTGCTTGATTTTATGTCAGCAACGGGTGTGGCTGAAATAGCCAAATCCACTCATTTGAAGGGGTGTCCACATACTTCTGTGTATATACATACTCTGTGTTTCTTCATTTGTAGCATTATGTGGTGAATTATATGAGTCCATTGCTGAACTGGCATTCGTCCCAACACTTTATATTGTTTAATAAAATAATTGACACAAAAGCACCGAAAAGAGGGACAAATTACTGGTGTTAAGACTGATTCGCCTCATGATTTGATTGGTCAACTCCTGCTTCAGTCTGATAAACCACAGCTGTCCTAGAGTAGCCTACCGATAAACCACAGCTGGTCTAGAGTAGGCTACTGATAAACCACAGCTGGTCTAGAGTAGTCTACTGATAAACCACAGCTACAGGTAGTCTACTGATAAACCACAGCTGTCCTAGAGTAGCCTACTGATAAACCACAGCTGTCCTAGAGTAGCCTACTGATAAACCACAGCTACAGGTAGTCTACTGATAAACCACAGCTGGTCTAGAGTAGCCTACTGATAAACCACAGCTGTCCTAGAGTAGCCTACTGATAAACCACAGCTGTCCTAGAGTAGCCTACTGATAAACCACAGCTGTCCTAGAGTAGGCTACTGATAAACCACAGCTGGTCTAGAGTAGCCTACTGATAAACCACAGCTACAGGTAGTCTACTGATAAACCACAGCTGGTCTAGAGTAGCCTACTGATAAACCACAGCTGTCCTAGAGTAGCCTACTGATAAACCACAGCTGTCCTAGAGTAGCCTACTGATAAACCACAGCTACAGGTAGTCTACTGATAAACCACAGCTGGTCTAGAGTAGCCTACTGATAAACCACAGCTGTCCTAGAGTAGCCTACTGATAAACCACAGCTGTCCTAGAGTAGCCTACTGATAAACCACAGCTACAGGTAGTCTACTGATAAACCACAGCTGGTCTAGAGTAGCCTACTGATAAACCACAGCTGTCCTAGAGTAGCCTACTGATAAACCACAGCTACAGGTAGTCTACTGATAAACCACAGCTGGTCTAGAGTAGTCTACTGATAAACCACAGCTGTCCTAGAGTAGCCTACTGATAAACCACAGCTGTCCTAGAGTAGCCTACTGATAAACCACAGCTGTCCTAGAGTAGCCTACTGATAAACCACAGCTGTCCTAGAGTAGGCTACTGATAAACCACAGCTGGTCTAGAGTAGCCTACTGATAAACCACAGCTACAGGTAGTCTACTGATAAACCACAGCTGGTCTAGAGTAGCCTACTGATAAACCACAGCTGTCCTAGAGTAGCCTACTGATAAACCACAGCTGTCCTAGAGTAGCCTACTGATAAACCACAGCTACAGGTAGTCTACTGATAAACCACAGCTGGTCTAGAGTAGCCTACTGATAAACCACAGCTGTCCTAGAGTAGCCTACTGATAAACCACAGCTGTCCTAGAGTAGCCTACTGATAAACCACAGCTACAGGTAGTCTACTGATAAACCACAGCTGGTCTAGAGTAGCCTACTGATAAACCACAGCTGTCCTAGAGTAGCCTACTGATAAACCACAGCTGTCCTAGAGTAGCCTACTGATAAACCACAGCTGTCCTAGAGTAGCCTACTGATAAACCACAGCTGTCCTAGAGTAGCCTACTGATAAACCACAGCTGTCCTAGAGTAGCCTACTGATAAACCACAGCTGTCCTAGAGTAGCCTACTGATAAACCACAGCTACAGGTAGTCTACTGATAAACCACAGCTGTCCTAGAGTAGCCTACTGATAAACCACAGCTGTCCTAGAGTAGCCTACTGATAAACCACAGCTACAGGTAGTCTACTGATAAACCACAGCTGTCCTAGAGTAGCCTACTGATAAACCACAGCTGTCCTAGAGTAGCCTACTGATAAACCACAGCTGTCCTAGAGTAGCCTACTGATAAACCACAGCTGTCCTAGAGTAGCCTACTGATAAACCACAGCTGTCCTAGAGTAGCCTACTGATAAACCACAGCTGGCCTAGAGTAGCCTACCGATAAACCACAGCTGGTCTATTCAAACTGTGGGTGGCTGAGCTACCTAGGCCGTATCAACACAATAGTGAAGACATTGTGACTTAATTCCAGATGATACAACCCTGCATACCTGTGACCAGTCCTGGTCATTCTACTGTCACAGTCCTGGTCACAGTCCTGGTCATTCTACTGTCACAGTCCTGGTCATTCTACTGTCACAGTCCTGGTCATTCTACTGTCACAGTCCTGGTCACAGTCCTGGTCATTCTACTGTCACAGTCCTGGTCATTCTACTGTCACAGTCCTGGTTATTCTACTGTCACAGTCCTGGTCACAGTCCTGGTCATTCTACTGTCACAGTCCTGGTTATTCTACTGTCACAGTCCTGGTTATTGTACTGTCACAGTCCTGGTCATTCTACTGTCACAGTCCTGGTCATTCTACTGTCACAGTCCTGGCCACAGTCCTGGTCATTCTACTGTCACAGTCCTGGTTATTCTACTGTCACAGTCCTGGTCACAGTCCTGGTGATTCTACTGTCACAGTCCTGGTCATTCTACTGTCACAGTCCTGGTCATTCTACTGTCACAGTCCTGGCCACAGTCCTGGTCATTCTACTGTCACAGTCCTGGTCATTCTACTGTCACAGTCCTGGTCATTCTACTGTCACAGTCCTGGTCATTCTACTGTCACAGTCCTGGTCATTCTACTGTCACAGTCCTGGTCATTCTACTGTCACAGTCCTGGTCATTCTACTGTCACAGTCCTGGTCACAGTCCTGGTCATTCTACTGTCACAGTCCTGGTGATTCTACTGTCACAGTCCTGGTCACAGTCCTGGTCATTCTACTGTCACAGTCCTGGTCATTCTACTGTCACAGTCCTGGTCATTCTACTGTCACAGTCCTGGTCATTCTACTGTCACAGTCCTGGTCATTCTACTGTCACAGTCCTGGTCATTCTACTGTCACAGTCCTGGTCACAGTCCTGGTCATTCTACTGTCACAGTCCTGGTAATTCTACTGTCACAGTCCTGGTGATTCTACTGTCACAGTCCTGGTCACAGTCCTGGTCATTCTACTGTCACAGTCCTGGTTATTCTACTGTCACAGTCCTGGTCATTCTACTGTCACAGTCCTGGTCACAGTCCTGGTCATTCTACTGTCACAGTCCTGGTTATTCTACTGTCACAGTCCTGGTTATTGTACTGTCACAGTCCTGGTCATTCTACTGTCACAGTCCTGGTCATTCTACTGTCACAGTCCTGGTCACAGTCCTGGCCATTCTACTGTCACAGTCCTGGTCACAGTCCTGGTCATTCTACTGTAACAGTCCTGGTCATTCTACTGTCACAGTCCTGGTCATTCTACTGTCACAGTCCTGGTCATTCTACTGTCACAGTCCTGGTCATTCTACTGTCACAGTCCTGGTCACAGTCCTGGTCATTCTACTGTCACAGTCCTGGTTATTCTACTGTCACAGTCCTGGTTATTGTACTGTCACAGTCCTGGTCATTCTACTGTCACAGTCCTGGTCATTCTACTGTCACAGTCCTGGTCGCAGTCCTGGTCATTCTACTGTCACAGTCCTGGTCACAGTCCTGGTCATTCTACTGTAACAGTCCTGGTCATTCTACTGTCACAGTCCTGGTCATTCTACTGTCACAGTCCTGGTTATTCTACTGTCACAGTCCTGGTCACAGTCCTAGTCATTCTACTGTCACAGTCCTGGTCACAGTCCTGGTCATTCTACTGTCACAGTCCTGGTGATTCTACTGTCACAGTCCTGGTCATTCTACTGTCACAGTCCTGGTCATTCTACTGTCACAGTCCTGGCCACCGTCCTGGTCATTCTACTGTCACAGTCCTGGTTATTCTACTGTCACAGTCCTGGTTATTCTACTGTCACAGTCCTGGTCACAGTCCTGGTCACAGTCCTGGTTATTCTACTGTCACAGTCCTGGGCACAGTCCTGGTCATTCTACTGTCACAGTCCTGGTCATTTTACTGTCACAGTCCTGGTTATTCTACTGTCACAGTCCTGGTTATTCTACTGTCACAGTCCTGGTCACAGTCCTGGTCACAGTCCTGGTTATTCTACTGTCACAGTCCTGGTCACAGTCCTGGTCATTCTACTGTCACAGTCCTGGTTATTCTACTGTCACAGTCCTGGTTATTCTACTGTCACAGTCCTGGTCATTCTACTGTCACAGTCCTGGTCATTCTACTGTCACAGTCCTGGTTATTCTACTGTCACAGTCCTGGTCACAGTCCTGGTCATTCTACTGTCACAGTCCTGGTCACAGTCCTGGTCATTCTACTGTAACAGTCCTGATCATTCTACTGTCACAGTCCTGGTCACAGTCCTGGTCATTCTACTGTCACAGTCCTGGTTATTCTACTGTCACAGTCCTGGTCATTCTACTGTCACAGTCCTGGTTATTCTACTGTCACAGTCCTGGTTATTCTACTGTCACAGTCCTGGTCACAGTCCTGGTTATTCTACTGTCACAGTCCTGGTCACAGTCCTGGTCATTCTACTGTCACAGTCCTGGTCACAGTCCTGGTCATTCTACTATCCCAGCCCTGGTCATTCTACTGTCACAGTCCTGGTCATTCTACTGTCACAGTCCTGGTCATTCTACGGTCACAGTCCTGGTCACAGTCCTGGTCATTGTACTGTCACAGTCCTGGTCATTCTACTGTCACAGTCCTGGTCATTCTACTGTCACAGTCCTGGTCATTCTACAGTCACAGTCCTGGTCATTCTACTGTCACAGTCCTGGTCATTCTACTGTCACAGTCCTGGTCACAGTCCTGGTCATTCTAACCCTATGACCTGACTAGAAAATATCTGGCCCCATCATAGTCCACATAAAGTCATTTTTTATTACTGTCATATCATACTAGGGTCTGGAGTTTTACCTGGTTTATTACTATGTCATATCATACTACATACTGTCACAGTCCTGGTTATTCTACTGTCACAGTCCTGGTCACAGTCCTGGTCACAGTCCTGGTTATTCTACTGTCACAATCCTGGGCACAGTCCTGGTCATTCTACTGTCACAGTCCTGGTCATTCTACTGTCACAGTCCTGGTTATTCTACTGTCACAGTCCTGGTTATTCTACTGTCACAGTCCTGGTCACAGTCCTGGTCACAGTCCTGGTTATTCTACTGTCACAGTCCTGGTCACAGTCCTGGTCATTCTACTGTCACAGTCCTGGTTATTCTACTGTCACAGTCCTGGTTATTCTACTGTCACAGTCCTGGTCATTCTACTGTCACAGTCCTGGTCATTCTACTGTCACAGTCCTGGTTATTCTACTGTCACAGTCCTGGTCACAGTCCTGGTCATTCTACTGTCACAGTCCTGGTCACAGTCCTGGTCATTCTACTGTAACAGTCCTGATCATTCTACTGTCACAGTCCTGGTCACAGTCCTGGTCATTCTACTGTCACAGTCCTGGTTATTCTACTGTCACAGTCCTGGTCATTCTACTGTCACAGTCCTGGTTATTCTACTGTCACAGTCCTGGTTATTCTACTGTCACAGTCCTGGTCACAGTCCTGGTCACAGTCCTGGTTATTCTACTGTCACAGTCCTGGTCACAGTCCTGGTCATTCTACTGTCACAGTCCTGGTCACAGTCCTGGTCATTCTACTGTCACAGTCCTGGTCATTCTACTGTCACAGTCCTGGTCATTCTACTGTCACAGTCCTGGTCATTCTACTGTCACAGTCCTGGTCACAGTCCTGGTCATTCTACTGTCACAGTCCTGGTCATTCTACGGTCACAGTCCTGGTCACAGTCCTGGTCATTCTACAGTCACAGTCCTGGTCACAGTCCTGGTCATTGTACTGTCACAGTCCTGGTCATTCTACTGTCACAGTCCTGGTCATTCTACTGTCACAGTCCTGGTCATTCTACAGTCACAGTCCTGGTCATTCTACTGTCACAGTCCTGGTCATTCTACTGTCACAGTCCTGGTCACAGTCCTGGTCATTCTAACCCTATGACCTGACTAGAAAATATCTGGCCCCATCATAGTCCACATAAAGTCATTTTTTATTACTGTCATATCATACTAGGGTCTGGAGTTTTACCTGGTTTATTACTATGTCATATCATACTACTAGGGTCTGGAGTTTAACCTGGTTTATTACTATGTCATATCATACTACTAGGGTCTGGAGTTTTACCTGGTTTATTACTATGTCATATCATACTAGGGTCTGGAGTTTTACCTGGTTTAATACTATGTCATATCATACTAGGGTCTGGAGTTTTACCTGGTTTATTACTATGTCATATCATACTACTAGGGTCTGGAGCTTTACCTGGTTTATTACTATGTCATATCATACTAGGGTCTGGAGTTTTACCTGGTTTAATACTATGTCATATCATACTAGGGTCTGGAGTTTTACCTGGTTTATTACTGTGTCATATCATACTACTAGGGTCTGGAGTTTTACCTGGTTTATTACTGTCATATCATACTACTAGGGTCTGGAGTTTTACCTGGTTTATTACTATGTCATATCATACTACTAGGGTCTGGAGTTTTACCTGGTTTATTACTATGTCATATCATACTACTAGGGTCTGGAGTTTTACCTGGTTTATTACGGTCATATCATACTACTAGGGTCTGGAGTTGTACCTGGTTTATTACTATGTCATATCATACTACTAGGGTCTGGAGTTTTACCTGGTTTATTACGGTCATATCATACTACTAGGGTCTGGAGTTGTACCTGGTTTATTACTATGTCATATCATACTAGGGTCTGGAGTTTTACCTGGTTTAATACTATGTCATATCATACTAGGGTCTGGAGTTTTACCTGGTTTATTACTGTGTCATATCATACTACTAGGGTCTGGAGTTTTACCTGGTTTATTACTGTCATATCATACTACTAGGGTCTGGAGTTTTACCTGGTTTATTACTATGTCATATCATACTACTAGGGTCTGGAGTTTTACCTGGTTTATTACTATGTCATATCATACTACTAGGGTCTGGAGTTTTACCTGGTTTATTACTATGTCATATCATACTAGGGTCTGGAGTTTAACCTGGTTTATTACTATGTCATATCATACTACTAGGGTCTGGAGTTTTACCTGGTTTATTACTATGCCACTTGTCTGTAGTTAAGATGACAGAGAGAGTTGAGCCTCTCCCAGACACACAGAAACAGACGAGGCAGTACTGTCAGGTGGTGTCTGAGTGGAGTCCAGCGGGCTCTCTGGCCCAAAGCTGTAGAGAGAACCCCCCCAGTCTCAGTATTATAACTGCTGGTCCAAAGCTGTAGAGAGGAACCTCTCCCCCCCCCCCCCCCCCTGTCTCAGTATTATAACTGCTGGTCCAAAGCTGTAGAGAGACCCCCCCCACCTCAGTATTATAACTGCTGGTCCAAAGCTGTAGAGAGAACCCCCCTCCCCCATCTCAGTATTATAACTGCTGGTCCAAAGCTGTAGAGAGAACCCCCCTCCCCTGTCTCAGTATTATAACTGCTGGTCCAAAGCTGTAGAGAGAACCCCCCCACCCCCTGTATTATAACTGCTGGTCCAAAGCTGTAGAGAGACCCCCCCCATCTCAGTATTATAACTGCTGGCCCAAAGCTGTAGAGAGAACCCCCCTCCCCCATCTCAGTATTATAACTGCTGGTCCAAAGCTGTAGAGAGAACCCCCCTCCCCTGTCTCAGTATTATAACTGCTGGTCCAAAGCTGTAGAGAGAACCCCCCTCCCCTGTATTATAACTGCTGGTCCAAAGCTGTAGAGAGAACCCCCCCCACCCCCTGTATTATAACTGCTGGTCCAAAGCTGTAGAGAGAACCCCCCTCCCCTGTCTCAGTATTATAACTGCTGGTCCAGAGCTGTAGAGAGAACCCCCCTCCCCTGTATTATAACTGCTGGTCCAAAGCTGTAGAGAGAACCCCCCTCCCCCATCTCAGTATTATAACTGCTGGTCCAAAGCTGTAGAGAGAACCCCCCTCCCCCATCTCAGTATTATAACTGCTGGTCCAAAGCTGTAGAGAGAACCCCCCCACCCCCTGTATTATAACTGCTATTCCAAAGCTGTAGAGAGAACGCCCCCCCCCCCCCCCATCTCAGTATTATAACTGCTGGTCCAAAGCTGTAGAGAGAACCCCCCCCCACCCCATCTCAGTATTATAACTGCTGGGCCAAAGCTGTAGAGAGAACCCCCCCCCACCCCATCTCAGTATTATAACTGCTGGTCCAAAGCTGTAGAGAACCCCCCCACCCCCTGTATTATAACTGCTGGTCCAAAGCTGTAGCGAGAACCCCCCCACCCCCTGTATTATAACTGCTGGTCCAAAGCTGTAGAGAGAACCCCCCCCACCCCCTGTATTATAACTGCTGGTCCAGAGCTGTAGAGAGAACCCCCCTCCCCTGTCTCAGTATTATAACTGCTGGTCCAGAGCTGTAGAGAGAACCCCCCCCACCCCCTGTATTATAACTGCTGGTCCAGAGCTGTAGAGAGACCCCCCCTCCCCTGTCTCAGTATTATAACTGCTGGCCCAAAGCTGTAGAGAGAACCCCCCTCCCCCATCTCAGTATTATAACTGCTGGTCCAAAGCTGTAGAGAGAACCCCCCCACCCCCTGTATTATAACTGCTGGTCCAGAGCTGTAGAGAGAACCCCCCTCCCCTGTCTCAGTATTATAACTGCTGGTCCAGAGCTGTAGAGAGAACCCCCCCCTCCCCTGTATTATAACTGCTGGTCCAGAGCTGTAGAGAGAACCCCCCCCCTCCCCTGTATTATAACTGCTGGTCCAGAGCTGTAGAGAGAACCCCCCCCTCCCCTGTATTATAACTGCTGGTCCAAAGCTGTAGAGAGAACCCCCCTCCCCTGTCTCAGTATTATAACTGCTGTGTAGTTGAGACGAGGGCTGAATGTATCCACTATGTTCAAATAGTCTCATCACAAATGGCTCCCTATATAGTGCATTTGTCAAAAGGTAGTGCACTATGTAGGGAATAGGGTGCCATTTGAGATCCAACCATAATGGCTCCCTATATAGTGCATTTATTTAAAAGTAGTGCACTATGTAGGGAATAGGGTGCCATTTGGGATAGAGGCATCAGATTTGATAACTTCATTTAGTCTGATGCTTCTCTTGGCACTAGAGAACCCATCTGTCTGGCTGCTGTGGCACCGACAACCGATCCCAACGCTTCTCAGTGTAACAGTATAACTTTAGACCGTCCCCTCGCCCCGACCCGGGCGCGAACCAGGGACCCTCTGCACACATCAACAACAGTCACCCCTCGAAGCATCGTTACCCATCTCTGTCTGGCTGCTGTGGCACCGACAACCGATCCCAATGCTTCTCAGTGTAACAGTATAACTTTAGACCGTCCCCTCGCCCCGACCCGGGCGCGAACCAGGGACCCTCTGCACACATCAACAACAGTCACCCTCGAAGCATCGTTACCCATCTCTGTCTGGCTGCTGTGGCACCGACAACCGATCCCAACGCTTCTCAGTGTAACAGTATAACTTTAGACCGTCCCCTCGCCGTTTCACATCCGTTACATGAGGACCATTCTTCTGTCTCACTTCTCTTCTGTTTGGACATGTTCCTGTACTGATGAATGCAGAGAATACCAGGGGAGTCTTATCTTCACCTCAGGCCCATTTATAGTCATCCATCACCACAGGCACACCGTGTTCTTATTCCGGACAAATGGCACCCTATTCCCTTCCTAGTGCACTACTTCAGACCAGGTCAGACCCTTCCTCTAAGTATGACGTGTTTAAAGCAGGTCTGGTACATATTGCAGTGTTCGACCGACCATCAGACGGTACCGGCCGACCCCCAGGCGGTACCGGCCGACCACCAGGCGGTACCGGCCGACCACCAGGCGGTACCGGCCGACCACCAGGCGGTACCGGCCGACCACCAGGCGGTACCGGCCGACCACCAGGAGGTACCGGCCGACCACCAGACGGTACCGGCCGACCACCAGACGGTACCGGCCGACCACCAGGCGGTACCGGCCGACCACCAGACGGTACCGGCCGACCACCAGACGGTACCGGCCGACCACCAGACGGTACCGGCCGACCCCAGACGGTACCGGCCGACCACCAGGCGGTACCGGCCGACCACCAGGCGGTATCGGCCGACCACCAGGATGTACCGGCCGACCACCAGACGGTACCGGCCGACCCCAGACGGTACCGGCCGACCACCAGGCGGTACCGGCCGACCACCAGGCGGTACCGGCCGACCACCAGGATGTACCGGCCGACCACCAGGCGGTACCGGCCGACCACCAGACGGTACCGGCCGACCACCAGACGGTACCGGCCGACCACCACCAGTGACAAGAAAAACATGTGCTACCCGTTGAATTGTTGATGAATTTATTCCCCATGTTAAATCAATGACTACAAAATGTTTCAGACAGGCGACGGCTGCATTGCCTCACCTCAGCGACAGACAAAAAGGACACTTGGAAACAACCAAACCTAGAGACGAAGGAAAGAGCATCCTTTCACACCAACTGATGATGCCTTGTGGAAAACAGACTGTGTGACCTTACAGGCCCTCTCCCTGCATCCAAAATGGTGTGCTTCTTTTGAGCAGCTCTAGAAATATATATCTATAATGCCTCTGAGAGGCTGTGAAGGGAGACACATTCTCAAAGAAAGACAATTACTGAAGCAGACATTCCCTTTCGAGACAGTTGTGGGTGAACCGGCGGCCATTTTGAGTGAGTGTAATTCCACGAGGGAGAGAAGGGAGTTGGAGTCCATTTACTCAGACAGGTACACAGTTATGGGTGAACCCGGCGGCCATTTTGAGTGAGTGTAATTCCACGAGGGAGATGGAGTCCATTTACTCAGACAGGTACACAGTTATGGGTGAACCCGGCGGCCATTTTGAGTGAGTGTAATTCCACGAGGGAGTTGGAGTCCATTTACTCAGACAGGTACACAGTTATGGGTGAACCGGCGGCCATTTTGAGTGAGTGTAATTCCACGATGGAGAGAAGGGAGTTGGAGTCCATTTACTCAGACAGGTACACAGTTATGGGTGAACCGGCGGCCATTTTGAGTGAGTGTAATTCCACGATGGAGAGAAGGGAGTTGGAGTCCATTTACTCAGACAGGTACACAGTTATGGGTGAACCCGGCGGCCATTTTGAGTGAGTGTAATTCCACGAGGGAGATGGAGTCCATTTACTCAGACAGGTACACAGTTATGGGTGAACCCGGCGGCCATTTTGAGTGAGTGTAATTCCACGAGGCAGATGGAGTCCATTTACTCAGACAGGTACACAGTTATGGGTGAACCCGGCGGCCATTTTGAGTGAGTGTAATTCCACGAGGCAGAAGGAGTCCATTTACTCAGACAGGTAAAATAATGAATCTCACTCCAGCACAACATATTCCCATTTATCTTTTACAATAAATACAGTCTTACAAAGAAAGAAAAAAAAAGATGTGAACAAACATTCAGTAGAAACACACAGACAGACAACACTAGGTTTAGGCAGTGAAAGGTGAGAACTAACTAGATGCTGTTGGGGAGGGGAGGGTTTATCTAGTTCTCAGATTATCTGCTAAAACTGACCCAGTCTTGCATTAACATAAAGGGCCTGCGGATAAAATGGCTCCCTATTCCCTACATAGTGCACTACTTTAGACCAGGGCCCTATGGGGGGAACCCTATTCCCTACATAGTGCACTACTTTTGACCAGGGCCCTATGGGGGGGAACCCTATTCCCTACATAGTGCACTACTTTTGACCAGGGCCCTATGGGGGGGGGGACCCTATTCCCTACATAGTGCACTACTTTTGACCAGGGCCCTATGGGGGGGGGGGACCCTATTCCCTACATAGTGCACTACTTTAGACCAGGGCCCTATGGTGCACTAGATAGGGAACAGGGAGCCATTTGAAATGAACCCTCATCGACACACCCCTTTGAAAACACGGTTGAACTCCTCAAGTTATCCTCGAGGGAGCTGAACAGAGAGCAGGTGGGGAAAAAAACACAGTCCCTCGTCATACTAGTCTACCACACTTTAATTAAAAGGTCTCCTCTTGTCCACAACCAGAAGAACCCACAGTATAAAACATCAGCCTGCTTCCCTGTCGTCTTTCAACTCAAACTATAGCAGCAGTATTCAATCTAGACGGAATGTTACTGAACCCCCCCAACGACAAGATGAATGGATATGGGTCATTCAACAAGTCTCGTGTCTGCTAGGAGCAAGACAGTGGAGCCCAGTGGACTTTCACAGTAATAATCACAACCATATTTTACAACTAAAAATGTGTGTTGCTACACAACGCATGCAAATAAAACATTTCAACGGTCACATGTACGTCTCTGGGTTACAGTGTGTCTAGTCCAGGTGTGTCTAGTCCAGGTGTGTCTAGTCCAGGTGTGTCTAGTCCAAGTGTGTCTAGTCCAGGTGTGTCTCTGGGTTACAGTGTGTCTAGTCCAGGTGTGTCTAGTCCAGGTGTGTCTAGTCCAGGTGTGTCTCTGGGTTACAGTGGGTCTAGTCCAGGTGTGTCTCTGTGTTACAGTGTGTCTAGTCCAGGTGTGTCTAGTCCAGGTGTGTCTAGTCCAGGTGTGTCTCTGGGTTACAGTGTGTCTAGTCCAGGTGTGTCTAGTCCAGGTGTGTCTAGTCCAGGTGTGTCTCTGGGTTACAGTGTGTCTAGTCCAGGTGTGTCTCTGTGTTACAGTGTGTCTAGTCCAGGTGTGTCTAGTCCAGGTGTGTCTCTGGGTTACAGTGTGTCTAGTCCAGGTGTGTCTAGTCCAGGTGTGTCTAGTCCAGGTGTGTCTAGTCCAGGTGTGTCTAGTCCAGGTGTGTCTCTGTGTTACAGTGTGTCTAGTCCAGGTGTGTCTAGTCCAGGTGTGTCTCTGGGTTACAGTGTGTCTAGTCCAGGTGTGTCTCTGTGTTACAGTGTGTCTAGTCCAGGTGTGTCTAGTCCAGGTGTGTCTCTGGGTTACAGTGTGTCTAGTCCAGGTGTGTCTAGTCCAGGTGTGTCTAGTCCAGGTGTGTCTCTGGGTTACAGTGTGTCTAGTCCAGGTGTGTCTCTGTGTTACAGTGTGTCTAGTCCAGGTGTGTCTAGTCCAGGTGTGTCTAGTCCAGGTGTGTCTCTGTGTTACAGTGTGTCTAGTCCAGGTGTGTCTAGTCCAGGTGTGTCTAGTCCAGGTGTGTCTAGTCCAGGTGTGTCTAGTCCAGGTGTGTCTAGTCCAGGTGTGTCTCTGGGTTACAGTGTGTCTAGTCCAGGTGTGTCTCTGGGTTAGTGTGTCTAGTCCAGGTGTGTCTCTGGGTTACAGTGTGTCTAGTCCAGGTGTGTCTAGTCCAGGTGTGTCTCTGTGTTACAGTATGTCTAGTCCAGGTGTGTCTAGTCCAGGTGTGTCTAGTCCAGGTGTGTCTAGTCCAGGTGTGTCTCTGGGTTACAGTGTGTCTAGTCCAGGTGTGTCTCTGGGTTACAGTGTGTCTAGTCCAGGTGTGTCTAGTCCAGGTGTGTCTCTGTGTTACAGTATGTCTAGTCCAGGTGTGTCTAGTCCAGGTGTGTCTCTGGGTTACAGTGTGTCTAGTCCAGGTGTGTCTCTGGGTTACAGTGTGTCTAGTCCAGGTGTGTCTAGTCCAGGTGTGTCTAGTCCAGGTGTGTCTAGTCCAGGTGTGTCTAGTCCAGGTGTGTCTAGTCCAGGTGTGTCTCTGTGTTACAGTGTGTCTAGTCCAGGTGTGTCTAGTCCAGGTGTGTCTAGTCCAGGTGTGTCTAGTCCAGGTGTGTCTCTGGGTTACAGTGTGTCTAGTCCAGGTGTGTCTCTGGGTTAGTGTGTCTAGTCCAGGTGTGTCTCTGGGTTACAGTGTGTCTAGTCCAGGTGTGTCTAGTCCAGGTGTGTCTCTGTGTTACAGTATGTCTAGTCCAGGTGTGTCTAGTCCAGGTGTGTCTAGTCCAGGTGTGTCTAGTCCAGGTGTGTCTCTGGGTTACAGTGTGTCTAGTCCAGGTGTGTCTCTGGGTTACAGTGTGTCTAGTCCAGGTGTGTCTAGTCCAGGTGTGTCTCTGTGTTACAGTATGTCTAGTCCAGGTGTGTCTAGTCCAGGTGTGTCTAGTCCAGGTGTGTCTCTGGGTTACAGTGTGTCTAGTCCAGGTGTGTCTCTGGGTTACAGTGTGTCTAGTCCAGGTGTGTCTAGTCCAGGTGTGTCTAGTCCAGGTGTGTCTAGTCCAGGTGTGTCTCTGGGTTACAGTGTGTCTAGTCCAGGTGTGTCTCTGGGTTACAGTGTGTCTAGTCCAGGTGTGTCTAGTCCAGGTGTGTCTAGTCCAGGTGTGTCTAGTCCAGGTGTGTCTCTGGGTTACAGTGTGTCTAGTCCAGGTGTGTCTCTGGGTTACAGTGTGTCTAGTCCAGGTGTGTCTAGTCCAGGTGTGTCTAGTCCAGGTGTGTGTCTAGTCCAGGTGTGTCTAGTCCAGGTGTGTCTCTGGGTTACAGTGTGTCTAGTCCAGGTGTGTCTAGTCCAGGTGTGTCTAATCCAGGTGTGTCTAATCCAGGTGTGTCTCTGGGTTACAGTGTGTCTAGTCCAGGTGTGTCTAGTCCAGGTGTGTCTAGTCCAGGTACGTCTCTGTGTTACAGTGTGTCTAGTCCAGGTGTGTCTAGTCCAGGTGTGTCTCTGGGTTACAGTGTGTCTAGTCCAGGTGTGTCTAGTCCAGGTGTGTCTAGTCCAGGTGTGTCTCTGGGTTACAGTGTGTCTAGTCCAGGTGTGTCTAGTCCAGGTGTGTCTAGTCCAGGTACGTCTCTGGGTTACAGTGTGTCTAGTCCAGGTGTGTGTCTAGTCCAGGTGTGTGTCTAGTCCAGGTGTGTGTCTAGTCCAGGTGTGTGTCTAGTCCAGGTGTGTGTCTAGTCCAGGTGTGTCTCTGTGTTACAGTGTGTCTAGTCCAGGTGTGTCTAGTCCAGGTGTGTCTAGTCCAGGTGTGTGAATATAAAACTTGTTGTAGACGACCCCTCTGGCATCACATGACAAAATGGCCTCCTATCCCCTTTCTAGTTCACTAGTTCTAGATTACATAGTTGGTAGATAGGGAATAGGGGCCATTCCAGATTGGAGAGTTGTCAGTGAGACAGGCAAGGATAAAGAGGGTTAAAATAAACATGACCTGGGGTGGAGGGGTACAGGACTGGCCCTGGGGTGGAGGGGTACAGGACTGGACCTGGGGTGGAGGGGTACAGGACTGGACCTGGGGTGGAGGGGTACAGGACTGGCCCTGGGGTGGAGGGGTACAGGACTGGCCCTGGGGTGGAGGGGTACAGGACTGGCCCTGGGGTGGAGGGGTACAGGACTGGCCCTGGGGTGGAGGGGTACAGGACTGGCCCTGGGGTGGAGGGGTACAGGACTGGCCCTGGGGTGGAGGGGTACAGGACTGGCCCTGGGGTGGAGGGGTACAGGACTGGCCCTGGGGTGGAGGGGCACAGGACTGGCCCTGGGGTGGAGGGGCACAGGACTGGCCCTGGGGTGGAGGGGCACAGGACTGGACCTGGGGTGGAGGGGCACAGGACTGGCCCTGGGGTGGAGGGGTACAGGACTGGCCCTGGGGTAGAGGGGTACAGGACTGGACCTGGGGTGGAGGGGTACAGGACTGGACCTGGGGTGGAGGGGTACAGGACTGGACCTGGGGTGGAGGAGTACAGGACTGGCTCTGGGGTGGAGGGGCTAGGGGTACAGGACTGGCCCTGGGGTGGAGGGGTACAGGACTGGCTCTGGGGTGGAGGGGTACAGGACTGGCCCTGGGGTGGAGGGGTACAGGACTGGCCCTGGGGTGGAGGGGTACAGGACTGGCCCTGGGGTGGAGGGGTACAGGACTGGCCCTGGGGTGGAGGGATACAGGACTGGGCCTGGGGTGGAGGGATACAGGACTGGGCCTGGGGTGGAGGGGTACAGGACTGGCTCTGGGGTGGAGGGATACAGGACTGGCTCTGGGGTGGAGGGATACAGGACTGGACCTGGGGTGGAGGGATACAGGACTGGACCTGGGGTGGAGGGATACAGGACTGGCCCTGGGGTGGAGGGGCTAGGGGTACAGGACTGGCCCTGGGGTGGAGGGGCTAGGGGTACAGGACTGGCCCTGGGGTGGAGGGGCTAGGGGTACAGGACTGGCCCTGGGGTGGAGGGGTACAGGACTGGCACTGGGGTGGAGGGGTACAGGACTGGCCCTGGGGTGGAGGGGTACAGGACTGGTCCTGGGGTGGCTAGGGGTACAGGACTGGCCCTGGGGTGGAGGGGCTAGGGGTACAGGCCTGGCCCTGAGGTGGAGGGGCTAGGGGTACAGGACTGGCCCTGGGGTGGAGGGGTACAGGACTGGCCCTGGGGTGGAGGGGTACAGGACTGGCCCTGGGGTGGAGGGGTACAGGACTGGCCCTGGGGTTAGTTGATAGGCAGAAGGGTGGAGTTGGGGGCAGCCTGTACCACCCTCCAGGGGGCTCGTCCTCTAAGCTTTCTTCTCCTCCAGTATGTTGTGCAGTTCATCAGCGTCCTCTGCTGTTTTGACCCTGATGAGCATGGCGACAGGGTTGGTAGGGTTGTTGTGGTCCACGACAGGGTTAGGAACACACATCACCATCACGTTGTTCTTTCCCATCCTGGAACAGAGTATGGAGGGCTGGACCATGATGTTCAACAGGATGTTACCTGGAGGAGAGAGAGGGGGTGGGGGGGTTGTTATTGATGAGGGCTGGACCAGGATGTTACCTGGAGGAGAGAGAGGGGGTGGGGGGGGGGTTGTTATTGATGAGGGCTGGACCATGATGTTCAACAGGATGTTACCTGGAGGAGAGAGAGGGGGGGTTATTGATGAGGGCTGGACCATGATGTTCAACAGGATGTTACCTGGAGGAGAGAGAGGGGGGGTTATTGATGAGGGCTGGACCATGATGTTACCTGGAGGAGAGAGAGGGGGGGTTATTGATGAGGGCTGGACCATGATGTTCAACAGGATGTTACCTGGAGGAGAGAGAGAGAGGGGGGGGGGGGTATTGATGAGGGCCGGACCAGGATGTTACCTGGAGGAGAGAGAAAGAGGGAGGGGGGGGGGGTATTGATGAGGGCCGGACCAGGTTTAATAAGGTTTAATAAGGCTTAATGCGCTAAGGTTTAATGCAGTAAGGTTTAATAAGGTTTAATGCAGTAAGGTTTAATAAGGTTTAATGCAGTAAGGTTTAATAAGGTTTAATGCAGTAAGGTTTAATAAGGCTTAATGCAGTAAGGTTTAATAAGGTTTAATGCAGTAAGGTTTAATAAGGCTTAATGCAGTAAGGTTTAATAAGGCTTAATGCAGTAAGGTTTAATAAGATTTAATAAGGCTTAATGCAGTAAGGTTTAATAAGGTTTAATGCAGTAAGGTTTAATAAGGCTTAATGCAGTAAGGTTTAATAAGGCTTAATGCAGTAAGGTTTAATAAGGTTTAATAAGGCTTAATGCAGTAAGGTTTAATAAGGTTTATTGCGGTAAGGTTTAATAAGGTTTAATACAGTAAGGTTTAATAAGGCTTAATGCAGTAAGGTTTAATAAGGTTTAATGCAGTAAGGTTTAATAAGGCTTAATGCAGTAAGGTTTAATAAGCTTTAATAAGGCTTAATGCAGTAAGTTTTATTAAGGTTTAATAAGGCTTAATGCAGTAAGGTTTAATAAGGCTTAATGCGGTAAGGTTTAATAAGGCTTAATGCGGTAAGGTTTAATAAGGATTAATGCAGTAAGGTTTAATAAGCTTTAATAAGGCTTAATGCAGTAAGGTTTATTAAGGTTTAATAGGGCTTAATGCAGTAAGGATTAATAAGGTTTAATAAGGTTTAATGCAGTAAGGTTTAATAAGGTTTAATGCAGTAAGGTTTAATAAGGCTTAATGCAGTAAGGTTTAATAAGGTTTAATAAGGTTTAATGCAGTAAGGTTTAATAAGGCTTAATGCAGTAAGGTTTAATAAGGTTTAATAAGGCTTAATGCAGTAAGGTTTAATAAGGCTTAATAAGGCTTAATGCAGTAAGGTTTAATAAGGTTTAATAAGGCTTAATGCAGTAAGGTTTAATAAGGTTTAATAAGGCTTAATGCAGTAAGGTTTAATAAGGCTTAATTCAGTAAGGTTTAATAAGGTTTAATAAGGCTTAATGCAGTACGGTTTAATAAGGTTTAATAAGGCTTAGTAAATTAAAGTTCTATATTTTAATAACATACTCAGGTTGGTATCTTTCACACCACTGAGTACAGTCTAGGTCTCTAGATAAGGTTTAATAGTGAAAGGGTTAGAAAGGTTTAATAAGGAAAGGTTTAATAAGGAAAGGTTTAATAACATATCCAGGTTGGTGTCAGCATTCTCTAGATAAGGTTTAATAAGGTTTATAACATACCCAGGTTGGTGTCAGCATTCTCTAGATAAGGTTTAATAAGGTTTATAACATACCCAGGTTGGTGTCAGCATTCTCTAGATAAGGTTTAATAAGGTTTATAACATACCCAGGTTGGTGTCAGCAGTCTCTAGATAAGGTTTAATAACATACCCAGGTTGGTGTCCGCGGTCTCTAGATAAGGTTGAATAACATACCCAGGTTGGTGTCAGCGGTCTCTAGATAAGGTTTAATAACATACCCAGGTTGGTGTCCGCGGTCTCTAGATAAGGTTTAATAAGGTTTAATAACATACCCAGGTTGGTGTCAGCGGTCTCTAGATAAGGTTTAATAACATACCCAGGTTGGTGTCAGCGGTCTCTAGATAAGGTTTAATAACATACCCAGGTTGGTGTCAGCAGTCTCTAGATAAGATTTAATAACATACCCAGGTTGGTGTCAGCGGTCTCTAGATAAGGTTCAATAAGGTTTAATAACATACCCAGGTTGGTGTCAGCGGTCTCTAGATAAGGTTGAATAACATACCCAGGTTGGTGTCAGTGGTCTCTAGATAAGGTTTAATAAGGTTTATAACATACCCAGGTTGGTGTCAGCGGTCTCTAGATAAGGTTGAATAACATACCCAGGTTGGTGTCAGCGGTCTCTAGATAAGGTTGAATAACATACCCAGGTTGGTGTCAGTGGTCTCTAGATAAGGTTTAATAAGGTTTATAACATACCCAGGTTGGTGTCAGCGGTCTCTAGATAAGGTTTAATAAGGTTTATAACATACCCAGGTTGGTGTCAGCGGTCTCTAGATAAGGTTTAATAAGGTTTATAACATACCCAGGTTGGTGTCAGCATTCTCTAGATAAGGTTTAATAAGGTTTATAACATACCCAGGTTGGTGTCAGCGGTCTCTAGATAAGGTTTAATAACATACCCAGGTTGGTGTCAGCGGTCTCTAGATAAGGTTTAATAACATACCCAGGTTGGTGTCAGCGGTCTCTAGATAAGGTTGAATAACATACCCAGGTTGGTGTCAGCGGTCTCTAGATAAGGTTGAATAACATACCCAGGTTGGTGTCAGCGGTCTCTAGATAAGGTTTAATAACATACCCAGGTTGGTGTCAGCGGTCTCTAGATAAGGTTTAATAACATACCCAGGTTGGTGTCAGCGGTCTCTAGATAAGGTTGAATAACATACCCAGGTTGGTGTCCGCGGTCTCTGGATAAGGTTTAATAAGGTTTAATAACATACCCAGGTTGGTGTCAGCGGTCTCTAGATAAGGTTTAATAACATACCCAGGTTGGTGTCAGCAGTCTCTAGATAAGGTTTAATAACATACCCAGGTTGGTGTCAGCGGTCTCTAGATAAGGTTTAATAACATACCCAGGTTGGTGTCAGCGGTCTCTAGATAAGGTTTAATAAGGTTTAATAACATACCCAGGTTGGTGTCAGCGGTCTCTAGATAAGGTTTAATAACATACCCAGGTTGGTGTCAGCAGTCTCTAGATAAGGTTTAATAAGGTTTAATAACATACCCAGGTTGGTGTCAGCGGTCTCTAGATAAGGTTGAATAACATACCCAGGTTGGTGTCAGCGGTCTCTAGATAAGGTTTAATAACATACCCAGGTTGGTGTCAGCGGTCTCTAGATAAGGTTTAATAACATACCCAGGTTGGTGTCAGCGGTCTCTAGATAAGGTTTAATAACATACCCAGGTTGGTGTCAGTGGTCTCTAGATAAGGTTCAATAAGGTTTAATAACATACCCAGGTTGGTGTCAGCGGTCTCTAGATAAGGTTTAATAACATACCCAGGTTGGTGTCAGTGGTCTCTAGATAAGGTTCAATAAGGTTTAATAACATACCCAGGTTGGTATCAGTGGTCTCTAGATAAGGTTTAATAAGGTTTAATAACATACCCAGGTTGGTGTCAGCAGTCTCTAGATAAGGTTTAATAAGGTTTAATAACATACCCAGGTTGGTGTCAGCGCGGACTAGCAGCTGTGTCTTTCCGTCTGAGGTGGTTTTCAGATGCAGCGTTCCAACTCCCTTCTCCTTGAACTCCGTCTCTTTCTTATAGAACAGTTTACACCTGGAACACACACACACGACTATTGTCAAGTTCATCGTTTGGAACAAACCCATTTCTGAAAAATACTGGACGTGTGTAACAAATACAAAAGCATTGAATTAATTCACTGTTTTATTCACTGTTTCATAAAGCATAAGAATAATTGTACAATTCTAATATAGTCAGTCTTTTCCAGCGAGTTGAAAAAGGTCTTGAAGCAAAACAACAGGTAAAATATAAACCTGCAAGAGCGTCTGTCAACCGTGAGCCATAATGCATCCCATAATGCATCCCATAATACATCCCATAATGCATCCCTTAATGCATCCCATAATGCATCCCATAATGCATCCCTTAATACATCCCATAATGCATCCCATAATACATCCCATAATGCATCCCATAATGCATCCCATAATGCATCCCTTAATACATCCCATAATGCATCCCATAATGCATCCCTTAATACATCCCATAATGCATCCCATAATACATCCCTTAATACATCCCATAATGCATCCCATAATGCATCCCTTAATGCATCCCATAATGCATCCCATAATGCATCCCTTAATGCATCCCATAATGCATCCCTTAATACATCCCATAATGCATCCCATAATGCATCCCTTAATACATCCCATAATGCATCCCATAATGCATCCCATAATGCATCCCATAATGCATCCCATAATGCATCCCATAATGCATCCCATAATGCATCCCATAATGCATCCCATAATACATCCCATAATGCATCCCATAATACATCCCATAATGCATCCCTTAATGCATCCCATAATGCATCCCTTAATACATCCCATAATGCATCCCATAATGCATCCCTTAATACATCCCATAATGCATCCCATAATGCATCCCATAATGCATCCCATAATGCATCCCATAATGCATCCCATAATACATCCCTTAATACATCCCATAATGCATCCCATAATGCATCCCTTAATGCATCCCATAATGCATCCCATAATGCATCCCATAATGCATCCCATAATGCATCCCATAATACATCCCATAATGCATCCCATAATGCATCCCATAATGCATCCCATAATGCATCCCATAATGCATCCCATAATGCATCCCTTAATACATCCCATAATGCATCCCATAATGCATCCCATAATGCATCCCATAATACATCCCATAATGCATCCCATAATGCATCCCATAATGCATCCCATAATGCATCCCATAATGCATCCCATAATGCATCCCATAATGCATCCCTTAATACATCCCATAATGCATCCCATAATGCATCCCATAATGCATCCCATAATACATCCCATAATACATCCCATAATGCATCCCATAATGCATCCCATAATGCATCCCATAGACAGATCCTACAGATGTATAGAGCCATAATACATCCCATAATCCATCCCATAGACAGATCCTACAGATGTATAGAGCTACAATACATCCCATAATACATCCCATTGGATAATTCAAAGACAGATCCTACAGATGTATAGAGCCATAATACATCCCATAATACATCCCATAGACAGATCCTACAGATGTATAGAGCCATAATACATCCCATAATACATCCCATAGACAGATCCTACAGATGTATAGAGCCATAATACATCCCATAATACATCCCATAGACAGATCCTACAGATGTATAGAGCTATAATACATCCCATAATACATCCCATAGACAGATCCTACAGATGTATAGAGCTATAATACATCCCATAATACATCCCATAGACAGATCCTACAGATGTATAGAGCTATAATACATCCCATAATACATCCCATAGACAGATCCTACAGATGTATAGAGCTATAATACATCCCATAATACATCCCATAGACAGATCCTACAGATGTATAGAGCTACAATACATCCCATAATACATCCCATAGACAGATCCTACAGATGTATAGAGCTATAATACATCCCATAATACATCCCATAGACAGATCCTACAGATGTATAGAGCTATAATACATCCCATAATACATCCCATAGACAGATCCTACAGATGTATAGAGCCATATTTGAAATGTTTCTGTAAAAGGAGACCTACTTTCTGGAGTAGAACGCGTCAGCCTCCTTAATCTCCTGGACTTCCACTTTGGGAGGTTCATCCGACTCCTCCCCGTTTTCATCTACGGGACGACAAGGAAGAGACGGACGTTATGAAGAGCCTCTGATAACCAAACGGACAGAGGAAACAAAAACAGACGGCCTAAATCCACTTTACACTTAGAATATTTACAGAAATTCACTATTTATTTTCCACAATGACC
Source organism: Oncorhynchus mykiss (assembly GCF_013265735.2). Lineage (NCBI taxonomy): Eukaryota > Metazoa > Chordata > Actinopteri > Salmoniformes > Salmonidae > Oncorhynchus > Oncorhynchus mykiss. The sequence continues at coordinate 80,127,054 of NC_048579.1, read as the reverse complement.
TTTACATGTGAGCTCAGCCTCTTGAATGGGATTTAAAAATATATATTTAAATCACTGGGACTAAAAACCTGAATGTGAGATTTTAGAGAGGTTTAATCTGGGATAAAACATTTGAATGTGATATCTAATAGAGGTTTAATCTCCGGGATTAAAAACCTGAATGTGAGATTTTATAGAGGTTTAATCTGGGATAAAACATTTGAATGTGATATCTAATAGAGGTTTAATCTCCGGGATTAAAAACCTGAATGTGAGTATGTTGTCTATCACTAACAGCACCATATCTCCAGGTAACATTCTGATTATGTTATCACTAGCAGCACTATATCACCAGGTAACATTCTGAGTATGTTGTCAATCACTAGCAGCACTATATCACCAGGTAACATTCTGAGTATGTTGTCTAGCAGCACCATATCACCAGGTAACATTCTGAGTATGTTGTTTATCACTAGCAGCACCATATCACCAGGTAACATTATGAGTATGTTGTCTATCACTAGCAGCACCATATCACCAGGTAACATTCTGAGTATGTTGTCTAGCAGCACCATATCACCAGGTAACATTCTGAGTATGTTGTCTAGCAGCACCATATCACCAGGTAACATTCTGAGTATGTTGTCTAGCAGCACCATATCACCAGGTAACATTCTGAGTATGTTGTTTATCACTAGCAGCACCATATCACCAGGTAACATTATGAGTATGTTGTCTATCACTAGCAGCACCATATCACCAGGTAACATTCTGAGTATGTTGTCTAGCAGCACCATATCACCAGGTAACATTCTGAGTATGTTGTCTAGCAGCACCATATCACCAGGTAACATTCTGAGTATGTTGTCTAGCAGCACCATATCACCAGGTAACATTCTGAGTATGTTGTTTATCACTAACAGCACCATATCACCAGGTAACATTATGAGTATGTTGTCTATCACTAGCAGCACCATATCACCAGGTAACATTCTGAGTATGTTGTCTAGCAGCACCATATCACCAGGTAACATTCTGAGTATGTTGTCTATCACTAACAGCACCATATCACCAGGTAACATTCTGAGTATGTTGTCTTGCAGCACCATATCACCAGGTAACATTCTGAGTATGTTGTCTAGCAGCACCATATCACCAGGTAACATTCTGAGTATGTTGTTTATCACTAACAGCACCATATCACCAGGTAACATTCTGAGTATGTTGTCTAGCAGCACCATATCACCAGGTAACATTCTGAGTATGTTGTCTAGCAGCACCACATATAATATCTAGTCACATGATATCACAGCTGTCGGGACAGTATAATATTTATATTACCCTACATACATAACACCCTTCATATCGTACCTGTTGTCTAACAGCACCATATCACCAGGTACCCTACATAACACCCTCCATATCGTACCTGTGGTCTGGGTGGGGGCAGCCTCCGCTTTTGCCCCACTGAAGGAGAAGGCAGGAGGAGCAGCGCCTCCAAACAGGGAGGAGGAGGAGACACTAGGAGCTCCTCCGGTGCTCAGAGACCCCAACACTGAGCTGTTCCCCTTCTGGCCCAAGCTAAAGCTGATGCCAGCGGGGATCGGAGCAGGAGCGGCTGAGCTCTCCCCCGGGGCCGTAGTGATGCCGTCCTTGTCCTTACTGAAGGAGAACACCGGGGCCGTGGCGGTCGAGCCGGCGGCGCTAGAGGAGGGTGGTGGTGCGGTACTGACTGCCCGCTTCTCCTCTGGTTCCTCTGCTCTGCTACTGCTCTCTGAGCCTCCGTCCGCCACCACAGCAGCTCCAGTCACAGCTCCAGTCCCTCCACTCCCTCCGTACTTCTTATCGATGCTGGCCAGGTGCTTTTCATAGTCCCTGAAGATGGGGTTTAGGTCACAGAGAGGGTTTCCGTTGACGTGCTTGGTGATCCAGTCCCTGACAGAGCAGTTGAGAGCTGTGAGCTGCCTACTGTATTCCTGGTTGTTACCGCTGTTAGTGGAGAGAGAGGAGCTGAGAGACCGACTGGAAACCGCGGGGGAGGAACCATTAGACTGCTGCCCTGTGATGACAGCACTGGAGGTGGGGCCGCTGAATGTTAATGAACCTAGGAGAGGAGGAGGAGGGGGGAGGAAGAGAGGGGATAGAGGGGAGGAGGAGAGGGGATAGAGGAGAGGAGATAGAGGGGAGGAGGAGGTGAAGAGAGAACGAGAATGTAAACGTTCCAGCAGAGAGAGAAGCCGTGACACCTCACAGTAGCCTTAAGACTTCAGCGTGAGTCACCTGGCGCCTAGCAACACAACGACTGTGTTGCCATACCTTCCTCCTTCGCTTGAAAAACAAGAAGGGGGAAAAGGGCAATAGTACCGTTTGTCCATCTTGAGATGCTGTAGCCGGTAAACACTTCCTCAAAATAACTCAAGAAATATATATTTTTCCATCTGACTAGGATGTTTGGTGCAAGTATTTCTCAAGTGAAAAGATGCTTCAGATGGGAAGCCTGCGGACGCCCACAGTATGTCCTGTGTTTCAGATGGGAAGCACGCGGACGCCCGCAGTATGTCCTGTGTTTCAGATGGGAAGCACGCGGACGCCCGCAGTATGCCCTGTGTTTCAGATGGGAAGCCTGCAGACGCCTGCAGTATGCCCTGTGTTTCAGATGGGAAGCCTGCAGACGCCTGCAGTATGCCCTGTGTTTCAGATGGGAAGCCTGCAGACGCCTGCAGTATGCCCTGTGTTTCAGATGGGAAGCCTGCAGACGCCTGCCCGCAGTATGCCCTGTGTTTGACGGTAGAGAAGAAGAGCTGTGTGGCTGTGACAGCACCACACAGAGCGAGAGATGGAGAATGAGCACGTCCTAGACTGACTGACTACTGGAGCATTTCTGTTCTGTCATTCTGCCCTCAGGCACCACACTGGGAGAGGAGCTGACACACACAGCGAACCCCACTGACTCAGCTCCATTATCCTCATACCAGATCCACAGAGGGAACCCCACTGACTCAGCTCCATTAACCTGTAATACCAGATCCACAGAGGGAACCTCACTGACTCAGCTCCATTATCCTGTAATACCAGTCCACAGAGGAAACCCCACTGACTCAGCTCCATTATCCTGTAATACCAGATCCACAGAGGAAACCCCACTGATTCAGCTCCATTATCCTGTAATACACGTCCACAGAGGAAACCCCACTGATTCAGCTCCATTATCCTGTAATACCAGTCCACAGAGGAAACCCCACTGATTCAGCTCCATTATCCTGTAATACCAGTCCACAGAGGAAACCCCACTGATTCAGCTCCATTAACCTGTAATACCAGTCCACAGAGGAAACCCCACTGATTCAGCTCCATTATCCTGTAATACCAGATCCACAGAGGAAACCCCACTGATTCAGCTCCATTATCCTGTAATACCAGTCCACAGAGGAAACCCCACTGATTCAGCTCCATTAACCTGTAATACCAGTCCACAGAGGAAACCCCACTGATTCAGCTCCATTATCCTGTAATACCAGTCCACAGAGCGACCCCCACTGACTCAGCTCCATTATCCTCATACCAGATCCACAGAGGGAACCCCACTGATTCAGCTCCATTAACCTGTAATACCAGTCCACAGAGCGACCCCCACTGACTCAGCTCCATTATCCTCATACCAGATCCACAGAGGAAACCCCACTGATTCAGCTCCATTATCCTGTAATACCAGTCCACAGAGGAAACCCCACTGATTCAGCTCCATTATCCTGTAATACCAGTCCACACAACAAACCTCACTGATTCAGCTCCATTATCCTGTAATACCAGTCCACAGAGGGAACCCCACTGATTCAGCTCCATTAACCTGTAATAGCAGATCCCGCTCAACAATGGAGGATTTTCAACTCGCTTTCACAAGTTATCCTATCGGACTTGCACATTAACTGTACAACGGGTTTCCACCCCCCCCCCCCCCAAACAATCCGTCTCTTACCTGGTGTGGTGGTCTTGGTGGCAGTAGGCGAGGTGAACCCGGTGAGGGCCGGAGTGACAGGTTTGACACTGTTCCCATTGGACAGCCCAGACAGGGGTTTAAACCCTACCCCATTCCCGAACCCGGAGAAGGCTGTGATCCCCTCAGCGGCTGGCCCGGTTCCCGATGTAGGGGCCAGGGAGAACCCTTTGAACACTGTGAATGCTCCTCCACTCTGCCCCTGTAGGCAGAAAAGACAAGAAGGAAACTGGATTCACTAGGGGGAACTGGATGCTTCTATCTCCCTCCATTAGGCTAAAACATCACTGGAGGGGTCTCTGTAAAAAAGAGTTCTGGCATTCAAGTAAGCAAACGCTGCTTGACTTGGGTTAATGTAAAGCTGGAAGGAAGGAAGGAAGGAAGGAAGGAAGGAAGGAAGGAAGGAAGGAAGGAAGGACTGCTTGCCTTGGGTTAATGTAAAGCTGGAAGGAAGGAAGGAAGGAAGCACTGCTTGACTTGGGTTAATGCAAAGCTGGAAGGAAGGAAGGAAGGAAGGAAGCACTGCTTGCCTTGGGTTAATGTAAAGCTGGAAGGAAGGAAGGAAGGAAGGACTGCTTGCCTTGGGTTAATGTAAAGCTGGAAGGAAGGAAGCACTGCTTGCCTTGGGTTAATGTAAAGCTGGAAGGAAGGAAGGAAGGAAGGAAGCACTGCTTGCCTTGGGTTAATGTAAAGCTGGAAGGAAGGAAGGACTGCTTGACTTGGGTTAATGTAAAGCTGGAAGGAAGGAAGGACTGCTTGCCTTGGGTTAATGTAAAGCTGGAAGGAAGGAAGGAAGCACTGCTTGCCTTGGGTTAATGTAAAGCTGGAAGGAAGGAAGGAAGGAAGCACTGCTTGCCTTGGGTTAATGTAAAGCTGGAAGGAAGGAAGGAAGGAAGGAAGCACTGCTTGAATTGGGTTAATGTAAAGCTGGAAGGAAGGAAGGAAGGAAGGAAGGAAGGAAGGAAGGAAGGAAGGAAGCACTGCTTGCCTTGGGTTAATGTAAAGCTGGAAGGAAGGAAGGACTGCTTGCCTTGGGTTAATGTAAAGCTGGAAGTAAGGAAGGACTGCTTGCCTTGGGTTAATGTAAAGCTGGAAGGAAGGAAGGAAGGAAGGAAGGACTGCTTGACTTGGGTTAATGTAAAGCTGGAAGGAAGGAAGGAAGGAAGCACTGCTTGCCTTGGGTTAATGTAAAGCTGGAAGGAAGGAAGGAAGGAAGGAAGGAAGGAAGGAAGGACTGCTTTGACTTGGGTTAATGTAAAGCTGGAAGGAAGGAAGGACTGCTTGACTTGGGTTAATGTAAAGCTGGAAGGAAGGAAGGAAGGAAGGACTGCTTGCCTTGGGTTAATGTAAAGCTGGAAGGAAGGAAGGAAGGAAGGAAGGAAGGAAGGAAGGAAGTAGGGACTGCTTGCCTTGGGTTAATGTAAAGCTGGAAGGAAGGAAGGATGGAAGGAAGGACTGCTTGCCTTGGGTTAATGTAAAGCTGGAAGGAAGGAAGGAAGGAAGCACTGCTTGACTTGGGTTAATGTAAAGCTGGAAGGAAGGAAGCACTGCTTGCCTTGGGTTAATGTAAAGCTGGAAGGAAGGAAGGAAGGAAGGACTGCTTGACTTGGGTTAATGTAAAGCTGGAAGGAAGGAAGGATGGAAGGAAGGACTGCTTGCCTTGGGTTAATGTAAAGCTGGAAGGAAGGAAGGAAGGAAGCACTGCTTGACTTGGGTTAATGTAAAGCTGGAAGGAAGGAAGGAAGGAAGCACTGCTTGCCTTGGGTTAATGTAAAGCTGGAAGGAAGGAAGGACTGCTTGACTTGGGTTAATGTAAAGCTGGAAGGAAGGAAGGAAGCACTGCTTGCCTTGGGTTAATGTAAAGCTGGAAGGAAGGAAGGAAGGACTGCTTGACTTGGGTTAATGTAAAGCTGGAAGGAAGGAAGGACTGCTTGACTTGGGTTAATGTAAAGCTGGAAGGAAGGAAGGAAGGAAGGAAGGAAGGAAGGAAGGATGGAAGGAAGGACTGCTTGCCTTGGGTTAATGTAAAGCTGGAAGGAAGGAAGGAAGGACTGCTTGCCTTGGGTTAATGTAAAGCTGGAAGGAAGGAAGGACTGCTTGCCTTGGGTTAATGTAAAGCTGGAAGGAAGGAAGGATGGAAGGACTGCTTTCCTTGGGTTAATGTAAAGCTGGAAGGAAGGAAGGAAGGAAGGAAGGAAGGAAGGAAGGAAGGAAGGAAGGAAGGACTGCTTGACTTGGGTTAATGTAAAGCTGGAAGGAAGGAAGCACTGCTTGCCTTGGGTTAATGTAAAGCTGGAAAGAAGGAAGGAAGTACTGCTTGAATTGGGTTAATGTGAAGCTGGAAGGAAGGAAGCACTGCTTGCCTTGGGTTAATGTAAAGCTGGGTTGTGTTCAGTAGGCACTAAACTGAAGAAAACGTGAAACAGGGATGTAGTTGCCACCTGAACTTGTGCAATAAGAAACACTTGTTTTTTCTTCTAATGAACATGACCCAGGTTTCCCCCTGACACACTAAGACAGCATGCATGTGAGCTAGTTCCTGTGGTGTTGGTTAGTTAACGAGTCTAGAAAAGTATGTGGCCATTAATGCCAGCTTCTAGCCTACGTCACCTAGGTCAACAGCTGGTCACACACACACAGACAGCATGCATGCTAGTGCCCTTGGGCGTTGGTTAGTCAGTCAGGTAGCCTACGTCACCTAGGTCAACAGCTAGTCACACACACACATAGACAGCATGCATGCTAGTGCCCTTGGGCGTTGGTTAGTCAGTCAGGTAACCTACGTCACCTAGGTCAACAGCTAGTCACACACACACACACAGACAGCATGCATGCTAGTGCCCTTGGGAGTTGGTTAGTCAGTCAGGCAGCCTACCTCTGAACCAGCAGCCCGACGCTTGGCCTTCTTGATGGGCCTGCTCTTCATCACATCATCACTAGCGATGGAAAATGTCCCTGCCTGATGAACACCATCAGAACACTATTAGAAATAGGATCAAATATGTACAACACATCCTTACTCTGCTATATAGTCCAGGTAATATATACAACACATCCTTACTCTGCTATATAGTCCAGGTAATATATACATCCTTACTCTGCTATATAGTCCAGGTAATATATACAACCTTACTCTGCTATATAGTCCAGGTAATATATACAACACATCCTTACTCTGCTACATAGTCCAGGTAATATATACATCCTTACTCTGCTATATAGTCCAGGTAATATATACATCCTTACTCTGCTATATAGTCCAGGTAATATATACATCCTTACTCTGCTATATAGTCCAGGTAATATATACATCCTTACTCTGCTATATAGTCCAGGTAATATATACATCCTTACTCTGCTATATAGTCCAGGTAATATATACATCCTTACTCTGCTATATAGTCCAGGTAATATATACATCCTTACTCTGCTATATAGTCCAGGTAATATATACATCCTTACTCTGCTATATAGTCCAGGTAATATATACATCCTTACTCTGCTATATAGTCCAGGTAATATATACATCCTTACTCTGCTATATAGTCCAGGTAATATGTACATCCTTACTCTGCTATATAGTCCAGGTAATATGTACAACACATCCTTACTCTGCTATATAGTCCAGGTAATATATACATCCTTACTCTGCTATATAGTCCAGGTAATATATACATCCTTACTCTGCTATATAGTCCAGGTAATATATACATCCTTACTCTGCTATATAGTCCAGGTAATATATACAACCTTACTCTGCTATATAGTCCAGGTAATATATACAACACATCCTTACTCTGCTATATAGTCCAGGTAATATATACATCCTTACTCTGCTATATAGTCCAGGTAATATATACAACCTTACTCTGCTATATAGTCCAGGTAATATATACAACACATCCTTACTCTGCTATATAGTCCAGGTAATATATACATCCTTACTCTGCTATATAGTCCAGGTAATATATACAACACATCCTTACTCTGCTATATAGTCCAGGTAATATATACATCCTTACTCTGCTATATAGTCCAGGTAATATATACATCCTTACTCTGCTATATAGTCCAGGTAATATATACATCCTTACTCTGCTATATAGTCCAGGTAATATGTACAACACATCCTTACTCTGCTATATAGTCCAGGTAATATATACAATACATCCTTACTCTGCTATATAGTCCAGGTAATATATACATCCTTACTCTGCTATATAGTCCAGGTAATATATACATCCTTACTCTGCTATATAGTCCAGGTAATATATACATCCTTACTCTGCTATATAGTCCAGGTAATATATACATCCTTACTCTGCTATATAGTCCAGGTAATATATACATCCTTACTCTGCTATATAGTCCAGGTAATATGTACAACACATCCTTACTCTGCTATATAGTCCAGGTAATATATACAATACATCCTTACTCTGCTATATAGTCCAGGTAATATATACATCCTTACTCTGCTATATAGTCCAGGTAATATATACAACCTTACTCTGCTATATAGTCCAGGTAATATATACATCCTTACTCTGCTATATAGTCCAGGTAATATATACATCCTTACTCTGCTATATAGTCCAGGTAATATATACAACCTTACTCTGCTATATAGTCCAGGTAATATATACATCCTTACTCTGCTATATAGTCCAGGTAATATATACATCCTTACTCTGCTATATAGTCCAGGTAATATATACATCCTTACTCTGCTATATAGTCCAGGTAATATATACATCCTTACTCTGCTATATAGTCCAGGTAATATGTACAACACATCCTTACTCTGCTATATAGTCCAGGTAATATATACAATACATCCTTACTCTGCTATATAGTCCAGGTAATATGTACAACACATCCTTACTCTGCTATATAGTCCAGGTAATATATACAATACATCCTTACTCTGCTATATAGTCCAGGTAATATATACATCCTTACTCTGCTATATAGTCCAGGTAATATATACATCCTTACTCTGCTATATAGTCCAGGTAATATATACAACCTTACTCTGCTATATAGTCCAGGTAATATATACATCCTTACTCTGCTATATAGTCCAGGTAATATATACATCCTTACTCTGCTATATAGTCCAGGTAATATATACATCCTTACTCTGCTATATAGTCCAGGTAATATGTACAACACATAATTTATTTATTTTATTTTAACCAGGTAGGCTAGTTGAGAACAAGTTGTCATTTATAACTGCAACCTGACCAAGATAAAGCAAAGCAGTTCGACACAAAACAACAACACAGAGTTACACATGGAATAAACAAGAGTACAGTCAATAACACAATAGAGAAAAAATAAAGTCTATATACAGTGTGTGTAAATGGCGTGAGGAGGTAAGGCAATAAATAGGCCGTAGTAGCGAAGTAATTACAGTTTAGCAGATTAACACTGGAGTGGTGGATGAGCAGATGGTGATGGTGTGTAAGTAGTGATACTGGTGTGTAAGTAGTGATACTGGTGTGTAAGTAGTGATACTGGTGTGCAAAAGAGCAGAAAAGTAAATAAAAACAATATGGGGATGAGTTAGGTAGATTGGATGGGCTATTTACAGATGGACTATGTACAGCTGCAGCGATCGGTTAGCTGCTCAGATAGCAGATGTTTAAAGTTATTGAGGGAGATATGAGTCTCCAGCTTCAGCGATTTTTGCAAATCGTTCCAGTCATTGGCAGCAGAGAACTGGAAGGAAAGGTGGCCAAAGTAGGTGTTGGCTTTGGGGGTGACCAGTGAGATATACCTGCTGGAGCGCGTGGTACCCGGTTGGGTGTTGTTATGGTGACCAGTGAGATAAGATAAGGCGGGGCTATACCTAGCAAAGACTTGTAGATGACCTGGAGCCAGTGGGTTTGGCGACGAATATGCAGGTGATGTGATGAGCGGTATAAAGGTGCTTTAGTAACAAAGCGGATGGCACTGTGATAAACGGCATCCAGTTTGCTGAGTAGAGTATTGGAAGCTATTTTGTAGATGACATTTTCGAAGTCGAGGATCGGTAGGATAGTCAGTTTTACAAGGGTAAGTTTGGCGGCGTGATTGAAGGAGGCTTTGTTGAGAAATAGGAAGCCGATTCTAGATTTAACTTTGGATTGGAGATGTTTAATACGAGTCTGGAAGGAGAGTTTACAGTCTAACCAGACACCTAGGTATTTGTAGTTGTCCACATATTCTAGGTCAGAACGTCCAGAGTAGTGATGCTGGGTGGGTGCAGGCAGCGAACAGTTGAAAAGCCTGCATTTGGTTTTACTAGCGTTTAAGAGCAGTTGGAGGCCACGGAAGGAGTGTTGTATGGCATTGAAGCTCGTTTGGAGGTTTGTTAACACAGTGTCCAAAGAAGGGCCAGATGTATACAGAATGGTGTCGTCTGCGTAGAGGTGGATCAGGGAATCACCCGCAGCAAGAGCGACATCGTTGATATATACAGATAAAAGAGTCGGCCCAGGAATTGAACCCTGTGGTACCCCCAAAGAGACTGCCAGAGGTCCGGACAACAGACCCTCCGATTTGACACACTGAACTCTGTCTGCGAAGTAGTTGGTGAACCAGACGAGGCAGTCATTTGAGAAACTAAGGCTATTGAGTCTGCCGATAAGAATATGGTGATTGACAGAGTCAAAAGCCTTGGCCAGGTCGATGAAGACGGCTGCACAGTACTGTCTTTATCGATGGCGGTTATGATATCGTTTAGTACCTTGAGCGTGGCTGAGGTGCACCCGTGACCAGCTCGGAAACCGGACTGCACAGCAGAGAAGGTACGGTGGGATTCGAAATGATCAGTAATCTGTTTATTAACTTGGCTTTCGAAGACTTTAGAAAGGCAGGGCAGGATGGATATAGGTCTGTAGCAGTTTGGGTCTAGAGGCAGGGCAGGATGGTTATAGGTCTATAACAGTTTGGGTCTAGAGTGTCACCCCCTTGAAGAGAGGGTTCTACAACATTGAATCAACATGTAAGGCCATGTTTGACAATCTTCTTTGTAACCATAGTAACTCGGGGCTAACCTCAGTAACCGTAGTAACAAGGGGCTAACCTCAGTAACCGTAGTAACTCGGGGCTAACCTCAGTAACCGTAGTAACTCGGGGCTAACCTCAGTAACCGTAGTAACTCGGGGCTAACCTCGTAACCGTAGTAACTCGGGGCTAACCTCGTAACCGTAGTAACTCGGGGCTAACCTCGTAACCGTAGTAACTCGGGGCTAACCTCGTAACCGTAGTAACTCGGGGCTAACCTCGTAACCGTAGTAACTCGGGGCTAACCTCGTAACCGTAGTAACTCGGGGCTAACCTCGTAACCGTAGTAACTCGGGGCTAACCTCAGTAACCGTAGTAACTCGGGGCTAACCTCAGTAACCGTAGTAACTCGGGGCTAACCTCAGTAACCGTAGTAACTCGGGGCTAACCTCAGTAACCGTAGTAACTCGGGGCTAACCTCAGTAACCGCAGTAACTCGGGGCTAACCTCAGTAACCGTAGTAACTTGGGGCTAACCTCAGTAACCGTAGTAACTCGGGGCTAACCTCAGTAACCGTAGTAACTCTGGGCTAACCGTGTAACTGACGGTTATAGATGAAGACCTTCATGAAAATAAACAGTAAATGATCTATTAAAAACGGCTGACTGAAGACGGGGCCGATCATTGGTGCGGTTGAGTCAGTTTCTGTAGTAACATGGCCTTAAACATGATGTAACTGTTGCTCCTTGCTGAAACAAGCAACAAATCATTATTCGGTTCCCACAATGCAGCAGCAGCACACATGTAGTTATGAAATAGAATGAATAGAACAGGCTTGGAACCTCTAACCCTGGTAAATAGAATGAATAGAACAGGCTTGGAACCTCTAACCCTGGTAAATAGAATGAATAGAACAGGCTTGGAACCTCTAACCCTGGTAAATAGAATGAATAGAACAGGCTTGGAACCTCTAACCCTGGTAAATAGAATAGGCTTGGAACCTCTAAACCTGGTAAATAGAATGAATAGAACCTGTAACCCTGGTAATATGACTGGTAAACAGAATGAATAGAACCTGTAACCCTGGTAATATGACTGGTAAATAGAATGAATAGAACCTGTAACCCTGGTAATATGACTGGTAAATAGAATGAATAGAACCTGTAACCCTGGTAAATAGAATGAATAGAACCTGTAACCCTGGTAATATGACTGGTAAATAGAATTAATAGAACCTGTAACCCTGGTAATATGACTGGTAAACAGAATGAATAGAACCTGTAACCCTGGTAATATGACTGGTAAATAGAATGAATAGAACCTGTAACCCTGGTAATGTGACTGGTAAATAGAATGAATAGAACCTGTAACCCTGGTACTATGACTGGTAAATAGAATGAATAGAACCTGTAACCCTGGTAATATGACTGGTAAATAGAATGAATAGAACCTGTAACCCTGGTAATATGACTGGTAAATAGAATGAATAGAACCTGTAACCCTGGTAATATGACTGGTAAACAGAATGAATAGAACCTGTAACCCTGGTAATATGACTGGTAAATAGAATGAATAGAACCTGTAACCCTGGTAATATGACTGGTAAATAGAATGAATAGAACCTGTAACCCTGGTAATATGACTGGTAAATAGAATGAATAGAACCTCTAACCCTGGTAATATGACTGGTAAATAGAATGAATAGAACCTCTAACCCTGGTAATATGACTGGTAAATAGAATGAATATAACCTCTAACCCTGGTAATATGACTGGTAAATAGAATGAATAGAACCTGTAACCCTGGTAATATGACTGGTAAATAGAATGAATAGAACCTGTAACCCTGGTAATATGACTGGTAAATAGAATGAATAGAACCTCTAACCCTGGTAATATGACTGGTAAATAGAATGAATAGAACCTGTAACCCTGGTAATATGACTGGTAAATAGAATGAATAGAACCTGTAACCCTGGTAATATGACTGGTAAATAGAATTAATAGAACCTGTAACCCTGGTAATATGACTGGCAAATAGAATGAATATAACCTGTAACCCTGGTAATAAGACTGGTAAATAGAATGAATAGAACCTGTAACCCTGGTAATAAGACTGGTAAATAGAATGAATAGAACCTCTAACCCTGGTAATATAACTGGTAAATAGAATGAATAGAACCTCTAACCCTGGTAAATAGAATGAATAGAACAAGCTTGGAACCTCTAACCCTGGTAATATGACTGGTAAACTCATGGCTGCCTGGTATTGTGATGTAATCATTTCCATGGTAATGTAGAATGTTTATTCAAATGATGTTCACTGATGTGGCTCAAACAATGGAATGTATTATTTGTAACGTCTGTAGAGTTGAATCAACAAATAACAGCACAGGGTACACTTCCTGCTTTTACTTCCTGCTTTGCTCCAAGGTTAAAAAAAAAAACAAGGTTACAACAACGTAATAACTCCCATCAGGAAGGATTTGAAAATAAAACAAATTCATGGGACCAGCTCAGTTGAAAACTACTTGCTAATTAGCAACGCCGGTCCCATGAATCGCCAAATTATGGGATATTAGAACCCCTCTGTCTTATTAACCTTGTAATCTTCAGCCCAGACGTTAGCTAGCTGGCTAGATGGTTGTCTATTTTCTCACATTAGCTTCAATGCTATTTTATTTCCTTACAAACCTCATGATCTGTTTCAGACAGCTTGCCTTCTGCCGAGGCAGCATAGCTCCAATACCTGAGCTGATCACATGGTTGATTCAGAGAGGTAGAACCTCAAACATTATTGTGAAGCCGGTGTCTTTAACCTTCAAATTTTATAACCTAGCTTTGCTCCTATGGGGACACTCAACATGGCCGCAAGTCCTGCCATTATGCCACCATCCGTTCTAGTCATTCTATTTCTATGGCAGCAGATGCAGTCAGGAGCAGATGAGGGGAGAAAATGTGTTTAATTTATTTATTTTTTCTCATAAAATATAACTCATAAAACTAACTCATACGTAGACTGCTGTCATTTGGCTGGCTACCGTCACTGAAGGCCTATCCAACCAGCTCTCTAGCTCCTGAGTAACCCTCTATACCAATCACTGAAGGCCTATCCAACCCCTCTATACCAATCACTGAAGGCCTATCCAACCCCTCTATACCAATCACTGAAGGCCTATCCAACCCCTCTATACCAATCACTGAAGGCCTATCCAACCCCTCTATACCAATCACTGAAGGCCTATCCAACCCCCTCTATACCAATCACTGAAGCCCTATCCAACCCCCTCAATACCAATCACTGAAGCCCTATCCAACCCCCTCTATACCAATCACTGAAGGCCTATCCAACCCCCTCTATACCAATCACTGAAGCCCTATCCAACCCCCTCTATACCAATCACTGAAGGCCTATCCAACCCCTCTATACCAATCACTGAAGGCCTACCCAACCCCTCTATCACTGAAGGCCTATCCAACCTCCTCTATACCAATCACTGAAGACCTATCCAACCCCCTCCATACCAATCACTGAAGGCCTACCCAACCCCTCTATACCAATTACTGAAGGCCTATCCAACCCCTCTATACCAATCACTGAAGGCCTACCAACCCCTCTATATCAAATCACTGAAGGCCTACCAACCCCTCTATACCAATCACTGAAGGCCTACCCAACCCCTCTATCACTGAAGCCCTATCCAACCCCTCTATACCAATCACTGAAGGCCTACCCAACCCCTCTATCACTGAAGGCCTATCCAAACCCTCTATACCAATCACTGAAGGCCTACCCAACCCCTCCATACCAATCACTGAAGGCCTACCAACCCCTCTATACCAATCACTGAAGGCCTACCCAACCCCTCTATCACTGAAGGCCTATCCAACCCCTCTATACCAATCACTGAAGGCCTACCCAACCCCCTCTATACCAATCACTGAAGGCCTATCCAACCCCATCTATACCAATCACTGAAGGCCTACCCAACCCCTCTATCACTGAAGGCCTATCCAACCCCTCTATACCAATCACTGAAGGCCTATCCAACCCCCTCTATACCAATCACTGAAGGCCTATCCAACCCCATCTATACCAATCACTGAAGGCCTACCCAACCCCTCTATCACTGAAGGCCTATCCAACCTCCTCTATACCAATCACTGAAGGCCTATCCAACCCCATCTATACCAATCACTGAAGGCCTACCCAACCCCCTCTATACCAATCACTGAAGGCCTATCCAACCCCATCTATACCAATCACTGAAGGCCTACCCAACCCCTCTATCACTGAAGACCTATCCAACCCCTCTATACCAATCACTGAAGGCCTACCCAACCCCTCTATCACTGAAGGCCTGCAGGCTGTGTATTATTAGACAGTCTATAGTAGTATCAGTGAGGCAGTAGAACCACAGTGCAGCAGCCAACCTCCTCTCCCTCATCCTCCTGATCCCAGTTCCGGTCAGTCAGCTCTTTGTCGGCAATCCTCTTCGCCATGGCAACGCTGCTCTCTGGTAGACAACACAAGAGATGAGTCAACACACAAATGATTCAACGGTGATCATTAATAACATACTTCAAAATGTCTCGTTATTTTTGTGAGTTTCAGTGGTTACACGATACAAGTATACTATAAACAAATACAATAAAACACTAGAGAATCTCAATAAACAATATTTCAACATCTGGGACATTGGACGAACATAATTAACTACAGTAAACAGCAAACTAAGTTAACTACAGTAACTAGTTGATTAAGGTGAGTGCTTTCCCCCCTATGTCCCGTTAGACTGAGTTGATGTAGCTAGTTATTAAATTATATATGATGTATATATTATATATATCTTATATAGTTAGTTATGCAACACGTTGATACTGATTTAAGTCACAAACTGTTGTACAAAGAGACAGGAAAGTGGAGGACAAAAGAAGAGCCCGTGTGTGTTGTTGTTTAGTGAATAGTTATGGGCTCGCTAATGATGAAATATCAACACAGGTAACTTTAGCTTGCACCATTAGGATATCGAAATGCCTGGTAGTAACTAGATGTACTACGAGTTAACTAAGTAACGTTACATATCATCGAGTACGTATTTTCTCTTCTGGCTAAGGATAATTTGGCCAACCATCTGTGGGTGGATTTCCTTTCTCTAATGTTAGCCAACTCTAAATGTGTGTCAATATCAAAGACAATAGTAGTTAGCGGACTATAAAAAGTTCGGCGAAATATCAGCTGCCGGTAACAACACGGGTTACTTATGTATCTAACAAGTTAGCTAGTTCGCTAACCAATTTAACAACTTGCTATTTTTTGGCATGATATATTTGGTACCTTTTAGTCACACGTGGAGCAGAGTAACATTAGAGTGTATTTTGCGTGTTTAGCATGGCCCTATAATGTGATTTATTCCATGCTAGCTACAGTAGCACCACCATCAACAATATGAACAACCATGAAGTCTCCTGCTAGCTGTGTTGATAGGCTAACTACTGCTCCGATGTCATTGAATATATAAAAGAAACATACCTTTTTTCCCCCCCTTTAATTAAAATGTTCGATAACAACTGCCCTTTGATAGTAAATCAATTCCAAATGCTACTAAACTTGGAATAATCGTTGGTTGTCCGATCAGCGAAGAAGAAGAGGCAAAGCGAGAGGTTTTACTCCGCCCATCGGAATTGTGATTTATTTTGTTGTATGTGTGGGGTCAATGAGAGTGTAGAGTTTGGTCGAATTTAAACATTTAATTTGCTACATGAGGTTTATTTGGTCGAATAAAAGTTTCAGTAATGTTTAGGCTGTTACGAATGCACTGATAAAAGTGGACGCACTTAATAAAAAAAATAATAAAACAACGACTTTTATGTTATTCATATATGTGTATCTGCCCTCTCATTGGTTAGAATGGTCCACGCGATCTCTCCCGGTCTATATACCTCAGACGACGTTTACACGCACACAATAATGCGATTATTATAGATATGTTAATATGATAGTTTGATTAAAAATATTGACATGGTATGAAAGAAGAACGATTCTGTAATAATCCTGTTTACATAGACACATCTGAAAAGGATATCTGATAGCACTTAGAAATGCAATCAAAATTAACGTTCTACCACACAGCCAACAATTTATTTTTGGGAAGCATATTTGATTCTGAGTTTGTATGTGAAAAAAACGACTTCTAAGAAGCATAGATTCTGTTTTCAAACTCACTCCTGCTAAAGAGGGCTGTTCACTTGGCTGGCGCGAGCACATGCAGAGGTCCAATACACTTCTGGAATGACGATTGTGTTTACACGTTCTAATAGTTCGAAAGATTGCTCAGAAAACCAGATGTTTTAATCGGAGTATGATTTTGACCTTACGCCGATTATTAAAATAAACAGAGGACGGTGTTTACAAGACTATTTCATAATCATCCTACTGCCACAATCCATTGAATAGCAAAGTATTAGTGTGCGCGGAAACATACTGAGTACGTTTACATGCACAATAATAATTTGATATTAAACTGACCAAATTCAGCACTTGGTAAAGCAAGCCTTCCTCTTGTGAACGAGTTAATTGAGTTTGGAAAAACTGAACGTTTGTATCTTATAGTTTTAACATACAAACTGTATATGTCCGAACTCAGAATCAAATAGTCTTGGCAAAAAAGAACACGGTCACTGTGGTAAGAATGTTGTTTTGGGCCAGCAGTTTTGTTGCATTTATCAAGAGTTCCATCAGTAGCTTGATTTCAGATTATTAGGGAAATCGTTCTTCTTGCAAAGCATGTAAACGATTAAAATGAACATATATAACAATATTAACCTTTCTACAATAATCACATTATTGTGTGCATGTAACCGTGCTCAGTAATGTCTCTACCTCCCGCCTGCATTCCATCTTTGACAACATGTATTTCCATCGTTAGAGCGGTCACTTGATTATCTTGTCAATATAATAGAAAGTCTTTGGTTTAGTTTAGTAAATGTGTCCAGGCCTTTTCACGCCGCCATTTCACAAAACGGAATCTCCGCGCGCCTCGTCTCCGTTTTCCCAATGCGCAAGTGCGAAATATAGGACCATTCACGGGAGTTGTAGTCCTGTAGCAGAGTTTGAGAGTCCTTTTAAGAGCTCAGTGTCTGTTTGTCTGCATGTTTTAAAATATTTATACTGAAATTCACCCCAGAAATTCCCCAAAACTCACTTCCTCAAGAGAATGGTGATGAGGAGATTATACACACACACACACATACACACTTAGAGTTGTGCCACACTATATATCCTGTCAGTGAGGTGTTCAATATTCATACTGTATGATTCAAAATAGGCACAGAATGTGCTTGTGATACTTATGGCATGAGATGGTGTCTTCCTCATCAGGGCTGTGGCTTCAAATCATTATGGCTCTACCCCATGCTACATTATGGAGACGTCATTTATAGATCGGCAGGTAAGGGTGCTCTCGAGCAGCTAGATGTTCTTTACCATTCGGCCATCAGATTTTCCACCAATGTTCCTTACAGGACACATCACTGTACTCTGTACTCCTCTGTAAACTGGTCATCTCTGTATACCCGTCACAAGACCCACTGGTTGATGCTTATTTATAAAACCCTCTTAGGCCTCACTCCCCCCTATCTGAGATATCTACTGCAGCCCTCATCCTCCACATACAACACCCGTTCTGCCAGTCACATTCTGTTAAAGGTCCCCAAAGCACACACATCCCTGGGTCGCTCCTCTTGTCAGTTTGCTGCAGCTAGCGACTGGAACGAGCTGCAACAAACACTCAAACTGGACAGTTTTATCTCAATATCTTCATTCAAAGACTCAATCATGGACACTTACTGACAGTTGTGTCTGCTTTGTGTGATGTGTTGTTGTCTCGACCTTCTTGCACTTTGTGCTGTTGTCTGTGCCCAACAATATATGTACCCTGTTTGTGCTGCTACCATGTTGTGTTGCTGCCATGTTGTGTTGCTGCCATGTTGTTGTTATGTTGTGTTGCTGCCATGTTGTGCTGCTACCATGTTGTTGTTATGTTGTGTTGCTGCCATGTTGTGTTGCTGCCATGTTGTTGTTATGTTGTGTTGCTGCCATGTTGTGTTGCTGCCGTGTTGTGTTGCTGCCATGTTGTTGTTATGTTGTGTTGCTGCCATGTTGTTGTTATGTTGTGTTGCTGCCATGTTGTTGTTATGTTGTGTTGCTACCATGTTGTTGTTATGTTGTGTTGCTGCCATGTTGTTGTTATGTTGTGTTGCTGCCATGTTGTGTTGCTGCCATGTTGTTGTTATGTTGTGTTGCTACCATGTTGTGTTGCTGCCATGTTGTGTTGCTACCATGTTGTGTTGCTACCATGTTGCTATGTTGTTGTCTCAGGTCTCTCTTTATGTAGTGTTGTTTTGCTACCATGCTGTGTTGCTACCATGTTGTGTTGCTACCATGTTGTGTTGCTACCATGTTGCTATGTTGTTGTCTCAGGTCTCTCTTTATGTAGTGTTGTGTTGCTACCATGCTGTGTTGCTACCATGTTGTTGTTATGTTGTGTTGCTACCATGCTGTGTTGTCATGTGTTGCTGCCTTGCTATGCTTTATTTATTTGTTACTTTTTATCCCATCCCCCCGTCCACGCAGGAGGCCTTTTAGTAGGCCGTCATTGTAAATAAGAATTTGTTCTTTACTGACTTGCCCAGTTAAATAAAGGTCAAATAAAAAATCATACAAAATAAAAATAGCTGGTCTCCAGGGACTGAGGGTAGAATGGCTCCAGGGACTGAGGGTAGAATGGCTCCAGGGACTGAGGGTAGAATGGCTCCAGGGACTGAGGGTAGAATGGCTCCAGGGACTGAGGGTAGAATGGCTCCAGGGACTGAGGGTAGAATGGCTCCAGGGACTGAGGGTAGAATGGCTCCAGGGACTGAGGGTAGAATGGCTCCAGGGACTGAGGGTAGAATGGCTCCAGGGACTGAGGGTAGAATGGCTCCAGGGACTGAGGGTAGAATGGCTCCAGGGACTAAGGGTAGAATGTCTCCAGGGACTGAGGGTAGAATGGCTCCAGGGACTGAGGGTAGAATGGCTCCAGGGACTGAGGGTAGAATGGCTCCAGGGACTGAGGGTAGAATGGCTCCAGGGACTGAGGGTAGAATGGCTCCAGGGACTGAGGGTAGAATGGCTCCAGGGACTGAGGGTAGAATGGCTCCAGGGACTGAGGGTAGAATGGCTCCAGGGACTGAGGGTAGAATGGCTCCAGGGACTGAGGGTAGAATGGCTCCAGGGACTGAGGGTAGAATGGCTCCAGGGACTGAGGGTAGAATGGCTCCAGGGACTGAGGGTAGAATGGCTCCAGGGACTGAGGGTAGAATGGCTCCAGGGACTGAGGGTAGAATGGCTCCAGGGACTGAGGGTAGAATGGCTCCAGGGACTGAGGGTAGAATGGCTCCAGGGACTGAGGGTTGAATTTCTCCAGAGCAGTAGACCAGACTGCAGTAGGCCAGACTGCAGTAGACCAGGCTGCAGTAGGCCAGGCTGCAGTAGGCCAGGCTGCAGTAGGCCAGGCTGCAGTAGACCAGGTTGCAGTAGACCAGTTAGCAGTAGTCCATGGCTGCAGTAGACCAGGCTGCAGTAGACCAGGCAGCAGTAGACCAGGTTGCAGTAGACCAGGCTGCAGTAGACCAGGCTGCAGTAGGCCAGGCTGCAGTAGACCAGGCTGCAGTAGACCAGGCAGCAGTAGACCAGGTTGCAGTAGACCAGGCTGCAGTAGACCAGGCTGCAGTAGGCCAGGCTGCAGTAGGCCATCGCTGAAGTAGACCAGTTAGCAGTATACCAGTTAGCAGTAGACCAGGCTGCAGTAGACCATGGCTGCAGTAGACCAGGCTGCAGTAGACCAGGCTGCAGTAGACCAGGCAGCAGTAGACCAGGTTGCAGTAGACCAGGCTGCAGTAGACCAGGCTGCAGTAGGCCAGGCTGCAGTAGGCCATCGCTGAAGTAGACCAGTTAGCAGTATACCAGTTAGCAGTAGACCAGGCTGCAGTAGACCAGGCTGCAGTAGGCCTGGCTGCAGTAGACCAGGCTGCAGTAGACCAGGCTGCAGTAGGCCATGGCTGCAGTATACCAGGCTGCAGTAGGCCATGGCTGCAGTAGACCAGGCTGCAGTAGACCAGGCTGCAGTAGGCCAGGCTGCAGTAGGCCATGACTGCAGTAGACCAGGCTGCAGTAGGCAGACTAGAGAGGCTCCAGGGACGAGGGAGTAGAACCATAGAATGGGGCAGAGTTGTAAAGCAGAGCAGATGGCTGGTCTCCAAGCTCCCAAGATTCTCCAGTCCAGTGCCAGGGCCTTGCCAAGGCAGGAACAGGTGCTGGAGAAAAGGAGGAAGTGAGCTGAGGGCTCTAGAGGCCCTTGACCAGGGGAAACTTCAGCCCGGAGCAGCTGGTCTGGCCAGGAGAAAATACAGTAGGCCGGGGAGCCTTGGGTTTGTTGGGCTGCTAGAAAGAGAAAGCTGTTCCAACGGGGAGAGAACAGGGACAAAAAGGTCATTGAGGAGAATTCAAGGTAACTATAAATTGTAAGGTGCATGAAGCAGAGAGGACCTATAAAATCATTTTACAGTGGAGTGAAATGCATGCTGGGAGAAGCCAACTACCATGGGTCAGAGGAGTGAAAAGCATGCTGGGGGAAGCCAACTACCATGGGTCAGTGGAGTGAAATGCATGCTGGGGGAAGCCAATTACCATGGGTCAGTGGAATGAAATGCATGTTGGGGGAAGCCATCTACCATTGGTCAGTGGAGTGAAATGCATGCTGGGGGAAGCCATCTACCATTGGTCAGTGGAGAGAAATGCATGCTGGGGGAAGCCATCTACCATTGGTCAGTGGAGTGAAATGCATGCTGGGGGAAGCCATCTACCCTTGGTCAGTGGAGGGAAATGCATGCTGGGGGAAGCCAACTACCATGGGTCCTTGGAGTGAAATGCATGCTGGGGGAAGCCAACTACCATGGGTCAGTGGAGTGAAATACATGCTGGGGGAAGCCAACTACCATGGGTCAGTGGAGTGAAATGCATGCTGGGGGAAGCCATCTACCATTGGTCAGTGGAGTGAAATGCATGCTGGGGGAAGCCATCTACCATTGGTCAGTGGAGTGAAATGCATGCTGGGGGAAGCCATCTACCATTGGTCAGTGGAGTGAAATGCATGCTGGGGGAAGCCATCTACCATTGGTCA
The DNA here is from genome assembly GCF_013265735.2 of Oncorhynchus mykiss. Classification (NCBI taxonomy): domain Eukaryota; kingdom Metazoa; phylum Chordata; class Actinopteri; order Salmoniformes; family Salmonidae; genus Oncorhynchus; species Oncorhynchus mykiss. Next base: position 80,104,867 of record NC_048579.1, on the reverse strand, counting down.
GTGGAGAGAAATGCATGCTGGGGGAAGCCATCTACCATTGGTCAGTGGAGTGAAATACATGCTGGGGGAAGCCATCTACCCTTGGTCAGTGGAGGGAAATGCATGCTGGGGGAAGCCAACTACCATGGGTCCTTAGAGTGAAATGCATGCTGGGAATAATGATATTCATTTCTCGTACCGGTTTTCAGAGCACCAGTGAAGTGCATTAGGTTCAGTCATCCATAGGGGGCCTTGGTAGGCTATTCTCCAGCCCAGGGAGGAGGGGCGTAGATGGGGTAACAAAAGGAGGCCCTCTGCCTGCCTGCTGGGTGGAGGAGATTACCAGCCAGGCTGACAAAATGGAGGGGCCCTACTGGGCACTGTGGGGGAACCACTTCTATAGGCAGGTTAAGAGTTATACACACACACACACACACACACAGGTTCAGCCAATAGGCATGGTAGGGTAGCTGACAGGATCAATAGATGTCAGATGGAGACTTCAGAGCTGTTAGAATCACAGGCTTGTTGTTGCCCTGGACAGACAGAGACTGGTTAGAATCACAGGCTTGTTGTTTCCCTGGACAGACAGAGACTGGTTAGAATCACAGGCTTGTTGTTTCCCTGGACAGACAGAGACTGGTTAGAATCACAGGCTTGTTGTTTCCCTGGACAGACAGAGACTGGTTAGAATCACAGGCTTGTTGTTTCCCTGGACAGACAGAGACTGGTTAGAATCACAGGCTTGTTGTTTCCCTGGACAGACAGAGACTGGTTAGAATCACAGGCTTGTTATTCCCTGGACAGACAGAGACTGGTTAGAATCACAGGCTTGTTGTTCCCCTGGACAGACAGAGACTGGTTAGAATCACAGGCTTGTTGTTTCCCTGGACAGACAGAGACTGGTTAGAATCATAGGCTTGTTATTCCCTGGACAGACAGAGACTGGTTAGAATCACAGGCTTGTTGTTTCCCTGGACAGACAGAGACTGGTTAGAATCACAGGCTTGTTATTCCCTGGACAGACAGAGACTGGTTAGAATCACAGGCTTGTTGTTTCCCTGGACAGACAGAGACTGGTTAGAATCACAGGCTTGTTGTTTCCCTGGACAGACAGAGACTGGTTAGAATCACAGGCTTGTTGTTTCCATGGACAGACAGAGACTGGTTAGAATCACAGGCTTGTTATTCCCTGGACAGACAGAGACTGGTTAGAATCACAGGCTTGTTGTTTCCCTGGACAGACAGAGACTGGTTAGAATCACAGGCTTGTTATTCCCTGGACAGACAGAGACTGGTTAGAATCACAGGCTTGTTGTTTCCCTGGACAGACAGAGTTTTGATCACTACGAGAGGATGTCAGACCCAGGTGATTATTGCCGATGAGCTTCTGATTCTAACACAGTGAAGATGGTGCCTCTTCCTGTTCGGGCGGCGCTCGGCGTTCGTCGTCGCCGTCCTACTAGCTGCCACCGATCCCCGTTTCTGTCTCAGTTAGTTGTGCCTGATTAGTTTCATCTGTTTGTTGTTTGGGTTTTTGTTTTGGGGCTATTTAAACCCGATAGGGGCCGCCTGCTTCTGTGCGGGCTTGTTCTTCTGTTCCATGGTGTGTGGATTTATTTGGATTCCTTTTTCCGGAAGGTTCCGTCCTGTTTGTTGGACTTGGGTATTTATGCGCCCTTGTGTTCGGCGTGACTCTGTTCCTGGAATAAAGACCCACGTTTGAACTCTGCTCTCTGCGCCCGACTCCTCCACCCACAACTCCTAGAAACCGTGACACACGGCCTCAGTACATCAGGACAAGGACGAGACGCGTTCAACCACATGTCTGTTATGTCACAGCTTTCTTCAGGAAGAATTGAAATGGGAGATATTTACAGCTAAATCTGGTACAATATTTAAGATGTACAGCTTTTATTTTTTTTTTTAAAAACCATATAATTCCATGTAAAATATTATAATGAATAATAGTGAACTAAAGCATCTCTATGCTTTGTTACACACTCGCTGTTTGGCTCATAGAAAACATCCTCATCCCTTTAGTTGTGTTGTTGATTATATCCACAGGTCTTAATTATAATTCCTGTAGCAGCCATCTCTAATAGCTGGTCTGCTCTCGTCGTGACATAGCTACATCCAAAATGGCCACCCTATTCACTATACAGCGCACTACTTTGGATCCAGGGCGCATAGGGCTCTGGTTAACATCAGGTGCACTATGTAGCGAATGGCAGGGTTCGGATTGGGACGCGTGTCATATTTAAATGTCAATCAGGCGCTATGCAGATCACTGAAGCAGTAATTACACCCAATTAGTTAGCAGCGTTATACAGTAATTAGTAGAGTGACAAATTAATTTCATGACTCAACACAAGTCACCATTATCAAAAGAAATGAGAACTACAATGCTAACTGTGGAATTAATGTGTATTTCTCTCCTAGGAAAATACATGCTAACTGTGGAATTAATGTGTATTTCTCTACTAGGAAAATAAATGCTAACTGTGGAATAAGGGTGCTAACTAGCGACAGGGAAGGGTACTAACTAGTGACCGGGAAGGGTACTAACTAGTGACAGGGAAGGGTATTAACTAGTGACATGGAAGGGTACTAACTAGTGACAGGGAAGGGGTACTAACTAGTGACAGGGAAGGATACTAACTAGTGACAGGGAAGAGTACTAACTAGTGACAAGGAAGGGTACTAACTAGTGACAGGGAAGAGTACTAACTAGTGGCAGGGAAGGGTACTAACTAGTGACAGGGAAGGGTACTAACTAGTGACAGGGAAGGGTACTAACTAGTGACAGGGAAGGGTACTAACTAGTGACAGGGAAGAGTACTAACTAGTGACAGGGAAGGATACTAACTAGTGACAGGGAAGAGTACTAACTAGTGACAAGGAAGGGTACTAACTAGTGACAGGGAAGAGTACTAACTAGTGACAGGGAAGGGTACTAACTAGTGAGAGGGAAGGGTACTAACTAGTGACAGGGAAGGGTACTAACTAGTGAGAGGGAAGGGTACTGACTAGTGAGAGGGAAGGGTACTAACTAGTGACAGGGAAGGATACTATCTAGTGAGAGGGAAGAGTACTAACTAGTGACAGGGAAGGGTACTAACTAATGAGAGGGAAGGGTACTGACTAGTGAGAGGGAAGGGTACTAACTAGTGACAGGGAAGGGTACTGACTAGTGAGAGGGAAGGGTACTAACTAGTGACAGGGAAGGATACTAACTAGTATAACTATGTATATTCTGGATGATTGAGGAAACAGGAAGTGATGTAATCATGTACAGTAGGTAGTCTATACCACTGTCATAATGTAATGTATGTTTAATCTGGATGGTTGAGGAAACAGGAAGTGATGTAACCATGTACAGTAGGTGGTCTATACCGCTGTCATAATGTAATGTATGTTTAATCTGGATGGTTGAGGAAACAGGAAGTGATGGAGGCCTATAATGTAACCATGGTCTATACCATTGTATGCCATTGAGGAAGTGGCCAAATTAAATTCTCATCATATTTTTCAGCAGCGTTCTCCATTTCAGTCTAAGCTGTTGTACTCATTCATGTTTGCCAGATAATAATTATATCTTAAGGCTGTGTGTATAAACAGTTGAGGGACAGACAAACCGTATGTTGAAGTCAAAGTGAGTGTCCCAAATGGCACTCTATTCCCTATATAGTGCACTTATTCTTACTAGGGCCCCTAGGGCTTTGATCAAAAGGAGGGCACTATGTAGACAATAGGGTGCCAGAGTCCTACTGACCCTGGTCTAAAGTAGTGCACTATGTAGGGAATAGGGCTCTGGTCTAAAGTAGTGCACTATATAGGGAATAGGGTTCTGGTCTAAAGTAGTGTACTATATAGGGAATAGGGCTCTGATCTAAAGTAGTGTACTATATAGGGAATAGGGCTCTGGTCTAAAGTAGTGGACTATATAGGGAATAGGGCTCTGGTCTATAGTAGTGTACTATATAGGGAATAGGGCTCTGGTCTAAAGTAGTGTACTATATAGGGAATAGGGCTCTGATCTAAAGTAGTGTACTATATAGGGAATAGGGCTCTGGTCTAAAGTAGTGCACTATATAGGGAATAGGGCTCTGGTCTAAAGTAGTGCACTACATAGGGAATAGGGCTCTGGTCTATAGTAGTGCACTATATAGGGAATAGGGCTCTGGTCTATAGTAGTGCACTATATAGGGAATAGGGCTCTGGTCTATAGTAGTGCACTATATAGGGAATAGGGCTCTGGTCTATAGTAGTGTACTATATAGGGAATAGGGCTCTGGTCTATAGTAGTACCACTATATAGGGAATAGGGCTCTGGTCTATAGTAGTGCACTATATAGGGAATAGGGCTCTGGTCTATAGTAGTGTACTATATAGGGAATAGGGCTCTGGTCTATAGTAGTACCACTATATATTAGGCTGGGTTTCTGTACAGCACTTTGAGATATCAGCTGATGTACGAAGGGCTATATAAAATAAATTTGAAAAATAAATTTGATTGACTATATAGGGAATAGGGCTCTGGTCTATAGTAGTACCACTATATAGGGAACGGGGTTCCATAGGGCTCTGGTCTAAAGTAGTGCACTAGATAGGGAACGGGGTTCCATAGGGCTCTGGTCTATAGTAGTACCACTATATAGGGAACGGGGTTCCATAGGGCTCTGGTCTAAAGTAGTGCACTAGATAGGGAACGGGGTTCCATAGGGCTCTGGTCTAAAGTAGTGCACTAGATAGGGAACGGGGTTCCATAGGGCTCTGGTCTAAAGTAGTGCACTAGATAGGGAACGGGGTTCCATAGGGCTCTGGTCTAAAGTAGTGCACTAGATAGGGAACGGGGTTCCATAGGGCTCTGGTCTAAAGTAGTGCACTAGATAGGGAACGGGGTTCCATAGGGCTCTGGTCTAAAGTAGTGCACTAGATAGGGAATAGGGTTCCAAAGGGCCCTGGTCTAAAGTAGTGCACTAGATAGGGAACGGGGGTTTGTCATATCAGACTGTTCCTGATGAGCGCTGTGTGTTCCTGAGATTGTGCTTTGTACTTGATGAGACTAAAACATGTTATCCACAGAAACATTGCCTCTATGCAACGAGGGTTTGTTGTTTTCCCTGATAATAATTTAATTCACTTCCTTTGTGTGCGAGAAGAGAAAAACATCGTCATTCTCTCCAGGCCGAAACACAGAGAGCACAGTCACAGATAATAAATAGACAGCGGGAGATTGCCTTCGTCAAGTGTTCCTGAAGTTCAGAATAACAGTGAAAGGATCCGTCCCAAATGGCATCCTATTCCCTATATAGTGCACTACTTTAGACCAGAGCCCTATTCCCTATATAGTGCACTACTATAGACCAGAGCCCTATTCCCTATATAGTACACTACTTTAGACCAGAGCCCTATTCCCTATATAGTACACTACTTTAGACCAGAGCCCTATTCCCTATATAGTACACTACTATAGACCAGAGCCCTATTCCCTATATAGTCCACTACTGTAGACCAGAGCCCTATTCCCTATATATAGTGCACTACTTTAGACCCCGAGCCTTATGGGTCCTATTTATAGCCCAAGGGGTCTTGGTCTAAAGTAGTGCACTATATATAGGGAATAGGGAATAGGGTTTCATTTGGGACGCAGGCCCAGATCTCCACGATTTTTCTCACCAGGACTGAACAATACAAGGTTTTACAATGAGAGTGCTGAGATTCAACGAATCACAATTGTTTATTTTTAGAGACGAATGTAATTTTGTGGACAAAGCCAAACCATTTCCATGGTGATACAATTACACTCTGGATGCTAGCCAAATGGCCCCGATTCCCACAGTGCACTTCTTCTGACCAATACCAGTAGGGCTCTACAGTAATTCAAACAAGCACAGCACTTACACAAATGACTGATGATTGGCTGAGAGAAATTGATGATAAAAAATGTTTTGTGGGGGCTGTTTTTGTTAGACTTCCGTGTGGCTTTTTGACATTTATCGATCGTAGTTTGCTGCTGGATAAACGTATGTGTTATGGCTTTACACCCCCTGCTATAATGTGGATAAAGAGTTTCCTGTCTAACAGAACACAGAGGGTGTTCTAGAATGGAATCCTCTCCAACATAATCCAGGTAACAGAACACAGAGAGTTCTTTAATGGAAGCCTCTCCCACATAATCCAGGTAACAGAACACAGAGAGTTCTTTAATGGAATCCTCTCCAACATAATCCAGGTAACAGAACACAGAGAGTTATTTAATGGAAGCCTCTCCCACATAATCCAGGTAACAGAACACAGAGAGTTCTTTAATGGAATCCTCTCCAACATAATCCAGGTAACAGAACACAGAGAGTTCTTTAATGGAATCCTCTCCAACATAATCCAGGTAACAGAACACAGAGGGTGTTCTCTAATGGAATCCTCTCCCACATAATCCAGGTAACAGAACACAGAGGGTGTTCTCTAATGGAATCCTCTCCAACATAATCCAGGTAACAGAACACAGAGGGTGTTCTAGAATGGAAGCCTCTCCAACATAATCCAGGTAACAGAACACAGAGGGTGTTCTAGAATGGAATCCTCTCCAACATAATCCAGGTAACAGAACACAGAGGGTGTTCTAGAATGGAATCCTCTCCAACATAATCCAGGTAACAGAACACAGAGGGTGTTCTAGAATGGAATCCTCTCCAACATAATCCAGGTAACAGAACACAGAGGGTGTTCTCTAATGGAAGCCTCTCCAACATAATCCAGGTAACAGAACACAGAGGGTGTTCTAGAATGGAATCCTCTCCAACATAATCCAGGTAACAGAACACAGAGGGTGTTCTAGAATGGAAGCCTCTCCAACATAATCCAGGTAACAGAACACAGAGGGTGTTCTAGAATGGAATCCTCTCCAACATAATCCAGGTAACAGAACACAGAGGGTGTTCTAGAATGGAATCCTCTCCAACATAATCCAGGTAACAGAACACAGAGGGTGTTCTAGAATGGAAGCCTCTCCAACATAATCCAGGTAACAGAACACAGAGGGTGTTCTCTAATGGAATCCTCTCCAACATAATCCAGGTAACAGAACACAGAGGGTGTTCTTTAATGGAAGCCTCTCCAACATAATCCAGGTAGAATCAGGCATTGAAAAAAGGGAAGCTGTTTAGGCTCATTAATTTGTTCAATCTTGACTAATGAATTGCCATTGGCTTTGAGTAAAGCCAGAGTGTCTATGTATGCAGATGACTCAACATTATACACGTCAGCAACTACAGAGACTGTAATGACTGCAACACTCAACAAAGAGCTGCAGTTAGTTTCAGAGTGGGTGGCAAGGAATAAATTAGCCCCAAATATTTATAAAACTAAAAGCATTTTATTTGGAACAAATCATTCACTAAAGCACAAACCTCAACTAAAGATTGTAATAAATAATGTGGAAATTGAGCAAGTTGAGGTGACTAAACTGCTTGGAGTAACCCTGGATGGAGTAACCCTGGATGGAGTAACCCTGGATGGAGTAACCCTGCTTGGAGTAACACTGGATGGAGTAACCCTGGATGGAGTAACACTGGATGTAGTAACACTGGATGGAGTAACACTGGATGGAGTAACCCTGGATGGAGTAACCCTGGATGGAGTAACACTGGATGGATTAACCCTGCTTGGAGTAACCCTGGATGTAGTAACCCTGGAAGGAGTAACACTGGATGTAGTAACACTGGATGGAGTAACCCTGGATGGAGTAACCCTGGATGGAGTAACACTGGATGGAGTAACCCTGGATGGAGTAACACTGGATGTAGTAACCCTGGATGGAGTAACCCTGGATGGAGTAACCCTGGATGGAGTAACCCTGCTTGAAGTAACACTTGATGGAGTAACCCTGGATGGAGTAACCCTGCTTGGAGTAACCCTGGATGGAGTAACCCTGGATGGAGTAACCCTGGATGGAGTAACACTGGATGGAGTAACCCTGGATGTAGTAACCCTGGATGGAGTAACCCTGGATGGAGTAACCCTGGATGGAGTAACCCTGGATGGAGTAACCCTGGATGGAGTAACCCTGGACTGTAAACTATCATGGTCAAAACATGTAGCTAAGATGGGGAGAAGTCTGTCCATAATAAATCGATGCTCTACCTTTTTAACAACACTGTCAACAAGGCAGGTCCTACAGGCTCTAGTTTCTACCTTCTTAACAGCACTATCAACAAGGCAGGTCCTACAGGCTCTAGTTTCTACCTTCTTAACAGCACTGTCAACAAGGCAGGTCCTACAGGCCCTAGTTTCTACCTTCTTAACAGCACTGTCAACAAGGCAGGTCCTACAGGCCCTAGTTTCTACCTTCTTAACAGCACTGTCAACAAGGCAGGTCCTACAGGCCCTAGTTTCTACCTTCTTAACAGCACTATCAACAAGACAGGTCCTACAGGCCCTAGTTTCTACCTTCTTAACAGCACTGTCAACAAGGCAGGTCCTACAGGCCCTAGTTTCTACCTTCTTAACAGCACTGTCAACAAGACAGGTCCTACAGGCCCTAGTTTCTACCTTCTTAACAGCACTGTCAACAAGGCAGGTCCGAGTTTCTACCTTCTTAACAGCACTATCGACAAGGCAGGTCCTAGTTTCTACCTTCTTAACAGCACTATCAACAAGGCAGGTCCTAGTTTCTACCTTCTTAACAGCACTATCAACAAGGCAGGTCCTAGTTTCTACCTTCTTAACAGCACTATCAACAAGGCAGGTCCAAGTTTCTACCTTCTTAATTAACAGCACTATCAACAAGGCAGGTCCTAGTTTCTACCTTCTTAACAGCACTATCAACAAGGCAGGTCCTAGTTTCTACCTTCTTAACAGCACTATCAACAAGGCAGGTCCTAGTTTCTACCTCCTTAATTAACAGCACTATCAACAAGGTAGGTCCTAGTTTCTACCTTCTTAACAGCACTATCAACAAGGCAGGTCCTAGTTTCTACCTTCTTAACAGCACTATCAACAAGGCAGGTCCTAGTTTCTACCTTCTTAATTAACAACACTATCAACAAGGCAGGTCCTAGTTTCTACCTTCTTAACAGCACTATCAACAAGGTAGGTCCTAGTTTCTACCTTCTTAACAGCACTATCAACAAGGCAGGTCCTAGTTTCTACCTTCATAACAGCACTATCAACAAGGCAGGTCCTACAGGCCCTAGTTTCTACCTTCTTAACAACACTATCAACAAGGCAAGTCCTAGTTTCTACCTTCTTAACAGCACTATCAACAAGGCAGGTCCTACAGGCCCTAGTTTCTACCTTCTTAACCTATCAACCTATCAACACTATCAACAAGGCAGGTCCTACAGGCCCTAGTTTCTACCTTCTTAACAACACTATCAACAAGGCAGGTCCTACAGGCCCTAGTTTCTACCTTCTTAACAGCACTATCAACAAGGCAGGTCCTACAGGCCCTAGTTTCTACCTTCTTAACAACACTATCAACAAGGCAGGTCCTACAGGCCCTAGTTTCTACCTTCTTAACAGCACTATCAACAAGGCAGGTCCTACAGGCCCTAGTTTCTACCTTCTTAACAGCACTATCAACAAGGCAGGTCCTACAGGCCCTAGTTTCTACCTTCTTAACAGCACTATCAACAAGGCAGGTCCTACAGGCCCTAGTTTCTACCTTCTTAACAGCACTATCAACAAGGCAGGTCCTACAGGCCCTAGTTTCTACCTTCTTAACAGCACTATCAACAAGGCAGGTCCTACAGGCCCTAGTTTCTACCTTCTTAACAGCACTATCAACAAGGCAGGTCCTACAGGCCCTAGTTTCTACCTTCTTAACATCACTATCAACAAGGCAGGTCCTACAGGCCCTAGTTTCTGCCTTCTTAACAACACTATCAACAAGGCAGGTCCTACAGGCCCTAGTTTCTACCTTCTTAACAACACTATCAACAAGACAGGTCCTACAGGCCCTAGTTTCTGCCTTCTTAAAAACACTATCAACAAGGCAGGTCCTACAGGCCCTAGTTTCTACCTTCTTAACAACACTATCAACAAGACAGGTCCTACAGGCCCTAGTTTCTACCTTCTTAACAACACTATCAACAAGACAGGTCCTACAGGCCCTAGTTTCTACCTTCTTAACAACACTATCAACAAGGCAGGTCCTACAGGCCCTAGTTTCTACCTTCTTAACAACACTATCAACAAGGCAGGTCCTACAGGCCCTAGTTTCTACCTTCTTAACAACACTATCAACAAGACAGGTCCTACAGGCCCTAGTTTCTACCTTCTTAACAACACTATCAACAAGGCAGGTCCTACAGGCCCTAGTTTCTACCTTCTTAACAACACTATCAACAAGGCAGGTCCTACAGGCCCTAGTTTCTACCTTCTTAACAGCACTATCAACAAGGCAGGTCCTACAGGTCCTAGTTTCTACCTTCTTAACAACACTATCAACAAGGCAGGTCCTACAGGCCCTAGTTTCTACCTTCTTAACCTATCAACCTATCAACACTATCAACAAGGCAGGTCCTACAGGCCCTAGTTTTGTCACACCTGGACTACTGTTCAGTCGTGTGGTCAGGTGACACAAAAAATGACTTTTTTTGTTTGCAATTGTCTCAGAACAGGGCAGCACGGCTGGTTCAGAACAGGGCAGCACGGCTGGTTCAGAACAGGGCAGCACGGCTGGTTCAGAACAGGGCAGCACGGCTGGTTCAGAACAGGGCAGCACGGCTGGTTCAGAACAGGGCAGCACGGCTGGTTCAGAACAGGGCAGCACGGCTGGTTCAGAACAGGACAACACGGCTGGTTCAGAACAGGACAACACGGCTGGCCCTTGGATGTACACAGAGAGCTAACATTAATAATACGCATGTCAATCTCTCCTGGCTCAAAGTGGAGGAGAGGTTGACTTCATCACTGCTTGTATTTATGAGAGGTATTGACATGTTGAATTCACTGAGCTGTCTGTTTAAACTACCGAGCTGTCTGTCTAAACTACCGAGCTGTCTGTCTAAACTACCGAGCTGTCTGTCTGAACTACCGAGCTGTCTGTTTAAACTACTGGCACACAACTCAGACCCCCATACATACCCCACAAGACATGTCACCAGAGGTCTGTCTGAACTACTGGCACACAGCTGTGACACCCAACATACCCCACAAGACATGTCACCAGAGGTCTCTTCACAGTCCCCAAGTCCAGAACAGACTATGGGAGGTGCACAGTACTACATAGAGCCATGACTACATGGAACTCTATTCCACAGTACTACATAGAGCCATGACTACATGGAACTCTATTCCACAGTACTACATAGAGTCATGACTACATGGAACTCTATTCCACAGTGCTACATAGAGCCATGACTACATGGAACTCTATTCCACAGTACTACACAGAGACATGACTACATGAAACTCTATTCCACAGTACTACATAGAGACATGACTACATGGAACTCTATTCCACAGTACTACATAGAGTCATGACTACATGGAACTCTATTCCACAGTACTACACAGAGACATGACTACATGAAACTCTATTCCACAGTACTACATAGAGACATGACTACATGGAACTCTATTCCACAGTACTACATAGAGTCATGACTACATGGAACTCTATTCCACAGTACTACATAGAGTCATGACTACATGGAACTCTATTCCACAGTACTACATAGAGCCATGACTACATGGAACTCTATTCCACAGTAATACATAGAGCCATGACTACACGGAACTCTATTCCACAGTACTACATAGAGCCATGACTACATGGAACTCTATTCCACAGTACTACATAGAGCCATGACTACATGGAACTCTATTCTACAGTACTACATAGAGCCATGACTACATGGAACTCTATTCCACAGTAATACATAGAGCCATGACTACATGGAACTCTATTCTACAGTACTACATAGAGCCATGACTACATGGAACTCTATTCTACAGTACCACATAGAGCCATGACTACATGGAACTCTATTCTACAGTACTACATAGAGCCATGACTACATGGAACTCTATTCTACAGTACTACATAGAGCCATGACTACATGGAACTCTATTCCACAGTACTACATAGAGCCATGACTACATGGAACTCTATTCTACAGTACTACATAGAGCCATGACTACATGGAACTCTATTCCACAGTAATACATAGAGCCATGACTACATGGAACTCTATTCTACAGTACTACATAGAGCCATGACTACATGGAACTCTATTCTACAGTACCACATAGAGCCATGACTACATGGAACTCTATTCTACAGTACTACATAGAGCCATGACTACATGGAACTCTATTCTACAGTACCACATAGAGCCATGACTACATGGAACTCTATTCTACAGTACTACATAGAGCCATGACTACATGGAACTCTATTCTACAGTACCACATAGAGCCATGACTACATGGAACTCTATTCCACAGTACTACATAGAGACATGACTACATGGAACTCTATTCTACAGTACTACATAGAGCCATGACTACATGGAACTCTATTCCACAGTACTACATAGAGCCATGACTACATGGAACTCTATTCCACAGTACTACATAGAGCCACGACTACATGGAACTCTATTCCACAGTACTACATAGATTAACACTTGAAGCTGTTAAGAAGCCTTTTGGACCTAGACCTGCGCGCCGGTAAACGCTTGCCGTGTGGTAGCAGAGAGAACAGTCTATGACTAGGGCCTTCCTCTGACACCGCCTGGTATAGAGGTCCTGGATGACAGGAATCTTGGCCCCAGTGGTGTACTGGACCGTACTGTATACGGTGTAATGTAGTACTGTACTGTATACTGTGTAGTACTGTACTGTATACTGTATGGTGCAGTACTGTACTGTATACTGTGTAGTACTGTACTGTATACTGTGTAGTACTGTACTGTATACTGTATGGTGCAGTACTGTACTGTATACTGTGTAGTGTAGTACTGTATACTGTATACTGTGTGGTGCAGTACTATACTGTATACTGTGTGGTGTAGTACTGTACTGTATACTGTATGGTGCAGTACTGTATTGTATACTGTGTATTACTGTACTGTATACTGTGTAGTACTGTACTACATACTGTATGGTGCAGTACTGTACTGTATACTGTGTAGTACTGTACTGTATACTGTGTAGTACTCTATACTGTGTAGTACTGTACTGTATACTGTATACTGTGTGGTGTAGTACTGTATACTGTATACTGTGTAGTACTCTATACTGTGTAGTACTGTACTGTATACTGTATACTGTGTGGTGTAGTACTGTATACTGTATACTGTGTAGTGCAGTACTGTACTGTATACTGTGTAGTGTAGTACTGTATACTGTGTAGTACTGTACTGTATACTGTGTGGTGTAGTACTGTACTGTATACTGTGTGGTGTAGTACTGTATACTGTATACTGTGTAGTGCAGTACTGTACTGTATACTGTGTGGTGTAGTACTGTATACTGTGTAGTACTGTACTGTATACTGTGTAGTACTGTACTGTATACTGTGTGGTGCTGTACTGTACTGTATACTGTGTGGTGGAGTACTGTATACTGTGTGGTGGAGTACTGTATACTGTGTGGTGCAGTACTGTACTGTATACTGTGTGGTGTAGTACTGTATACTGTGTGGTGCAGTACTGTACTGTATACTGTGTGGTGTAGTACTGTATACTGTGTGGTGCAGTACTGTATACTGTGTGGTGCAGTACTGTACTGTATACTGTGTGGTGTAGTACTGTATACTGTGTGGTGTAGTACTGTATACTGTGTGGTGCAGTACTGTACTGTATACTGTGTGGTGTAGTACTGTATACTGTGTGGTGTAGTACTGTATACTGTGTGGTGTAGTACTGTATACTGTGTGGTGCAGTACTGTACTGTATACTGTGTGGTGTAGTACTGTAAACTGTGTGGTGCTGTACTGTATACTGTGTGGTGTAGTACTGTATACTATGTGGTGCAGTACTGTACTGTATACTGTGTGGTGTAGTACTGTACTGTACACTGTGTAGTGCAGTACTGTACTGTATACTATGTGGTGGAGTACTGTAAACTGTGTGGTGCTGTACTGTATACTGTGTGGTGTAGTACTGTATACTGTATACTGTGTGGTGTAGTACTGTATACTGTATACTGTGTGGTGCAGTACTGTACTGTATACTGTGTGGTGTAGTACTGTATAGTGTGTGGTGCAGTACTGTACTGTATACTGTGTGGTGTGGTACTGTACTGTATACTGTGTGGTGTAGTACTGTACTGTATACTGTTGGATGGTGAGGGTACTGCCATACTGCCCCGTGGCCACATCGTGAGTCAGCAGCATGATAACAAACTGGCTGATCTGAACACAGAGAGAAGGGGGAGGAGGTGGGCACCCTATTCCCTATATAGTACACTACTATAGACCAGGACCCTATTCCCTATATAGTACACTACTATAGAACAGGGCCCTATTCCCTATATAGTGCACTATTTTAGACCAGAGCACTATTCCCTATATAGTACACTACTTTAGACCAGAGCCCTATTCCCTATATAGTACACTACTTTAGACCAGAGCCCTATTCCCTATATAGTGCACTACTGTTGACCAGGGCCCATGTTCAAGTCCAATACAACCAACCTTCTTCTACTCTGGTCATCATAACATCCCTGACCTCATAGATACTGTATAATAAAACATAATCATAACAGCTCTGACCTCCGACCCCTAGGTATTGATGTCATCAGATGAATGTTCTCTGTGAAGGTCACAGAGCTTGAGACGGAGCAGCCTAGCGAGACATAGTACACTACTGTTGACCAGGGTCAGTAGGACTCTGGCACCCTATTCCCTACATAGTACACTCCTTTAGACCAGGGTCAGTAGGACTCTGGCACCCTATTCCCTACATAGTACACTACTGTTGAGCAGGGCCCATGCACCCTATAGACACTGTATATTTGATAGGCAATGACTTGAAAAACGACAAACCTCAGATTTTCCACTTCCTGGTTGGATTTTGTCTCAGGTTTTTTGCCTGCCATATGAGTTATGTTATACTCACAGACATCATTCAAACAGTTTTAGAAACTTCAGAGTGTTTTCTACCCAAATATAGATTTTGGGTCTGAGTAGCAGGCCGTTTACTCTGGGCACCTTATTATCCAAGCTACTCAATACTGCCCCCCTGTCCCAATGAAGTTAAAGGAGGATCCTGATAGGTTGATAGGAGCTGACTATTAAAGGAGGATCCTGATAGGTTGATAGGAGCTGACTATTAAAGGAGGATCCTGATAGGTTGATAGGAGCTCACTATTAAAGGAGGATCCTGATAGGTTGATAGGAGCTCACTATTAAAGGAGGATCCTGATAGGTTGATAGGAGCTCACTATTAAAGGAGGATCCTGATAGGTTTGTCGTGGTTGACCATTAAAGGAGTTCCTTGGAATGAAAACACTACAGCAGACAGCTCAAGGCAGAGTTCAGAGTTCAGTGACTTAAACCTGACTGCTCGTTGCTAAGCTAATCACCCCTGTCTGACTGCTCGTTGCTAAGCTAATCACTCCTGTCTGACTGCTCGTTGCTAAGCTAATCACCGCTGTCTGACTGCTCGTTGCTAAGCTAATCACCCCTGTCTGACTGCTCGTTGCTAAGCTAATCACCCCTGTCTGACTGCTCGTTGCTAAGCTAATCACCCTGTCTGACTGCTCGTTGCTAAGCAAATCAACCCTGTCTGACTGCTCGTTGCTAAGCTAATCACCGTGTCTGACTGCTCGTTGCTAAGCAAATCAACCCTGTCTGACTGCTTGGTATCAACACCTATTACCCTACTACAATAACACTGGGGAGACAATAGGACCTGGGCTTGGTATCCAATGGTACCCTATTCCCTATTTACTTTGGACTATAGTGCACTATATACGGAATAGGGTGGCATTTGGGATTTTAACCCAGTTATACAGCTAGTTATAAGGCTTTATTGGTTATCATGTTGTCACGCTCGTCCTCCTCTTCTGACGAGGAGTAGCAAGGGTCGGACCAAAGCGCAGCGAGGTACGTGTTCATGACGATATTTATATTCAACTCAGAACACTAAAACAAAAATAACAACGAGGACGAAACGAAACAGTCCTGTCTGGTGACATACACAAAGACAGAAAATAATCACCCACAACTCAAAAGGGGAACCAGGCTACCTAAATATGGTTCTCAATCAGGGACAACGATAAACAGCTGCCTCTGATTGAGAACCATACCAGGCCGAAACACAGAAATCCCAAAACATAGATAAAAGGAACATAGACAACCCACCCAACTCACACCCTGACCAAACTTAAACAAAGACATAATTAAAGAACTAAGGTCAGAACGTGACAAGAACCTTATAAAGAGATCTTCCGTGAGCTATTTAGACTTTGTAAGAGTTCTGTTGTTACACCAGTCAGCAGTGCTTCTCGCGAGAGAAACTTCTCAGCTTTAAAACGGATTCAAATCAAATCAAATCAAATGTTATTTGTCACATACACATGATTAGCAGATGTTAATGCGAGTGAGAGTAATAATAGATTCTACAGTCTAACAGCACCTTTATATTCTGGATGGAACTCCGTCAGATAATATGAAGGCTGCAGAAAAACAACGATGTTTAATGTCTAGGCTTTAGGCTCCGTTTATAAACCGTTTATAAAGGCAAGACGTAATGTGTGTGTGTGTGTGTGTGTGTGTGTGTGTGTGTGTGTGTGGTTCTAAACCCGTTTTTTATTTATTTGACTGTACTGGATCAGATCATTATGATTCATGAATATCAACCCAAATACACAGTTGTAATAACATTTCGCCCACTGAGTTAATTACCGACTAATTTATTACACCGGTTTCAAATGATAGGTTACTAACCTTCATACCGCAGCCGTATAAGTCATTCAATTGTAACAGTAATTAGCTGGCTACAGTAATAACGAGCATGCATGAAAAATAAATAGTTGCCAGTTAAATAATTCTCTGTTTGTTCATCAAGTGGTACTGTCAGGCCTCTACTATCATGTAGGATATAAACAGAGGTGGTCTAATAGCTTATTAGACGTCAAAAACACACAGCAATAACTATTTCGCTGTCGTATCTTGGTGTTCATTGTCGGTCAGTGACGCTGCTGTGAAGAGAAGCTTTACTAAAAGCATCTTGCAATCGAAAGTGACTGACTGGTTGTTTTTCCAGCGAGGAGTTCAGAGTTTCACCGCTGAGCCGTGAAATGAGGAAGAACAGCTGATGTAGCACGGCGGCAGACATCACACACACACACACACACACACACACACAGCCTGGCTTCGACCTGTGCAGAGTGGTGGGGGGAGGGGAGCTTTCCTTTCACGCCCGGACAGAAAATCTGCTCAACTAAGTCCACAAAACTTAAAAGCGTTGTTACTCTTACGTGTGAATGAGTTTAGGGAATTTATTGTAGGCCCTATTTTAGAAAATAAAAATAAAAATAAATAGTATACTAGCCTGTAACTTATCGAGTGGTTTTTAAAAGTCTACTACCCGTGAAGGATTGCTTGACCAACGGTCCCCTTCAGAATGCCTTGTTGAAA
Organism: Oncorhynchus mykiss; assembly: GCF_013265735.2. NCBI lineage: Eukaryota > Metazoa > Chordata > Actinopteri > Salmoniformes > Salmonidae > Oncorhynchus > Oncorhynchus mykiss. The sequence goes on along the minus strand of NC_048579.1, from coordinate 80,087,289 downwards.
ACAGTGGTTATGCATTGAATACCCCCAGGGATTAGCACGTTACATGAATATGACCAATGGAGTACAACTCGAGGCGAGTGACCAACATGAATAAGTAACTTCCTTTAAAACGTCGATAGAACGTAATGGATGCCGCCTGAAAACAGTCCAGTATTTTAGCGGCGTTTCAGCGCTGTCCATGGTGCTACTTTCCCCACATCGTGGCTATAGCCCCCCACGCTGTTGCTGCCTGTGTTTTACTGTATCCGTTGGATCACTTGCTGTGTTTTACAAGCGGTAATTATATCGTAATATGTATTCCAGACCTATTTCCCAGTATTGTAGAACACCACGCAACACTACTCAGCTGCGCCCCCCCCCCCCCCCCCCCCCTTATTAATTTGTATTCGAAACTAGCCGTCTCTAGACTAGGTTACTCCTGTGGTGTTTTCTCTTTGAGTTGATTTGAAAAGCATAGCAACGCTATCTCTGTTTCACATCAACTCTCAACTCACATCCTCCCCGCGGCCGACCGACACAGACCCACTCCGAGGCACTGATTGGCTGCTCGCCGCCCCACCTCGCGTCGGTCTGAAGCCATATGCAGCAGCGGAAAACTCCTGATTGGCACAGCCCGCAACCCCCTTCGCGCAGCACGCCAAAAGGAGCTCCAATGGCGGCTTGACCTGTGTGGCTTGGAGGAGGGAGGACGCGGGAGGCTAGGGGGAGGGAGGAAGACAAATCCTTGAGCACAGGGTGAGGGGTGTCAGATTAGAAAAAGGAGAAATGTATTTGTGTGAGCAAAACGTCACACTCGGTAGGCTACTTGCTGTTAGCTATATGACCCGTTTCTCTCTCTCTCTCTCAGAACAAAATGGCTAACTGCCCCTCTACAGCCCGATCTCTGTGTTACTACAACCGAGTGTTGGTATAATTCAGATGATATGCTACTAACTTCAGACCGCTTGTTTATATTCATTTGCTCTTCTGTATGCTAGTTAGAAAGACACAGAAAGATGTGGAATTATTTAAGACTATAATGCTTTTAACACATAATTCATTAGGCCTTTATTTACTGAGCTGGCACACACAAGATCACATGTTGATAACTGCAGTGAACAATTCTTAACTGGGCATCTAAGCACATAGGCCTATAAGGAACAGAGGTGTATGTCTGTTGGTGTCCAGGCTGACTAGCTAAATCAATAAGGGGAGAGAACATAACCTTTAAATGACCTCAGCTCACTTATCCTGGTGCTTTTACAGGTCAGAGTTGTCTTACTCAGAATAAACTAGAGCAATGAATAACAAATTTTCCTCTCCAATGCCCAATGTCCCTCTGAGTGTGTTACAGACCCAATGTCCCTCTGAGTGTGTTAAAGACCCAATGTCCCTCTGAGTGTGTTACAGACCCAATGTCCCTCTGAGTGTGTTACAGACCCAATGTCCCTCTGAGTGTGTTAAAGACCCAATGTCCCTCAGAGTGTGTTACAGACCCAATGTCCCTCTGAGTGTGTTACAGACCCAATGTCCCTCTGAGTGTGTTAAAGACCCAATGTCCCTCTGAGTGTGTTACAGACCCAATGTCCCTCTGAGTGTGTTACAGACCCAATATCCCTCTGAGTGTGTTAAAGACCCAATAACCCTCTGAGTGTGTTACAGACCCAATATCCCTCTGAGTGTGTTAAAGACCCAATATCCCTCTGAGTGTGTTAAAGACCCAATATCCCTCTGAGTGTGTTAAAGACCCAATATCCCTCTGAGTGTGTTAAAGACCCAATATCCCTCTGAGTGTGTTAAAAACCCAATGTCCCTCTGAGTGTGTTACAGACCCAATGTCCCTCTGAGTGTGTTACAGACCCAATGTCCCTCTGAGTGTGTTAAAGACCCAATGTCCCTCTGAGTGTGTTAAGACCCAATGTCCCTCTGAGTGTGTTAAGACCCAATGTCCCTCTGAGTGTGTTACAGACCCAATGTCCCTCTGAGTGTGTTAAAGACCCAATGTCCCTCTGAGTGTGTTAAGACCCAATGTCCCTCTGAGTGTGTTAAGACCCAATGTCCCTCTGAGTGTGTTACAGACCCAATGTCCCTCTGAGTGTGTTAAAGACCCAATGTCCCTCTGAGTGTGTTACAGACCCAATGTCCCTCTGAGTGTGTTAAGACCCAATGTCCCTCTGAGTGTGTTACAGACCCAATGTCCCTCTGAGTGTGTTACAGACCCAATGTCCCTCTGTGTGTGTTACAGACCCAATGTCCCTCTGAGTGTGTTACAGACCCAATGTCCCTCTGAGTGTGTTACAGACCCAATGTCCCTCTGAGTGTGTTACAGACCCAATGTCCCTCTGAGTTTGTTAAGACCCAATGCCCCTCTGAGTGTGTTAAAGGGGGGGGGGGGGGGAGCCGTAGCTGTATATTTACTTCAGTAACAACCTAGTAGTAACATATTAGAACATAACAATGATCACAATGTAAGTCTATTATTCTACACATGATAAAGCCTAACCTTATGCACATTACTGGACTTAATCAAATAGTTATCTATCCTGGATTTAATATTATAGTTATCTATCCTGGACTTAATAAAATAGTTATCTATCCTGGACTTAATAAAATAGTTAGCTATCCTGGACTTAATAAAATAGTTAGCTATCCTGGACTTAATAAAATAGTTAGCTATCCTGGACTTAATAAAATAGTTAGCTATCCTGGACTTAATAAATTAGTTATCTATCCTGGACTTAATTAATAAAATAGTTATCTATCCTGGACTTAATAAAATAGTTATCTATCCTGGACTTAATAAAATAGTTATCTATCCTTGCAATATTGTGGACAGCCTGAGTGTATTTTATTCAAGAGTGCGCATGACTGAGTGTATGCTTTTGTGACCGAGGGGGAGAGAAAGACAGACGAGGGGAGAGTTCTGTTCTTTCACTGCTCCATCCGGGAATTTTCGAATTAGCATTGACAGCCGAAGCGCAACTTTTCCCCAGGCAAAGTGAAATCAAGCCGCTCACTCGGACAAAATATAGTCCCCACTATTCAACTAAAAATGATCAAAAGAAAAATAAATCGACCGTTTGGAAAGGATGCGTCGACGCGGCGTTATTTTTAGAGTGGATCTGTCCAGGTGCTGAAACCTTTCCCCCGTGTTTAGAGCACTTTGCTCAGCGGCGTAAAGTGAGTGATGAGCCCTCTACACAGCAAAGAAGCAAGAACTTGCTTTGCAGCCTGAGTAGTTCTTCTTTCGATTGTTATTGTCGCTTTAAAAAAAAACATTTTAATTCACTTAAACTTCACATTGATTACATCGAAAGTGGTACAAAAGTGTTTTTGAAGTCGGAACATGGAACTACAATGCCTGCAAGAGGCGTTGAAAGTCGAGATCCAATGTCATCAGGTAAAAACGAAACATCGTTTCATTCTACCCCCTTATTTGTGGTCTTTTGAGCGAGTGAGTGGTGTAGGGAGGGGAAAAAAAAATCTCAGAGGGATCAAACGTGACATGTTTGTTTTCCCAGCGAGAAAAAGAGTATGTGCTCTGTTATGCTTAGCTTGTATGTGCGTGCGACGCCATAAACATGCACTTTCATATGAGAGTGGGACACTTTTTAGACTACTTTGTTATTGTCGTGGGTCTGTTTCGAGCATCAAGAACTAGGTTGTAATAATGCGGTGGTCCTGTGTGGCGAGCAGGACGCGACCTGAATATTTATGAGCTGTAGAAACCGACTCGCTCCTAATGCTTCGCTGCTTTGATCTTGTCTTTTTACACACTAAACTTGAAACACTTTTTTCTAATTCCTCTTTCGTTTTTTTTCTTCCTCCGGTTAGAAACTAGTTGCACAGATGAAGCAAGACCCGCAGGTAAAATGTCTATTTGTGAAAGCCTCGTAATCGTCCTCTAGACACGGCTGGTTAGGGTTAGGGAGTGTGGCAGGAAACTTTATCAGCATTAAATCTCTTTATTGTCTTGTTGTAAACCCTGTTTACTTAGCAGAGTTTCCACCTGCTTTGTCCAGCAAATGTGACTTTGGTTTATAACGCAACGACATAAGTTTGAAACGTATCGACATTGTTAGGTTACACTTGGTGTTTTGGTCCCATTCATAATCCTATTATTTGACTGATGATGTTTTTGTTTAATTGTAGGATGGCGAGCTTAAGAAACAACTACACGAAAGACACGACAGAATAACAGCCCTAAGCGAAAAACAAGTAAGAAAACCCCGAAAAGCATCTGTGTTGCTTTATTATACACTTATTGTTGGCTATGATCATCATTCATGTCACGGCAATAGTCTTGTATTGTGTGAGACCGTTATGTTCAGGACAATGTGCTTGTGTGTGTTTTTTTTAAAAACGGTTTTAAAAAGTAAAGGCATTTGATTTAGTCATTGCTCCCCCTTTAAAGTCGTTGCGTTGTAGAATTCCTCAACGTAATCTGCTGATTCTGTCCGGATACTATTTTTTAAGTTGCCTAACATGAAATGTTGAAAAATGTAGCGTCCATTTTGAGTAAGTCGACATGTTTTCAGGAGAGTAAGAAAGGAGATGCTCAAGTATCCGGTCTGCACTTATTTTTTGTTTTTTTTGTTACACATCAAGCGTCACGTTTTTACTATTCTGACTATTCGTAGATATTCATCGGCGAATGAATACGTCTTTTTGTTGTTGCTTCTAAATGGACTTTATGTGTTACTTTATAGCCAGTATTATTTATTCTTGGTCACATGACGGTAAAGGTCGCTTTTGATTCGATCGCAGCTTACACTTTCATTTTTTTTGTAATTTTTTTTACTACATCTAGTATCAAATTGGCCAAGATGAACTTCCATCTTTGTAATAAGTGATTTAAACTTATTTGTATGTATTCCTAATGAGTCATTTGAAGGGTAAAGAGAAACACTAAAGTCCAGCTCTTCCGCCCAGGAGAACGGGAGCTATTTTTTCAGCACCACAGAACAGATGCCGTTGAACGCTTAAAGTCACAACACTGCCTGGCTCAATGTATGAAGTTACCGAAGCCACTAAGGAACACAAAACAGACATATAATGTGTAAATATATATTGTAGAAGTCAAATCAATCGATGTTGAATCATTTTAGTTCATTATAAAGGGTTTTTGCTTTGGCCTAAGTTAGATCGATCCTGTTTCTTCAGGAATGCAGTTTTCAGCACTTGAGCCCTGAACAGCGCCTTGATTTTCTCCACCATTCGCTGTTGAACGGTTTCCTGTAAAGCAGAAGACAAACTCATTTAGGCAGCTTATGCAGAGAAACAATGCTTATATTTTCACGTAGTTGGTTATCTATTTACACGAGGTTGATCTTTCCAGAGTATGTATTTGTTGTAGTGTTTTACGCAAAGCGCCTTAGTTTGGTAGTGGATGCTTCCATTTTGTGCCGAGAAGGGGTGTTGGTTTCTTCCTAACATGGAGAAAAAGTCTGCGGAGTTTCTCGGAGAGGGGGGATGGGCCCCATTCATGCCGAACATTACCATTTTGATTGCTTTGATGCTGTTTATAGAGGAGGGGGAGGGGAGAGAGAAAAGAGAGAGCCCCGAGTCAGCAGCAGCAACGCAGCCTGGGATGTTTAATCACTGTTTAGCGTCGATTCTCCTTATTTTATTAGCGGAATATGACCTATAGTTTACTCTGCTCTAGCGATGCTTGCTGCTACCAGAGAAAATCTGCTTTTTACACCGTCATAGATTTTGTTGTTGTTGTTGTTGATGTTGTTGTAGGGCACTGACATTACATATCACCTGAAGAATAGGCTTTTGTTTACTTTTGTTTAAGTCAAATTTGAGATGCTAAAAGATAGCTTTGTTAGGTCAACATATGTGTAATAATTTAGCCTATTCATTTAGCATATGATTCACTTTCTTTCTCTTAAATGAAAAGTGTATTTCGCTTGAGTGGCTTTTGTTATATAAAAATGACATAAAATTAATACTTAACATAGTGACTTTATAGTCATCCAGACGTTATAATGCATATGCCAATGTTCTGACGGTGGCTAGTAGATACTAGTCCCTCTGTTAAACCAAACTACTCTACAAACACGAGGCAGAAAGTATACAGTATGCATCATATGTCTATGAGGATGTAGGCCTGTGTGTGTTTCTATCCTAGGTTTTGTTGAGGGACGGTGTGAATAGAGAGAGGAGCAGGTTGTTGAGGGACGTTGTGAATAGAGAGAGGAGCAGGTTGTTGAGGGATGGTGTGAATAGAGAGAGGAGCAGGTTGTTGAGGGACGGTGTGAATAGAGAGAGGAGCAGGTTGTTGAGGGACGGTGTGAATAGAGAGAGGAGCAGGTTGTATAGTAGTGCACTATATAGGGAATAGGGCTCTGGTCTAAAGTAGTGCACTATATAGGGAATAGGGCCCCAGTCTAAAGTAGTGCACTATATAGGGAATAGGGCCCCAGTCTAAAGTAGTGCACTATATAGGGAATAGGGCCCCAGTCTAAAGTAGTGCACTATATAGGGAATAGGATGCCATTTGGGACTCAGATTCAGTGTGACCTTGTGTTACCTTCAGGGGAAAACACAGACAGACAGCTCTATTCCTTATCCCAGTTTAGTCCTGAGAGACAGACAGCTCTATTCCTTATCCCAGTTTAGTCCTGAGAGACAGACAGCTCTATTCCTTATCCCAGTTTAGTCCTGAGAGACAGACAGCTCTATTCCTTATCCCAGTTTAGTCCTGAGAGACAGACAGCTCTATTCCTTATCCCAGTTTAGTCCTGAGAGACAGACAGCTCTATTCCTTATCCCAGTTTAGTCCTGAGAGACAGACAGCTCTATTCCTTATCCCAGTTTAGTCCTGAGAGACAGACAGCTCTATTCCTTATCCCAGTTTAGTCCTGAGAGACAGACAGCTCTATTCCTTATCCCAGTTTAGTCCTGAGAGACAGACAGCTCTATTCCTTATCCCAGTTTAGTCCTGAGAGACAGACAGCTCTATTCCTTTTCCCAGTTTAGTCCTGAGAGACAGACAGCTCTATTCCTTATCCCAGTTTAGTCCTGAGAGACAGACAGCTCTATTCCTTATCCCAGTTTAGTCCTGAGAGACAGACAGCTCTATTCCTTATCCCAGTTTAGTCCTGAGAGACAGACAGCTCTATTCCTTATCCCAGTTTAGTCCTGAGAGACAGACAGCTCTATTCCTTATCCCAGTTTAGTCCTGAGAGACAGAAGTCTACAACGTTCACAACTGAACGATTAAACTTCAACAATACTTTTAAACATTCCTTTTCGTTTGCTTTTCACTCTGTTGCAACATTGTAATCAGTCTGTTCTGTCAGGTAGCAGAGACTACACTACATTCATGTGTAGTTCTTTGGGTGGCCTACTGGGACCCGGCTGGTAACCTGACTGCTAGGTTTATGTTATTAATAACAGTAAGGCTGGTAACCTGACTGCTAGGTTTATGTTATTAATAACAGTAACAATGTTAACCTGACTGCTAGGTTTATGTTATTAATAACAGTAAGGCTAGTAACCTGACTGCTAGGTTTATGTTATTAATAACAGTAAGGCTAGTAACCTGACTGCTAGGTTTATGTTATTAATAACAGTAAGGCTAGTAACCTGACTGCTAGGTTTATGTTATTAATAACAGGAAGGCTAGTAACCTGACTGCTAGGTTTATGTTATTAATAACAGGAAGGCTAGTAACCTGACTGCTAGGTTTATGTTATTAATAACAGTAAGGCTGGTAACCTGACTGCTAGGTTTATGTTATTAATAACAGTAAGGCTGGTAACCTGACTGCTAGGTTTATGTTATTAATAACAGTAAGGCTGGTAACCTGACTGCTAGGTTTATGTTATTAATAACAGTAGTAGTAACAATGTTAACCTGACTCCAGCTGATTTCAATGGACCACCACTCTGTCAGACTGACTCTAAAGTAGGTCTACTTTGAAAGGCAGCTTTGGTCGGCCATTATTCCTCATGTTTGGCTCTATGTCTCAATGTGCTGATCATTAAGTCCTGGTGGTTCTTAGGCTGTATGGGGATGACTGGTATCAGTTATTTATCTGTTTCCTGTTTTACCTACTGTCAGGGGGAGCAAGAAGGAATCAGTTATTTATCTGTTTCCTGTTTTACCAAGGCTGCTGTTAGGGGGAGCAGGCAGGTACCAGTTATTTATCTGTTTCCTGTTTTACCAAGGCTGCTGTCAGGGGGAGCAGGAAGGAACCAGTTATTTATCTGTTTCCTGTTTTACCTACTGTCAGGGGGAGCAAGAAGGAATCAGTTATTTATCTGTTTCCTGTTTTACCAAGGCTGCTGTTAGGGGGAGCAGGAAGGTACCAGTTATTTATCTGTTTCCTGTTTTACCAAGGCTGCTGTTAGGGGGAGCAGGAAGGTACCAGTTATTTATCTGTTTCCTGTTTTACCAAGGCTGCTGTTAGGGGGAGCAGGAAGGAACCAGTTATTTATCTGTTTCCTGTTTTACCTACTATCAGGGGGAGCAGGAAGGAACCAGTTATTTATCTGTTTCCTGTTTTACCTACTGTCAGGGGGAGCAGGAAGGAACCAGTTATTTATCTGTTTCCTGTTTTACCAAAGCTGCTGTTAGGGGGAGGAGGAAGGTATCAGTTATTTATCTGTTTCCTGTTTTACCAAGGCTGCTGTTAGGGGGAGCAGGAAGGAACCAGTTATATACCTGTTTCCTGTTTTACCAAGGCTGCTGTTAGGGGGAGCAGGAAGGTACCAGTTATTTATCTGTTTCTTGTTTTACCAAGGCTGCTGTTAGGGGGAGGAGGAAGGTACCAGTTATTTATCTGTTTCCTGTTTTACCAAGGCTGCTGTTAGGGGGAGGAGGAAGGTATCAGTTATTTATCTGTTTCCTGTTTTACCAAGGCTGCTGTTAGGGGGAGGAGGAAGGTACCAGTTATTTATCTGTTTCCCGTTTTACCAAGGCTGCTGTCAGGGGGAGGAGGAAGGAACCAGTTATTTATCTGTTTCCTGTTTTACCAAGGCTGCTGTTAGGGGGAGCAGGAAGGTATCAGTTATTTATCTGTTTTGCTGTTTTACCTGCTGTTAGGGGGAGGAGGAAGGAACCAGTTATTTATCTGTTTCCTGTTTTACCTGCTGTTCGGGGGAGGAGGAAGGAACCAGTTATTTATCTGTTTCCTGTTTTACCAAGGCTGCTGTCAGGGGGAGCAGGAAGGAACCAGTTATTATCTGTTTCCTGTTTTACCAAGGCTGCTGTTAGGGGGAGGATGAAGGAACCAGTTATTTATCTGTTTCCTGTTTCACCAAGGCTGCTGTCAGGGGGAGCAGGAAGGAACCAGTTATTTATCTGTTTCCTGTTTTACCAAGGCTGCTGTTAGGGGGAGCAGGAAGGAACCAGTTATTTATCTGTTTCCTGTTTTACCAAGGCTGCTGTTAGGGGGAGCAGGAAGGAACCAGTTATTTATCTGTTTCCTGTTTTACCTACTGTCAGGGGGAGCAGGAAGGAACCAGTTATTTATCTGTTTCCTGTTTTACCAAGGCTGCTGTTAGGGGGAGCAGGAAGGTACCAGTTATTAACTGTTTCCTGTTTTACCTACTGTCAGGGGGAGCAGGAAGGAACCAGTTATTTATCTGTTTCCTGTTTTACCAAGGCTGCTGTTAGGGGGAGGAGGAAGGTACCAGTTATTTATCTGTTTCCTGTTTTACCAAGGCTGCTGTTAGGGGGAGGAGGAAGGAACCAGTTATTTATCTGTTTCCTGTTTTACCAAGGCTGCTGTTAGGGGGAGGAGGAAGGTACCAGTTATTTATCTGTTTCCTGTTTCACCAAGGCTGCTGTTAAGGGGAGCAGGAAGGAACCAGTTATTTATCTGTTTCCTGTTTTACCTGCTGTTAGGGGGAGGAGGAAGGGAAGAAGTAACAGAAGTAACCGTTAACAGCCACTCAGTTATCCTGTTGTTTGTGTTGTAGTTAGAGGTGCATTAAAATGACAGTGGTAGAGGAAGTCATGTTGAAAAGAACACACAAAGAGAGAGGGAGAGAGAGGAGGAGAGAGGAGAGAGGAGAGAGAGAGAGGGAGAGGGGGAGAGAGAGAGGGAGAGAGGGGGAGAGAGTGAGAGAGAGTGAGAGAGAGAGAGGGGGGGGGGAGAGTGAGGGGGAGGGAGAGGGGGAGGGAGAGAGGGGGGATAGAGAGAGAGTGAGGGGGAGAGTGAGGGGGAGGGAGAGAGGGGGAGAGAGAGGGAGAGAGGGGGGATAGAGAGAGAGTGAGGGGGAGGGAGAGAGGGGGAGGGAGAGGGAGAGAGGGGGGATAGAGAGAGAGTGAGGGGGAGGGAGAGGGGGAGGGAGAGAGGGGGGATAGAGAGATCAGATGTAAGCTACTTATGAGAGAAAGATTACCAGGATGGGTGTACACACACACACACACACACACACACACACACACACACACACACACACACACACACACACACACACACACACACACACACACACACACACACACACACACACACACACACACACTAACGGCACCCTATTCCCTATGTAGTACACTACTTTATACTACAGCCCTATTCCCTATATAGTACACTACTTTATACTACAGCCCTATTCCCTATGTAGTACACTACTCTATACTACAGCCCTATTGCCTATATAGTGCACTACTCTATACTACAGCCCTATTCCCTATATAGTGTGCTACTGCACTCTGGCTACCCAGACTCCTTGCTCCACCCAAATGCGAGGCCACGCCCACGGACGTTCTTTTTTTTTAATCCACAATGAGTCTGGACCTGAGTCCCTCCCCGATGATTTGTAGAACACAAACACATTCTAAGTGTTCTGATTGGTCCCAGAAACAGGAAGTTGGTAGTAGAGGTGAATTGGGGAGAACAGGCTCGTGGTAATGGCCGGAAGCGGAATCAGTGGAACGGCGTTAAATACGTCACACGTGGTTTCCATGGTTTCCCTGGTTTCCGTGGTTTCCATGGTGTCTGATGACGTTCCATTTGCTCCGTTCCCGGACTCTTCTATGAGCCGTCCTCCCTTCAGCGGCCTCCTGTGATTGGACCAGAGCCAGAACACACGTGTGGGTAAAGGACGCATTTAGAAAATATGCCATTGGCTACTTTGATTGATTTATTTACAGATGATCCAATCGCTGATGACTTTGTTTTTGACGTCAGACTGTAGAATGTAGGGAACATTGAGCAGCGGGAGTCGTCAGGTGACCACTATATAGGGAACATTGAGCAGTGGGAGTCGTCAGGTGACCACTATATAGGGAACATTGAGCAGTGGGAGTCGTCAGGTGACCACTATATAGGGAACATTGAGCAGTGGGAGAGTTCAGTTTGAGTCGTCAGGTGACCACTATATAGGGAACATTGAGCAGTGGGAGAGTTCAGATTGAGTCGTCAGGTGACCACTATATAGGGAACATTGAGCAGTGGGAGAGTTCAGTTTGAGTCGTCAGGTGACCACTATATAGGGAACATTGAGCAGTGGGAGAGTTCAGTTTGAGTCGTCAGGTGACCACTATATAGGGAACATTGAGCAGTGGGAGTCGTCAGGTGACCACTATATAGGGAACATTGAGCAGTGGGAGTCGTCAGGTGACCACTATATAGGGAACATTGAGCAGTGGGAGTCGTCAGGTGACCACTATATAGGGAACATTGAGCAGTGGGAGAGTTCAGTTTGAGTCGTCAGGTGACCACTATATAGGGAACATTGAGCAGTGGGAGAGTTCAGATTGAGTCGTCAGGTGACCACTATATAGGGAACATTGAGCAGTGGGAGAGTTCAGTTTGAGTCGTCAGGTGACCACTATATAGGGAACATTGAGCAGTGGGAGAGTTCAGTTTGAGTCGTCAGGTGACCACTATATAGGGAATAGGGAGTTATTTGGTCTCCCGAGTGGCGCAGCGGTCTAAGGCACTGCGTTCTCAGTGCGTCACTACAGACCCTGGTTCGTTTCTACGGCTGTATCGCAAGCGGCCGTGATCGGGAGTCCCATAATTGGCCCAGTGTCGTCCGGGTTTGGGTTTGGCTGGGGTTAGGGTTAGGGGTTAGGGTTAGGGTTAGGGGTTAGGGTTAGGGTTGGGGTTAGGGTTAGGGGTTAGGGTTAGGGTTAGGGGTTAGGGGTTAGGGTTGGGGTTGGGGTTAGGGTTAGGGTTAGGGTTTGGGTTTGGCCGGGGTAGGCCGTCCATCGTAAATAACAATTTGTTCTTAACGGCATTGCCTAGTTAATTAAAGGGTTAAAATAATTTGGGACTAGTCTATGTGAAAGCACAGCAGGTGGTTTCCCTCCAGAGAGTTTCATCATGTTGTCAGACTGAACCTGATACGTTACACCTGTTAGGAGAGGCGGAGTGTGGCCCAGGGAACACTGCCGTCTGATTGGTCTGTCCCACCTGTGGCAGTCTGTTAGAGGCTGCTGTGATTGGTGGAGGAAGAGGTTAGAGCCAGGCAGAGGGTCAGGTTAGGCCAGTGTGTAGACTACCCACGATGCCCTCTGTCTAAACAAGTTTTTATTTGTACTAAATGGCTGTAATTGTCTGTGTGGTGACGATGCAGAGAGCAGTAGTGTGTTGGCTCACGTCCGAGGCCTACGGACACGTTGTTCAGTATGCCGTCATCACAGAGGTCAGGCTTTTAGGACCACACGTTACGACGTAGGCCCCTGGCTCCTCATGTAAATATAAACACTGGTATTCCTACATCGCCCATAACACATTGTGGTTACATGGCTGTGAGGTAGCCGCTGGCTTGTTCAAACCCTACGCTGTGCTACAGTGGCTCTTCTCCCCCTCCACTCCCTCCCCCCTACGCTAAAACCCTACGCTGTGCTACAGTGGCTCTTCTCCCCCTCCACTCCCTCCCCCCTACGCTAAAACCCTACGCTGTGCTACAGTGGCTCTTCTCCCCCTCCGCTCCCTCCCCCCTACGCTAAAACCCTATGCTGTGCTACAGTGGTTCTTCTCCCCCTCCACTCCCTCCCCCCTACGCTAAAACCCTACGCTGTGCTACAGTGGCTCTTCTCCCCCTCCACTCCCTCCCCCCTACGCTAAAACCCTACGCTGTGCTACAGTGGCTCTTCTCCCCCTCCGCTCCCTCCCCCCTACGCTAAAACCCTACGCTGTGCTACAGTGGCTCTTCTCCCCCTTCACTCCCTCCCCCCTACGCTAAAACCCTACGCTGTGCTACAGTGGCTCTTCTCCCCCTCCACTCCCTCCCCCCTACGCTAAAACCCTACGCTGTGCTACAGTGGCTCTTCTCCCCCTCCACTCCCTCCCCCCTACGCTAAAACCCTACGCTGTGCTACAGTGGCTCTTCTCCCCCTCCACTCCCTCCCCCCTACGCTAAAACCCTACGCTGTGCTACAGTGGCTCTTCTCCCCCTCCACTCCCTCCCCCCTACGCTAAAACCCTACGCTGTGCTACAGTGGCTCTTCTCCCCCTCCACTCCCTCCCCCCTACGCTAAAACCCTACGCTGTGCTACAGTGGTTCTTCTCCCCCTCCACTCCCTCCCCCCTACGCTAAAACCCTACGCTGTGCTACAGTTGCTCTTCTCCCCCTCCACTCCCTCCCCCCTACGCTAAAACCCTACGCTGTGCTACAGTGGCTTTACACCAGGAATTGGACATTTGAGGAGCTGGAAAAGCTGTTCTTCTCCTCCAGTGGGAACTAGTAATACGGCTCTTCTCCCTCCTCCACTCCCTCCCCCCTCCCCCAGTGGGAACTAGTAATACGGCTCTTCTCCCCCTCCACTACCTCCCCCCTCCCCCAGTGGGAACTAGTAATACGGCTCTTCTCCCCCTCCACTACCTCCCCCCTCCCCCAGTGGGAACTAGTAATACGGCTCTTCTCCCCTCCACTCCCTCCCCCCTCCCCCAGTGGGAACTAGTAATACAGCTCTTCTCCCTCCTCCACTCCCTCCCCCCTCCCCCAGTGGGAACTAGTAATACGGCTCTTCTCCCCTCCACTACCTCCCCCCTCCCTCCTCCCCCAGTGGGAACTAGTAATACGGCTCTTCTCCCCCTCCACTACCTCCCCCCTCCCCCAGTGGGAACTAGTAATACGGCTCTTCTCCCCCTCCACTACCTCCCCCCTCCCCCAGTGGGAACTAGTAATACGGCTCTTCTCCCCCTCCACTACCTCCCCCCTCCCCCAGTGGGAACTAGTAATACGGCTCTTCTCCCCCTCCACTACCTCCCCCCTCCCCCCTCCCCCAGTGGGAACTAGTAATACGGCTCTTCTCCCTACTCCACTCCCTCCCCCCTCCCCCAGTGGGAACTAGTAATACAGCTCTTCTCCCTCCTCCACTCCCTCCCCCCTCCCCCAGTGGGAACTAGTAATACGGCTCTTCTCCCTCCTCCACTCCCTCCCCCCTCCCCCAGTGGGAACTAGTAATACGGCTCTTCTCCCTCCTCCACTCCCTCCCCCCTCCCCCAGTGGGAACTAGTAATACGGCTCTTCTCCCTCCTCCACTCCCTCCCCCCTCCCCCAGTGGGAACTAGTAATACGGCTCTTCACCCCCTCCACTACCTCCCCCCTCCCCCAGTGGGAACTAGTAATACGGCTCTTCTCCCTCCTCCACTCCCTCCCCCCTCCCCCAGTGGGAACTAGTAATACGGCTCTTCTCCCTCCTCCACTCCCTCCCCCCTCCCCCAGTGGGAACTAGTAATACGGCTCTTCACCCCCTCCACTACCTCCCCCCTCCCCCAGTGGGAACTAGTAATACGGCTCTTCTCCCCTCCACTACCTCCCCCCTCCCTCCTCCCCCAGTGGGAACTAGTAATACGGCTCTTCTCCCCCCTCCACTCCCTCCCCCCTCCCCCAGTGGGAACTAGTAATACGGCTCTTCTCCCCCTCCACTACCCCCCCCCTCCCCCAGTGGGAACTAGTAATACGGCTCTTCTCCCCCTCCACTACCTCCCCCCTCCCCCAGTGGGAACTAGTAATACGGCTCTTCTCCCCCTCCACTCCCTCCCCCCTCCCCCCTCCCCCAGTGTAAACTATTAATACGGCTCTTCTCCCCCCTCCACTCCCTCCCTCCCCCCTCCCTTCTACTTCCCCCCTGGTCAGACCCAGGCCTGCTGGGCCGGGGTTCAGGGAGGGGGAACCAAGTCTGGCAGTACATCCTAAACACCTGCCTCTACCTGGTCCCTCTATCAGCTGGCCGAGGTTTCTGTGTGTGTGTGTGTGCGTGTGTGTGTGTGTGTGCGTGTGTGTGTGTGTCAGGTGAGAGCTGAACTTTCCCAGCGTCTCAGACTAAACTCAGACTAATCCCATGATGTGTCATTAGAGTCTCCTGCTACAGGGGAGATTATAGAGGCTGAGGCCCACATCCCAGAGCCCTATGGGACCTGTCTATAGTAGTGTACTATACAGGGAATAGGGCCCTGTCTAAAGTAGTGCACTATGTAGGGAATAGGGCTCTGGTCTAAAGTAGTGTACAATATAGGGAATAGGGCCCTGTCTATAGTAGTGTACTATATAGGGAATAGGGCTCTGGTCTAAAGTAGTGCACTATATAGGGAATAGGGCTCTGGTCTAAAGTAGTGTACTATATAGGGAATAGGGCTCTGGTCTAAAGTAGTGCACTATATAGGGAATAGGGCTCTGGTCTAAAGTAGTGTACTATATAGAGAATAGGGTGCCACTTGGGCCACACCCACAGAGGGAGAGTTAGGGGACCTCTGCTGCTGCACTCAGTATGTAATTTAGTGTTACTGAGGACAGATTGTTAGTGATGACAGATTGTTAGTGATGACAGATTGTTAGCGAGGACAGATTGTTAGCGATGACAGATTGTTAGTGATGACAGATTGTTAGCGAGGACAGATTGTTAGTGATGACAGATTGTTAGCGATGACAGATTGTTAGCGATGACAGATTGTTAGCGAGGACAGATTGCTAGCGAGGACAGATTTTGAGTGATTACAGATTGTTAGTGATGACATATTGTTAGTGATGACAGATTGTTAGTGATGACAGATTGTTAGCGATGACAGATTGTTAGTGATGACAGATTGTTAGCGAGGACACATTGTTAGCGATGACAGATTGTTAGCAATGCCAGATTGTTAGCGAGGACAGATTGTTAGTGATGACAGATTGTTAGTGATGACAGATTGTTAGCGAGGACAGATTGTTAGTGATGCCAGACTGTTAGTGATGACAGACCGTTAACGAGGACAGATTGTTAGTGATGCCAGACTGTTAGTGATGACAGACTGTTAACGAGGACAGATTGTTAGTGATGACAGATTGTTAGTGATGACAGATTGTTAGTGATGCCAGACTGTTAGTGATGACAGATTGTTAGCGAGGACAGATTGTTAGTGATGCCAGACTGTTAGTGATGACAGACCGTTAACGAGGACAGATTGTTAGTGATGCCAGACTGTTAGTGATGACAGACTGTTAACGAGGACAGATTGTTAGTGATGACAGATTGTTAGTGATGACAGATTGTTAGTGATGCCAGACTGTTAGTGATGACAGATTGTTAGCGAGGACAGATTGTTAGTGATGCCAGACTGTTAGTGATGACAGACCGTTAACGAGGACAGATTGTTAGTGATGCCAGACTGTTAGT
This sequence comes from Oncorhynchus mykiss, assembly GCF_013265735.2. Taxonomy (NCBI): domain Eukaryota; kingdom Metazoa; phylum Chordata; class Actinopteri; order Salmoniformes; family Salmonidae; genus Oncorhynchus; species Oncorhynchus mykiss. Next base: position 80,070,738 of record NC_048579.1, on the reverse strand, counting down.
GATGACAGACTGTTAACGAGGACAGATTGTTAGTGATGCCAGACTGTTAGTGATGCCAGACTGTTAACGAGGACAGATTGTTAGTGATGTTCTGCGGGAGGTTTTACTATGTTGTTGTGTCTATGTTAGACTATCTTAGATGATGTCTTTCAGATGTAAACATTTCGTTTTCTGTAAACGAAATGTTTTGGTTGTTTAGATGATTTTTAGAAGGGCAGTAAACGGGAAATCGAAGCTCTCCAGCTCATTAAAGCCCCCATGCAGTATTTTTTTTAAAATCACCACTGTATGTCTAATACGTTACTGTGTTTATTTCATGAAAATAAATAACAAATATATATTTTTTAAGCGTTTATTTCCCTCTGCCGCCTTTTGCTATTGAACTGCTCAGTCTGATCATGTGGGCACGTTGATACACATTGTAATATATTTACATACACAGCCCTGATTGGTGGATAGGTTCCTCTAGACTCTCTCTAGAACCTTCCCCACTTACCCCTTCGAAGTAGAAGGAGACGTATGCAAATTAAAAGATGACTAATCGGATCAGATTGTGACATCATGCTGGGGGCCAACAAACTATATCCCTCCTGGAAAGCTCTTTACACTGAAACGGCATTATTCAACAACTTCAGGGTTATTTCCTCCCCGTAGTGTGGAAATATCAAGAACAAAATGAGAACGCACTGCCCTTTTAATAATAACTCATTATAATATTGTGTCCTCTGGCAGCCTGAGAGAGGCCTGCTTCCCAGAGTGTAACGTCCCATTAAAGATGAGCCTCAGGGCCTGCACTCTGAGACACAGCCTGGGCTTGGAGTAGGTGAGCAGCCTGGGAGGCAGTGAGGCGTCTGGGCAAATGGGCACAACTCCAGTCCCTGGTCTGACACGGGCCTACAGGCCTGGCTCTGTGACTGGCATACTGATGAGTTAGTGATCCGGGGAGGGACAGAGGGTGTGTGTGTTCGTGCATGCGTTGTGTGTGTGTGTGTGTGTGTATGTGTGTGTGTGTGTGTGTGTGTGTGTGTGTGTGTGTGTGTGTGTGTGTGTGTGTGTGTTCCGACAGGCAGGCAGCAGCCAGTAAAGACCACTACACATGACTAGAGAATAGTGGCAGGAAGTAGATTCTACGGTAACTCTCCCTGGACAATAAATCTCCTATTGTCTCCCCACCTTCCTCTACCTCCACAGTGTCCCTGAGACAGGAAGTAGATTCCACGGAAACTCTCCCTGGACAATACATCTCATATTGTCTCCCTACCTTCCTCTACCTCCACAGTGTCCCTGAGACAGGAAGTAGATTCCACCGTAACTCTCCCTGGACAATACATCTCCTATTGTCTCCCTACCTTCCTCTACCTCCACAGTGTCCCTGAGACAGGAAGTAGATTCCACGGAAACTCTCCCTGGACAATACATCTCATATTGTCTCCCTACCTTCCTCTACCTCCACAGTGTCCCTGAGACAGGAAGTAGATTCCACCGTAACTCTCCCTGGACAATACATCTCTTATTGTCTCCCTACCTTCCTCTACCTCCACAGTCCCTGAGACAACGGGCGTCCCAAATGACACCTTTAATCCCTATATAGTGCACTACTTTTGACCACAGCCCCGGAAGACAGACTCTGCTAAGACGAAGGGAAGGAGGGGGCGTGTCTTTGTGAAGCAGTAGCTTTGTGCTCATCTCTAATGTTGTGAAGGAAGTCTGAAGTTTCTGCCGGCCTGAGTTAGTATACCTCATGATAAACTGTAAACCCACACTATTTACCAAGATAGTATTTTTCATAGCTGTCTATTTACTGCCACAAATCGATGCTTGGCACTAAGACCGGCACTCAAAGAGCTGAACAGGGCCAATAAGTAAACAAGAAAATGCACATTCAGAGGCAGCCTTTTTCTTGGCCAGTGATTTTAATGCAGGGAAACTGAAATCCGTTTTTTTTACCAGCATGTCACCTGTGCAACTAGAGGGAAACAAAACTCTAGATCATCTTTAGTCCCACACACAGAAATGCGGACAAAGCCCTCCATCTCTCTCCCTTTGGCAAATCAGACCATAACTCTATCCTCCTGCTTCCTGCTTGCAAGCGAAAACAGGACTGTTTCGCTAGGACAGATTGGAACATGTTCCGGGGATTCATTCAATAACATTGAGGAGTTTATCCACGTCAGTCACCGGCTTCATTAATAAGTGCACCGACGACGTCGTCCCCACAGTGACCGTACGTACATATCCTAACCAGAAGCCATGGATTACAGGCAACATCCGCACTGAGCTAAAGGCTAGTATTCCTCCTGTCACTATTTATATTTTTATTTGTATATTTTCTATCTTTATCTTTAACTCTGCTTTGCTGGTTAAAAGACCTGTAAGGAAGCATTTCACTGTTAGTCTGCAGCTGTTGTTTTACGAAGCATGTGACAAATATCATTGTATTTTATTTAAGGAACAGTGTATCATTTGGGTCGCAGCCTGTCTCTTCAGCCTCCTCAGACCCTCCAGACCAGGCAAATCAGACCCCATTGTATTTTATGTAAGGAACAGTGTGTCATTTGGGTCGCGACCTCCTCAGACCCTCCAGACCCTCCAGACCAGGCAAATCAGACCCCATTGTATTTTATTTAAGGAACAGTGTGTCATTTGGGTCGCGACCTCCTCAGACCCTCCAGACCCTCCAGACCAGGCTAATCAGACCCCATTGTATGCCGATTCCTTTAATCACCACAGTTAGGCTGGAGGCATAGAGAACATTTTTCTCTGACTAATTAAAAACTCTGCCACGACTCCTCCGCTGCTAGGTACGGCTTTTCGCAGCTACCCATAATGCAATGCGAGGGAGGCAGATGGGAGGGTGTCTATCAAGCCGTCTGAATTCTCATACCATTGTACCGTTTACTGCTCTAAGGCCTGTTCTTTATTAGAAGGAGTGAGAGTTCTATGTTCTAAGGCCTGTTCTTTATTAGAAGGAGTGAGAGTTCTATGTTCTAAAGCCTGTTCTTTATTAGGAGTGAGAGTTCTATGTTCTAAAGCCTGTTCTTTATTAGAAGGAGTGAGAGTTCTAAGTTCTAAAGCCTGTTCTTTATTAGGAGTGAGAGTTCTATGTTCTAAGGCCTGTTCTTTATTAGAAGGAGTGAGAGTTCTAAGTTCTAAAGCCTGTTCTTTATTAGAAGGAGAGAGAGTTCTAAGGCCTGTTCTTTATTAGAAGGAGTGAGAGTTCTAAGTTCTAAAGCCTGTTCTTTATTAGAAGGAGTGAGAGTTCTAAGGCCTGTTCTTTATTAGAAGGAGTGAGAGTTCTAAGTTCTAAAGCCTGTTCTTTATTAGAAGGAGAGAGAGTTCTAAGGCCTGTTCTTTATTAGAAGGAGTGAGAGTTCTAAGTTCTAAAGCCTGTTCTTTATTAGAAGGAGAGAGAGTTCTAAGGCCTGTTCTTTATTAGAAGGAGTGAGAGTTCTATGTTCTAAGGCCTGTTCTTTATTAGAAGGAGTGAGAGTTCTAAGTTCTAAAGCCTGTTCTTTATTAGAAGGAGTGAGAGTTCTAAAGCCTGTTCTTTATTAGGAGTGAGAGTTCTAAAGCCTGTTCTTTATTAGGAGTGAGAGTTCTATGTTCTAAGGCCTGTTCTGTATTAGAAGGAGTGAGAGTTCTAAGTTATAAAGCCTGTTCTTTATTAGAAGGAGTGAGAGTTCTAAGTTATAAAGCCTGTTCTTTATTAGAAGGAGTGAGAGTTCTATGTTCTAAGGCCTTTTCTGTATTAGAAGGAGTGAGAGTTTTATGTTCTATGGCCTGTTCTTTATTAGAAGGAGTGAGAGTTCTATGTTAGAACAGCAGAACTTAGAACTCTCACTCTCACAGGGGTTCTTTATTAGGAGTGAGAGTTCTATGTTGTAAGGCCTGTTCTTTATTAGAAGGAGTGAGAGTTCTATGTTCTAAGGCCTGTTCTTTATTAGAAGGAGTGAGAGTTCTATGTTCTAATGCCTGTTCTGTATTAGAAGGAGTGAGAGTTCTAAGTTATAAAGCCTGTTCTTTATTAGAAGGAGTGAGAGTTCTATGTTCTAATGCCTGTTCTGTATTAGAAGGAGTGAGAGTTCTATGTTCTATGGCCTGTTCTTTATTAGAAGGAGTGAGAGTTCTATGTTCTAAGGCCTGTTCTGTACATTCTAAGTCCTGTGGCTGGCTATGCTGAAGTTGCTGTGTCCCTGCTAGTGCTAGAAATGCTTGACATGTGAGTGGGAGGGAGGAGCACACAGAGACAAACATTTGATTCCTTCACAAAGCAGCAGCGTCCTCCTCTTCTTGTCTCCTGCTCGGACACAAAGAGCAGGCTTGGTGTCACGAAGGCATCTGGTTGAACGTCACAGGAAGCTGCTAACTACCACCACAACAGAGACGTTCTCCATAGAAGAATAGAAAAGGGAATGAGAAACAGACAGCTAGAAGGCTCCGGACAACAACAAGAGAGATGGTTAGAAACAGAGAGAAGAAGAGTTGGATCCAGGGTCAGGGTGAGTAGTATTCAGGTGGTCTCAGAGCCTCTGCCATGCTTCCTGGTAAGAGGATGACAGGAGAGGAAGGAGTGATGAGGAGGAGGGTACAGTATAGCCCCCTATCTGAGGAAAAAGCTGCTT